>NC_142869.1:126786833-127095750 GCF_051225735.1 Oryctolagus cuniculus | reverse complement strand
CTCCAATCAATGGCTTAACACACTGGGCCATAGAACCTGCCTTGACTTGGAAGGATAGCATAGCAAAATACCAGGATTTTTTCAGCAGTTGCTGAAAAAACAAAAGTAATTGCAACTGGCATAGAGGAAATTATGACCTCATAGAGCAGTGAATTATGACATATAAAAGATATCTTTATTTATATACATGCATTCACAAATTTGAGGTTGTTCTGTATATAATACTTTATGTGCTGCTTTATTTTGGTTTTTAAAAGTTTCTTAGTTCATAAAATAATTCTCAAAAGCACAGCTTCTGAAGATTGCATAATGTTTCATACTAGAGTTATAGCAATTTATTTACCCATTTACCTTTATATTGTTTCTTTTCTACTTCCTATTATAAATAATATTGAGATGACTGTCATTACCCATGGATCTTAATGTATATTTCTGATTATTTTCATAGAATAAATTTATAGGAGTGGGATTTCTGAAGTTGAAAGAAGACTATTTTGAAAGCTTTTGATAAATATTGCAAAGCTACGATTCATAACTGCAAAATAGACCCTCCCCCAGCCTTTCAATCAGTAAATTTTTATTGAGTATATGTTTGTTGAATCATACAATGCTTCAGGAACTCTTTTTAGACCTTAGGGAAGAAATACAAGATGGAGGAATGATTCTTATGTTTTAATGGGAAGAGAGCAATAACTAGGTAGCAAATGTAAGATTATGTTGGATAGTGATAAGTTCTATGAAGAAAATAGAACAGATGAAGGGCAGGGAATGAATGACATTGGTGAGGTAGTCAATAACTCTTTTTTAAAAAAGATTTATTTATTTATCTGAAAGGCAGAGTTGCATAGAAGCAGAGGGAGGGAAAGAGAGAGGGAGAGAGAGGGAGAGAGAGGGAGAGAGAGGGAGAGAGAGAGAGAGAGTTCTTCCATCCACTGGTTCACTCTCCAAATGGCAACAATGGCCAGAGCTGGGACCATCCGAAACCAAAGGGCCAGGAGCTTCTTCCAGGTCTTCCACATGGGTGCAGGGGCCCAAGTCCTTGGGCCATCTTCCATTGCTTTCCCAGGCCACAACAGGGAGCTGGATCAGAAGTGGAGCAGCCAGGACATGAACCAGCGCCCATGTGAGGTGCCAGCATTGCAGGTGGCAGCTTTCCATGCTAAGCCACAGTGCCGGCCCAGCCCAAGAATTCTTAAGGAAAGTGACTTTGAAAGACTTTCTTCCTTCTGTTGGTTCACTCCCCAAATGGCCACTATGGCCGGGCATGTTGCAGCCAGCACACTGCGCCAATCCGAAGCCAGGAGCCAGGTGCTTCCTCCTGGTCTCCCATGCGGGTGCAGGGCCAGGTGCTTCCTCCTGGTCTCCCATGCGGGTGCAGGGCCCAAGCACTTGGGTCATCCTCCACTGCACTCCCGAGCCACAGCAGAGAGCTGGCCTGGAAGAGGAGCAACCGGGACAGAATCAGGTGCCCCAACCGGAACTAGAACCTGGGGTGCCTGTGCTGCAGGTGGAGGATTAGCCAAGTGAGCCGCGGAGACAGTCATCCAAGATAGGTTTTTTTTTAAGTAATTAATTTATTTATTTATTGACAGGCAGAGTGGACAGTGAGAGAGAGAGACAGAGAGAAAGGTCTTCCTTTGCCGTTGGTTCACCCTCCAATGGCAGCCACGGCCGGCGCTCTGGCCGGCGCACTGCGCTGATCCAAAGCCAAAAGCCAGGTGCTTCTCCTGGTCTCCCATGGGGTGCAGGGCCCAAGGACTTGGGCTATCCTCCACTGCACTCCCGGGCCACAGCAGAGAGCTGGCCTGGAAGAGGGGCAACCAGGACAGAATCCGGCGCCCCGACCGGGACTAGAACCCTGTGTGCCAGCACCACAGGCAGAGGATTAGCCTATTGAGCTGCGGCGCAGGCCCCAAGATAGGGTTTTAATTATTTATTAGCCTGTTCTTTATAGCCATCAGCTGGCTAAAGATTTTTTCTTTTTCCCTTTTTCCAATATCTTGACCAAATAGAACAGAAGAAAAAATAAACTCCAGTGTCTTTGGATTGTGGGTTTTGGGTAAGAACCAGTTTAACTGCAATGATCGCAACCAAAATGTCAGAGGAGCCATTATCAAAGGAAGGGGAAGCAAGAGGGTCTCAGAACCACTAAAGGGTATGCAATGTCACGTTTTGGGGCCAGGAGAGAAGGGGATATAGGAAAACTCCAGAGTCTTCAGCAACGTGTCAAGCAGAGGGGCCAGGGATGAGCACACAGATGCACATTTTGGGAAGTGGTTTACATGGAATCACGAGCTCTTTGCATTGGCTGGGCCCAGGAGCTGAGAGGGATCTGCCTGTGTCATGGAAGAAACAGCCCTCAGAGCAGGGCAAAATCCTGTCTTCCACTGGAGTGAAAGAACACGTAAAGTGGCTGGCATTGTAGCATAGGTGCTTGTGATGCCTGCACAGCCTGTCAGAGCGGCAGTGTGGGGCTGGCCACGCGCTTCTGGTCGGGGGCCTTGGAAGGCAGCAGAAGCCTCTGCCGCCCATGTAGGAGACCTGGATGGGGTTCCTGGCTCCTGGCTTTGGCCTGAATGAGCCCTAGCCGTATGGCCATTTGGGGTGCGAACCAGCAGATGGAAGACTGATCTCTCTGCATCTCTGTCTCCCCACCTTCAGAAAAATAAATCTTCAAAAAAAAAAAAAAAAACATATACAACACATTGTGTAATATAGGAGGATATTGGGTATGTTCTCATTATATTATTGATTGTACCAGGCCTTATTTAAAATATTTCCACTCTCTTTTCTGATATTCCAAAAGCAAAACAAATTTACAGATTAAACTATTTTCTTGAAAAAGTGGGGAGAATAGGTTTGATGTAAGCTTTTTGTTTCCCTGCTCTGATAAGACCATGGAAGATTTGTGATTATTGCAGTACTTCCTTATTTAAAAAATTGGTTTAACATGTAATAAGTGTACCTATTTGTGGATTACAGTGTGTTGTTTCAGCGTTCAGGTGAAATCGGGGATTCACATTTCTATTTCCTCACCGTTTTATGTCTGTTGTCTGGTAAGAGATGCCAGCATTGCAAGCAGTAGCATAATCCCCTGCACCACACGCTGCCTCTGTGGTTACTTTTTATTCCTGTTCTGCAGTTACACTCCCCACACTTCTGTATCAGTTTATATCCCACTACATGTCAAATGTCAAGTCCTTACACTCCCTGCACAATCTTCGCAAATCCTCTTCCTGTCCTTGCATTACATGTACCCTCCAGGTTTTTACTTTGTATACGCATGGAGCTCTCCAGAAGAGAGAAGCAACCTCAGTTTTCATAACATAAAGGATGGAACGACTGGCAGTCCTGCCAGCATAACTGCTGGTGGGCACTGGGCAACCTGTATAAAATGAGAGGCAAAAGCACCGACACTATCCCTCAACTGTTGTCCCAGCTCCTCCAATATCCAATACTTCAATACTTTTTTTTTTTTTTTGACAGGCAGAGTGGACAGTGAGAGAGAGAGACAGAGAGAAAGGTCTTCCTTTGCCGTTGGTTCACCTTCCAATGGCTGCCGCGGCCGGCACACTGCGGCAAGCGCACCGCGCCTATCTGAAGACAGGAGCCAGGTGCTTCTCCTGGTCTCCATGAGGTGCAGGGCCCAAGCGCTTGGGCCAGCCTCCACTGCACTCCCTGGCCATAGCAGAGAGCTGGCCTGGAAGAGGGGCAACAGGGACAGAATCCGGCGCCCCGACCAGGACTAGAACCCGGTGTACTGGAACCGCAAGGCGGAGGATTAGCCTACTTAGCCGCGGCACCAGCCCCAATACTTTCTGTAGAGAGCACAGTTGGGCTGTCATTCACCCAGCCACATCACTGTGAGCCAATATTAGACACCACCAGGGACTGTTCCCAGTGACTGCTAGTGATTCACAGTGCAGAGCATGCTCTACTTTATCTGTGAAGCTTGGAATAACACCCATGGGGCAGGCACTTTCAGAGGAAAATACGGGTGTCCCTAGGTCCAGGTAGTCTCATTTCCATGTGGTGATAATGGAAGAGGGTGGGAGAAGGATACATGCAGAATCACAAAAATGATTGCAATGCATGAGGAAATCCATCACTTTCAGGTGGGTGGAAAGCAAGTGGTGTAGGTTATGTGGGGCCTCTCAGTCCCCTGTGAAACCACAGCTCTGCCAGATGAGTCACCGTGGCACTTTATTCAAACTCTTTGAGTTCTGTTTCTTCCTCTGTAATCTGCGCACAGATTTTTTGTGAAATGAATTTATGTTATTCAGATGCTATTTCTAGAATAATTCCTGCCCTACTGTAGTTGCTTATTAAGCAAAGTAACAGTATTCAGGGCAGGTGTCTGCATAGTGACTTAAGATGCCACTCGAGACTCCCACATCCCATATCAGACTGGCTTCAAGTCCAGGCTCTGGTTCCAGTTCCAGCTTCTCACCTCAAGCACCCTGGGAGACAACAGGTACTCGGGTCCCTATCACACAAGTGAAAATCTGAATTGGATACTGCACTCTTGACTTCGGTATGGCCAAGCTCTGGATATTTGGGCATCTGCGAAGTGAGCCAGTGGATGGAAATTCTCTGTTTCTCTGTCTCAGTGTCCCTCTCCCAGTCTCCCTGCCTTCCATATAAATAAAAATAGACAAATATAATTTTTAAATTAATGTTATTCAACAAACAACTTTATTTATTTATTTGAAAAGTCGAGAGAGAGAGAGAAGAGAGAGACAGAAACTTCAATCTGCTGGTTCACTCTCCGAATGGCTGTACTAGTGAGGGGGTCAGTATCTCCATCCTGGTCTCTCATGTATTTTTCAAAGTCCTGAGTACTTAGACCACTTTCTGCTGCCTTCCCAGGCTCATTAGTAGGAAGCTGGATCAGAAGTGCAGCACCTGGAACTCAAACCAGAGAACATATGGGATGCCGTAATGGCAGGTGGCATTTTAACTCACTGTGCCAAAAAGCCAGTCCCTAATTTTGTGGGTTTTTATTTGTTTGTTTTTTAGAGATTTATTTGGACAAACACATTTAAATGTTCTATTCAGTAAGTAAGCTTATAAGGAAATACTTTTTTTTATGGTACTTTTTCTCTTTCTGAATTAGTATGAAAATAAATCTTTAGTGTTGCAGCAGATTCTTTGTGTTCCTGTTCATGACCTTTAGAACAGTGAAAGTGGGTGGTGTTTCCTAAGGGAGCATCAGTGTTTTGACAAATGCACAGTTGCTTAGCAATGTTTTCTGAAATAAGTAATTAGTAATGGTTTTGGCGACATTGTAGATACTTTCTACCATGTTTCTTTTGCTTCTATATTTTTCTAAATGAAAATTTTTTTTACCAAATAATGGGTAAGAAAATCATTCAATTTTGGCATGCGCCCTTGTGTTACAGATTATACCACATCAAACGTCAGTTTAAGCCTCTTTTTCTGAGCTGTGGATAAAACTCAAGTCAGGTGATGTGTTTACCATTAAGACAAGAGGTGATGTCAGGCAGCGGAAGTACATTAGCGTTAGTCATTAGTACATTAGTCAGGAGTATATTACATTAGTAAGTACATTAGTCAGGAGATATAGTTTAGACCCTGTCCAGCATATCAATAGGAGGAGATATTAAATGCTTTTAGACCTCACTGTCCTTATTTGCAGATGATGACCCTGACTTTCCCAAGTATTATGAAGATGCAAATACATTTACACAAATATATCAAGGCAGCACAGAGCTGGGGTTTCTGATCAACACTTGCTACCACTCAAAGCGCTTCTTTGAATGACTTTGGGCTGCGCAGTTCATGGTAAAAGATTTAAATTTCAGACACTAAACAAGAGGGAATTCTTGGGAACTAGAAGTGGAGAACAAGTTGACCTCGGGTCAAAAACAAATGGAAATCAGGAAATGGAGCTATGGTAAAATCATAGATTAACTAGAGAAAGATGCTGAGGTGAGGCTTGGGTTGAACTAAGCATCACAGACTCTGACTTCTGTGATCCTCGGAGCATGGGGTGTTGAAGCACCCATTGTGTTTAAAAGCCAAGGTTAAGCAAATAGTTGGACTGGCTTCTCCGGTGACACCATCAATGGATCTGGTCTCTCATCAGTAGAGTTTTGTCCTGGACACACAATCTTGGCACATCAGTGGGATGTTGGATAGAAGGAGCCTGCAGCCCTGAGTTTCCTCCCTTTGATACACAATGGAGGAAATGTTTGGTTTCTGAGAAAGGAAACTTAGTAGAGTATTTGGTGGGATGAGATGAGCAAGTAAGAAAATAAGTATTTTATCTCTTGATCAGATAGGATTTGAGGCACTGGTTTATATCCTATGGGAGAAATACCAGAGAAAAATGCAGCCTCAACTACTAGATCCACGATTTAATAGTTATTTGGCTTTGGCAAAATTACTTAAATTTTCTCCATTTCATCTTTAAATCTAAAATGAGGATGCTGGCTTAAGGTTTTCCAGAGAAACAGTGTGTGTGTGTGTGTGTGTGTGTGTGTGTGTGTGTAAACAAGGACACCTCATAAAGTTTGTGCAAAAAGGAAATAAAACATAAGTTTATTTTGATGTGAAAACTCTTGAAATCCATGAAAAGTTTTTACCTAAAATTCATTTTCCATAAACTTTCCCAAGACCTCTGAAACACGTGATTTGATTCACAAGGTTCTGGAAGCTCACAAGTCTGAAATCTGTAGGGAAGAGTCTTGATCTAGAAATTCAGATGAGTTCCTATTGTCTTGAGTTTGAAATTTGGGCACCAGAACAGCAGACTGGAAACTCAGGAGGGATTTCCATGCTGCAGTTTTGAGACACAACAGCTTCTTTTTTGAGAAGCCTTCCTCTTTGCATTTGAGGCTGTCAACTGATTGGGTGAGACCCACCATGATTCATTCATATACTTTACTTAAATTCTGCAGGTTTTGTGAATATGAGTCCTATCCATAAATGCTGTTACAGCAACATACAGATTGGTGTTTGAGCAAACAACTGGACACTTAACTATGTTGACACAGATAGTTATCATCCCAGATTCTTGCCTCGTGGATCAATGTGACAACATATACAACATTTTGCAAGGAGAATGATCCAATGTCCTTTGTCAGCATGTGATTTGGGGAGGTAACAGTGCACGGAGGAGTCTTCAAAAATTTCATAGAAAATCACATCATGACGAAACTGCCCATGTATTTTGAAATTTTTGTATTAGAATAAACTTACCATTTAATTCAATTTTCCAAGTACAATTCCAATATATCAAGTTGGTCCTAATACCTTTTCCTGCTGACTAGATGGGTCTTTGTTATTACTTTAGTATAAAATGGTATGGTTTTATCTTAAAGAAATAGACATGACTCATGTCAAGGAAACTGGAGGCAACAGTGCTGTGTGGGAAAATCCACACGATTGGGGTGTATCCAGCTGGGTTTGAATCTAAGTCATAGTCTCCAACTCCCATTGGGCAAGCTTCCCTCATCTCCAGTTTTCTTGCCTACAAAATGGGTTGGACAATTTACTATAGTGTTCAGAGCATATGTGAAGCACATGTGGAACACAGGGTCTAATACTCCCAAAGGTAATTTTTTTTTCTTCCCCTAGTCACTTTTTTCAACTTGTTGAGTAGAAGTACATTTTCCCATCTGAGAATTGTTTTATAAAATTCCTTACCTTTGTTTTTTTTATGGATGCTAAACTCAGTCCAGGGTAGTTGATAAATCCAGTCCCATATGAAGTTTAGAAGTTTTGTGTCCTTCTTCATTGGCTGTAACTGAAGCATGGCATGGAGCTTGAGTGTGGCTGTTCTTTTACTTCTCTTTTCCTTTTCTCTTCTGGGACTTGTTCCTCCAAATTTAGGACCAGTGAAGAGCTATGATGAGAGTACTATTCAAATGTGTCTTGGAGCTGCTGCCAGCCTGCCCTAGCCTTCCCTTGGATGCAAGGCATCTGCAGTCAGTATGCATATGGTGCACATGTTTTTCTTGAAAAAATGCTCTGACGTCCCCACTTTTGGGTCCATGTGTCCTTTAATTGGATGCCTCCATCAAAATCCAATGCCACCAACATCTCTTCAGATGGGACACTGGGGTGAATGAGGTTTTCTTCCTTCCATGTTTTTGGAGGACCTAGGCTATGGAGATGCATTTTCTGCCATTGATTAGGTTCTACTTGCGAAGCTCCCCTGTTCAGATATCATGAGATTAGAAATAGGCAGCTGCTTTTGTTTGTATTTCCCAGGCAAGGGTGTCTGGCTCCCCAAGAACTCACACCAGGATAGCCTTGTAGATCTGCAATGCTGTGGAAACCTTCTGGTGAGTCAAATCCCAGTCTCTCTTCCGGGCAGACAAGCCCCCGCTTCTGTGGGGGATTTGCTTAGAGTGCCATTGGCCATCATTCTTTGACTTTAGGAGTTTGATGGGAATAGAGGATCATAAAGCAAGGAGAGAGTCATTTGTCTTCTACTTGAAGTATTTTATTTCCTGAAAGACTAAAGATGTTAAAAATAAAATGACCCTGTCAGTTCCCCTCTGCCTCTCCTCAGTCATCCATTATATATCCTGGGTTGACAGGTTATCTAGTGGTAAGAGATTGTTCCAGAAATATTTCCGTCCATCTCTGTAAGCTGTGGGGGGAGCTATATTTGACCCCATTTGTGGATGGTTCTTTTTTGAATATAGGCCTTAATTGTCAATTATGCCACAAACCGGAGAAATTTCACTCCACATCCTATTGCAGTAGCTGTTATTATTATCAGCAGGAATTGTAGCTCCTTTGTTCACACTGAACTGGTAGCCCTCTGTTTTTCTCCTTTACGGCCACTGTATAATGTACAGTTTTGGGATGGTGGCATATCGGGGCATAAATACTGTAACTTTCTCCTACATGGATTTCCAATAGGGACTCCTTGGTAATCATTTTATGTCTTAAAAATAGCTCCATACCATCTTCAAGATCTTGTTTTCTGTTTCAGAAGCAGTTATTGGCCTTCCTTGTGCTGAGAAAAATAACATTCATGGTATAGCCCTTTCCTCTGAGCTGGCTTTTCACAGGGTGACTGTGGGGAGGTCATGTGAAGCTTTGCAGTATGGTGATGTTACTCTGTTGCATATTCTGGCCTGTCTCTCTCTAGACCCTGCCTCCCAATGTTTTCTGTCCACTTCCCTGTGTCACTGACAGCCCTACATGTAACACAGAGCTCCTAAATCCTGCATATACTGGAAGATCTCTGTTTCTACAAGGCCAAATACCACACAACAGTACCTTGGACAGTCCTTTAACTCAGTGTGCACTGTGCTGGCTTAGTTGGACACAGGATGCTGGTGCCACAAAAGTAGTACCTTTGAAGAGGTCAGTGGTCAGTGGTAAGTAAACTAACATCTATCTACCTGAGGCCAACCAAGATGTTAGAATGCCATTGGCATCACCATCCCCTCTCCCCTACAACCCCACATTCAATGACATGGAAAAAGAGGAGAAGCTGTATTTTCAATGCATCTACACTGAATGCCTCTTCCGATGTTTATTATTCACAGAGAGGATGTCCTCTATTCTACTTCTTCAGGCTCACTGAAAACCAAAGTGCAGCTGCTTCAGAGCACCAGGAAGCAGAGTTGAGCCACAGATTCTGTAGGTGAGGTGGAGAGGGAGGTCACAGTGGCCATGTCCCTGCAATCAAGCCATGCATCTCTGGAGCCCAGTTTTCACAATCTCTGCTTTCTGTCCTTTGTGTGTATCCTGGCACTTGACTACTTCTTGCTGACCTCTCTTTCTCTTTGCTCCTTCCCTTAACTGTCTTAGTTTCTCTTCTGGTTCAATTTCACTTGGCTCCAACTTCTTTCTTTTGCTTTCTACATCTATTCCTTGAACTGTTTTCAGGAATGGCAAAAGTATTTATTCTTGAGGCTGGTGATGATTTTTTGCTTGTGTTCACTAAAGGAAAAAATGATCTGGTTGCTAGGAATCGCCCTTTCTGAGGGCAGTGGAAAATAAGAAATGAGAATTTCTATTCGATGCTAATATGCAAAAGAAGATCTTTGTTATGTCTGCTCGATGTGAGGTAAAGCTATTTGTTAAGTTACCATTTATTTGAGCTGTGTGCAGACCATAATGTTATCTGAAATAATTTTTTCTATCTATTCTATGGGTATGTTAGCACTCTTTGCACTCTCATGCCTCCAGCTGCTGCCCAGGTGTCACTCCCCACTGTGCACCTAGACCATCTTATCCCTGAGCTCTCCCAAGCCTACTCATACACACTACACATACACTCAGTACTTAGAACAAATCAAAGTCAGATGTCAGCACTACTGACATTGTAGACCAATGCAGACCCATAATCTTTGCTCATCTGCACTTTTATTTGGTCCTTCTTAATTTTACGTGAGTTTGGTCCAGAGAATGTGTCTCAGATTTCATGAAATAAGTTAGGATCCTGGACTGGACTCTGAGAGTCTCTCGAGACATCTATGTAGAATAGTGGTCAAGTTCAGAGGGTGACTGCCCTGGGTTGGAATTACAGGCCAAACACTGGCTGGCTGTATGATCTTGGGAGACTCATCAGGCGTCTCAGAGTCTCAGTCTTCTCACCAGTGAATTTAGGCTAGGTTAGAGAGGTTTGTCATCACGATGAAATCTGAGAAGTGGGGGCTGGACTTGTGACGTAGTGGGTAAAACCATGGCCTGCAATGCTGGCATCCCATGTAGATGCCAGTTTGTGTCCTGGCTGCTCCACTTCTAATCCAGCTCCTTACTAATATGCCAGAGAAAAGCAATGGAAGATGGCCCAACTGCTTAGGCTCTGCCACCCACATAGGTGACCCAGAAGAAGCTCCTGGTTCTGGGTTTGGCCTGGCACAGCCTGAGCAGGTTGTGGCCATCTGGGGAGTGAACCAGTGGATGGAAGAGCTCTTTCTCTTTCTTCTCTTGCTTTGTAATTCTAATTTTCAAATAAATAAATAAATCTTTAAAAAATAAATAATCTGAAATGCAGTTAAATTGCTTTAGCTTTGCATAAGAAATACAATAGACTTCAACATGTATTATTCATAATTATAATTTTATCACTTTCATTATTATGATTATAATGTTTGATTTTGGTATTTCTAGCAAATGCACAGAATTTTTCAGCACTGGGTACTCATTGAGAAACCCAGGGAAGACCTGGCTTTCAACCCTGGTATCATGGACATTGTATAGCTTCTCTTGGCTTATTATCCTTTTTTAAAACTTTTGTTTAATGAATATAAATTTCCAAAGTACAGCTTATGGATTACAATGGCTTCCCCCCCCCATAACGTCCCTCCCACCCGCAACCCTCCCCTTTCCCACTCCCTCTCCCCTTCCATTCACATCAAGATTCATTTTCCATTCTCTTTATATACAGAAGATCAGTTTAGCATACATTAAGTAAAGATTTCAACAGTTTGCTCCCACACAGAAACATAAAGTGAAAAATACTGTTTGAGTACTAGTTATAGCATTAAATCTCAATGTACAGCACACTAAGGACAAAGATCCTACATGAGGAGTAAGTGCACAGTGACTCCTGTTGTTGACTTAACAAATTGACACTCTTGTTTATGGCCTCAGTAATCACCTTAGGCTCTTGTCATGAGCTGCCAAGGCTATGGAAGCCTTTTGAGTTCACTGACTCTGATCATATTTAGACAAGGCCATGGTCAAAGTGGAAGTTCTCTCCTCCCTTCAGAGAAAGGTACCTCCTTCTTTGATGACCTGTTCTTTCCACTGGGATCTCACTCGCGGAGATCTTTCATTTAGGTTTTTTTTTTTTTTTTTCCCCCAGAGTGTCTTGGCTTTCCATGCCTGAAATACTCTCATGGGCTTTTCAGCCAGATGCGCGTGCCTTAAGGGCTGATTCTGAGGCCAGAGTGCTGTTTAGGACATCTGCCATTCTATGGGTCTGCTGTGTATCTCACTTCCCATGTTGGATCGTTCTCTCCCTTTTTGATTCTATCAGCTATTATTTGCAGACACTAGTCTTGTTTATGTGATCCCTTTGGCTCTTAGTCCTATCATTATGATCAATTGTGAACAGAAATTGATCACTGGGACTAGTGAGATGGCATTGGTGCATGCCACTTTGATGGGATTGAATTGGAATCCCCTGGTATGTTTCTAACTCTACCGTTTGAGGTAAGTCAGCTTGAGCATGTCCTGAATTGCACATATCTTCCCTCTCTTATTCCCACTCTTATATTTGACAGGGATCACTTTTCAGTTAAGTTTCAGCACTTAAGAAGAATTGTGTATTGATTACAGTATTCAACCAAAAGTTTGGCTTATTATCCTTTAAGAATTATCAATTACAGTCCACTGATCAGTAAGATCTCTTTAAATACACATAGACTCACATCCTTATAATTGCTTCACTGTCTGCTAGACTTAGTTCTTTAAGGGGGATGAATGCCTCTGCCTTGTTCATTAACCACCCCAGTTACTCAGGACTTCATAGTATATCTAGCACATAGTGCCAATGTTACTGTGAAAACACAAAAATCTAGGGATGATACTGGATGTAAGAACAACAGATACGCATCAGTAGGAGTGGGTATAATGATTGTGGAGAAATATGTAGAGAAGAAGTAATCACACCTGCTTAATACGGGCAATTGCACTTGAAGTGGATGATTTTGCTACACCTGTCACTGGAAGGGTGCGTCCCAAGCACATATGTATGTGGTGAAAGATCTCAGGAGAATACCTGTGCTCCAGATCTTTCCTCCATTCTGCTCTGCACAAAGTCCACATTACAAAGATCAGCTCAGTGGTTTCCATGGGATTCCAAATAGCTTCCTGATAGCTACTGTGTTGGTTTCAGCCCCTTTGGCACCCACAGTGAGAGCTACTTGATGGCAGACCTGCACAAGTCTGGCTTTGAACCTCTCCCTAAATCATCTGTCAGACACACTGCTCTCATCGACAAAGTTTGGTTTAGTCCTTTGCACTTATTCTGTACATGGAAATTATCTTCTTTTTGGAATTCTGGACCTTCTCTTTGTAAAGCCAAAGATTTATTTACAAATTATTTCCAAGACATTGCTTCAACCCATATGTCATAGTTGCAATGCTGTAGTGCAATCTACTTGGTCAAGTTCAATTTGACATTTTGTGCCGCCATATTCTCAGCTTGAAAATGCCAGGCACCAACTGTACTAATTCAGCCTTCTGTGAGTTAAAACAATCACTTTATTGTACTTTATTCAAATGTAGCACAAACTCAAGCAAAAAGCTTCCCCAAAGAACAGAGTGTCCTATGACACTTTAGCTATAAATTATTGTCTCTCTATTTATTTATTTATGTTTTATTTGAAAGGAGAGAGAGAGAGAGACATGGAAAGAGATCTGTCTGCTGATTCATTCCCCCAAATGGCTGCAACAGTAACTCCTGGGCCAGACTGCAGGTCACCAAGCGAGGAACTCAATCAGGGACACAAGTACTTAACTCGTTGCCCGATCCATTGCCTGCTGCCTTCCAGGGTACAGAGGAGGGGCCGGCATTGTGGCTCAGCTTGTGAGGCCACAGACTGTGACACTGGTATCCTGTGTGGGTGCCTGTTCATGTCCTAGTTTCCCTGATTCCAATCCAGCTCCCCGATAATGGCTTTGGAAAAGCATCCAGGATGCCTCAAGAGCTTGAGACCTTGTCACCCATATGGGAGAGCCAGATGAAGCTCTTGGCTCCTGGATTTGGCCTGTCTCAGCCCTGGTTGTTGTGGCCATCTGGGGAGTGAAACACCAGGTGGAAGATCTATTTATCTACCTGACTCTCCCTCTCTCTCTCTGTTCTGTGACCTTCAAATAAATAAGAAAATCTTAAAAAAAAAAAAGAGAGAGAGCAAAGCAGAGGACTCAGGACTTGAACAGGTACTCCAGTATGGCATGTGGCTGTCCCAAGTGATAAAACAACCGCTGTACCAGATACCAGTCCTTATCACATCTTTGATTAACAAACTTTACATTTATAATACTATTTTAAAATATCAAATATCTGGGGCCTGTGTGTAGCTCAATGAGTTAAGCTACCACCTGTGCTACTAGCATCCCATATGAGTGCCGGATAGATTTCCTACTGATCCACTTCCAACTCCCTGCTAATGTGCCTGGGAAATCAGAGGACAATACCCCAAGTACTTGGGTCCCTGCCACACGTGTGGAAGACCTGAATGCAGTTCCTGGCTCCTTGCTTCAGCTTGGCCAAGTCCTGGCCATTGCAGCCATTGGGAGAGTGAACCAGTAGATGGAAGATATTCTCTCTCTCTCTCTCTCTCTCTCTCCCTGTCTCTGTAACTCTGCCTTTCAAATAAATAAAATAAATCCTTAAAAATATCGAATATTATTAATACTTATTGTTTCGATCAAGACAAAGAAAATTATGATGAGGAACAAAAGTAATTAATAACAGCTAGATATAATCATTATATTCTGTTTTTTTTAATATGTCTTTTCACATGTATTATTTTAATTGTTCACTAAAAACAACTGTGCAAATTATGTGCTTTTTCCTTAGGTTACACAGCAAGAAACTGACAAAATCAATGTATCATAGTCTCAGAGTCAAGAAAGTGATAGAGAAGGAATTCAAACCCATAACCCAGAGCCATGTAAGCTTTTTTTGACTACTGTTACAGGACTGTACAATATGGGTAATGCACAAGGGAACTGGTGCAGGTAGTTCATGAGGCTGTTTTCGTAAACTGTCTGAGAACCTACAGTTATGTCATGGTAGTCTCAAGGTCAATGTTCTCCTCCTAATTCAAATAAGATCAACTCAATGTCTATTGCTAATAGCTCTAAATTCCCATTTAACACAGCTTTTACTAAGTGAAGGTGACATGATGTTTGAAAGAATTGTCCTCAAAGTCCACCAGTGAGGAATATGATTTGTTTTTTTTCTATGATAGCCAATGTGGAATTCAGGTCTGTTAGCCCAAAATGAGCTAAAGGCAGTTTTCATAAACAATATCCTCTCTAGAATGTGCTTGTTAGAGGGAGTTTGTTTGGAGAGGGAAAGAAGGTCATCTTTTTTTAAACTTTTAATTTCAGAATAGTCTTAAATTTGCAAAACAAAAATTGTGTAGCAGTACAAAGAATTCCCATATGTCCCACCCCAGCTTCCCCTATTGTTAACATTTTCTGCTTGCATGATGTATTTGTTATAATCTATAAACTAAACCCAGCTTTTCCTATTATAAGAATCTCATATTAGTACATTTGTCATAATTAATGAATCACAGCTTTTACCTTTTTGTGAAATCCAGTGTTCCTCTATAATTCCCATCCCTCCTAGTCTCCAGTAGTCAACATTCTGTGTCCAGATTGGTATTTTTTTGACTTCCACATGTGAAGAAGATCATGTACCATTTGATTTTACATCTTAGCTCTTGTATACAGTGCTGCAATAAATATGGGGGAAACAGGTATCTTTTTGATATAGTGAGTTCATGGGCGCTGGGTATAAAATTGGTAGTGGAATTGCTGG
The DNA here is from genome assembly GCF_051225735.1 of Oryctolagus cuniculus. Classification (NCBI taxonomy): domain Eukaryota; kingdom Metazoa; phylum Chordata; class Mammalia; order Lagomorpha; family Leporidae; genus Oryctolagus; species Oryctolagus cuniculus. The sequence goes on along the minus strand of NC_142869.1, from coordinate 127,080,251 downwards.
GTTACATAACAGTTATATTACTAGTTTTTTAATAAGTTTCCAAACCATTTTCCACAGTGACTGCACTAATTAGCATTCCCACTAACAGTGAATGAACTTTCCTTTCTCTATGTCCTTTCCAGTGTATGTTACATGCTCCCATTTTTTTTTTATAATAACCATTCTGATAGGGTTGAAGTGGTATCTTATTGTGGTTTTGATTTGCATTTCCCTGATGGCTAGTGTTGTTGAGCATTTTTTTCATATATTTGTTGGCCATTTGCATTTTTTCTTTGGAGAATTGCCCATTCAGGTCCTTCACCCATTTCTTGACTGGTTTGGCTGTTTGCTGTTAAGTTTTCTGAGTCCCTAACACGTTTTGGACATTAATCTTTCATCAAATAAGTAATTGCAAATATTTTCTCCCATTATGTTTAAGTCTCTTCACTCTATTGATTGTTTCCTTTGCTGTACAGAAGCTTTTGAGTTTGATATAATCCCAGTTTTCTGGTTTTTTTTTTTTTGTTGCTTATAATTTTCAGATTTAATCCAGGTTATTGTTACTTATGCAAACATCTTGAAGTGTTTCTCCCGTTTTCTTCTATCAGTTTCATAGTTTTGAACATTTAGGTATTTAATCCATCTTGAGAAGATTTTTCTGTATGGTGAGAAGTAGGGATTATTCTTCTACATATGTATCACCAGTTTTGCCTGCATTGTTTATTGAAAATATTGTTCTTTGTCCAAAGTATGTTTCTGGCAACTATGTTAAAAATCGGTTAGCTATATGCACATGGTTTGATTGCTTGTCTTTCTCTTTGGTCCTATTGATCCATGCGATAGTTTTTATGCCAGTATCAGGCTGTTTTAGTTACCATAGCTTTGAAGAATGCTTTTGAAATCAGATATTTTGATGCCTCTAGCTTGATTTATTTTTCTCAGCATTGTTTTGGCTACTCTATGCCTTTTGTGGGCCTATACAAATTTTAGGATTATTTTCTAAATCTATAATATTTTGATAAGGATTGCATTGAATCTCTAGATTGCTTTCGGTAGTATGACTATTTTGGCATTATTCATTGTTTTGATCATATTGCAAATGACAGGATTTCATTATTTTTTAAGTTGAACAATTTTCCTTTGTGTGTATATACCACATTTTTAATCCATTTATCTGTCGATAAATCTTTTGATTTTACATCAGCTATTGTGAATAATGCTGCAATAAATATGGGAAGTAGCACTGTTTATTCATTTCTCAGTCCATGAATAAGGAATATCTTTTTCAATCCATGAATAAGGAATATCTTTTCAGTTCTTGTATGTGTGTCCTTGATGATTTCTGTTTTAATTAAATTGAAAGGCAGAGTCACACACACACACACACACACACAGAGAAAGACAGAGAGAGAGAGAGAGAGAGAGAGAGAGAGAGAATTTGCTAGCTCACTACCCAAATGGCAGCAATGGTTGAGATAGTCCAACATGAACCCAGGATTCCAGAACTCTATCTAGTTATCCACACTGGTGATAGATTTCCAAGTACTTGGACCATCATCTGCTATTTTTCCAGGGACATTAGCAGGGAGCTGGATGGCAAGCAGAATGGCTGGAACTAAAAAAATGGCACTCAGGATATCGGGTGCCATTGTTTCAAGCACTGGCTTAGTCCACTACACGGTGCTAGCCCAGTCCCTGATAATTTCTTTCATCAGTGTTTTATAATTTTTACTATAGAATTAGTTCACTTCTTTGATAAAATGCATTCATAAATATTTAATTTATTTAACTATTGTGATTGTGATTTAGAAAATGCTATCGCTTTTTGTATATTGTTTTTGTACTGAGACATTACTGAGTTCGTTTATCATTTCAAACAGTTTTTTTGGTGGACTGTTTAAGGTTTTTCATGCACAATATCATGCCACCTGAAAATATGGATATTTTGATTTCCCCTTTTGTGATTTTGGCACCATTTATTTCTTTCTCTTTCATAAATGCTCTTGATAATCCTTCCAATACCTCACTGAGTAAGAGTGTTGAAAGTGGTCATCCTTGTCTTGTTGTAGCTCTAAGGGGGAAATGATTTTAGCTTTTCTTCGCTCAGCATGATATCGGTAATTTTGTTTTCATATATACCCATTATAATTTTGATGTGTGTTGCTTTTATACCTAATTTATTGAAAGTTTGTATTATGAAAGGACACTGAATCTTACCAAATGCTTTCTCTGCATCTACTTAGATGATTCTGTTTCCTGTTCTTTGTTTTGGTATCAGAGTAATGTAGGCCTCACAAAAAAACAGTGGGATATAGTAGATTTGCATGTTTTTCAATGTTTTGGATTAGTTTGTTTGGAAATTATTGCAGTTATTTCCTTTTCAAATGTTTTGCAGAATTTAATTGAAAGCCTCAGGTAGGTCCTGGGATTTTCTTTGTGAGACACTTTTAATTATTGCTTCAGTTCCATTACTTGTTATGGGTCTGTTTAGATTTCTTATGTTCTTGAATTAATTTTTGTAGGTTATACATATCCAAGAATCTATCCATTTATTTGAGGTTTTCCAATTTGCTAGCATATATATTTGTCCACAGCAGCTCCTTATTATTGTGTTTCTGTGATAGCAGATGTAATTTCTCCTTATTCATCTCTAGTTGCATTTATTTTTGTCTTTTCTCTTTTTTTGTTTGAATAAAGCTTTGTCTATTTTGTTTATCTTTTCAAAAACCTGTCTTTTATTAATCTTTTGCATGTTTTAAGATTCAATTTAATTTACTTCTGCTCTGATTCTTGCTATTTCTCTGTTCTTGTTTTTCTAACTCCTTGAGATGTATTATTAGATTGTTTATTTGAGACTTCTATTTTTTAAAATGGTTAGTACTTTTAAAGTACTTATTGCTATAAACTTCTATCTTTATACAGCTTTTGCTATATCCCACTGGTTTTGATATGCTGTGTTTTCATTTTCATTTGTTTCAAGAAAATTTTTATTTTCCTTTTAAGCTTTTAATGATCCATTGGTCACTTAGTAGCATGCTGTTTAATTTCTATGCATTTGTAAATTCTCTGATATTGTTGATTTCTAGTTTTCTTCTTTTTGCCTTGAGAAGATACATGGCATGATTTCTGCTCTTTTAAATTTACTGAGACTTGATTTGTGACCAAATACATGGTGTATCCTAGAAAATGTACCATGTGCAGATCAGAATAATGTACATTTTGCAGCTCTTGGGTCCATTTGTTTTATAGTGTGGTTCAACTCTGTTGTATCTTTGCTGATTTTCTCCGTGGATGATCTGTCCATTGATGAAAGAGTGTATTGAAATTCCCCACAATTATTATATTAGAATATATCTCCCCTTTATTTAAACTCTGCTTTATATATCTGGGAGTTTTTGTGTTGGGGATGCATTTCTTGTTATGATTCTTATGTCTTCTCACTGACTCAGTCCTCCTCAATATATAATGCCCTTCTTTGTCTCTTTTTACTATTTTTAAATTTAAGTTCCGTTTTATCTTAAATGAACATAGCAATTCCAATTTGCTTTAGGTTTCACTTGCCTGGTATATCTTTTTCCAATCCTTCACTTTCAGTCTATGTATATCTTTTTCTGTGAGGTGAGTTTTTTGTCTGTAGCATTTAGTTGTGCCTTGTTTTATTTTTTTAATCACTTGACCAACCTGTGTCTTTTGATTGGGGAATTTATATCACTTACATTCAAATTAATATTAATAGATAAGAACAGAAACTTGCAATTTTGTTGTTTGATTACTGGCTGTATATGCTCTTCTAGTGAATTCCATACTGCTGTGTGTTTTCATGATGGTTACTTCAAATGTAGGACTCCCTTTAATAATGCTGGTAAAGCTGTCTGGTGGTGAAAAATGCTTTCAGTTTTATTATCTGAGAAATACTTACTTTCTCCTTCACTTCTAAAGGACAGCTTTGCAGAATAATATCTTGGTTCACAGTCTTTCTTTCAAGACTGTGAATATATCATTCCTCTCTTGTAGGTTGTAGGTTTTCTGTTCTGAAGTTTGAAGTTAGTCTATTGGGTTTTCACTTATATATATATATAATAGTAGAATATAATATATATATATATAGATATATATATATATATAATATATAATAATAGAATATAATAACAGAATAGTTATATATATACTTATATATAGCTGCCCTTAGAATTCTCTCCTTTTGAGAATTTGACAAATTGACAAATGAATAAAAACAAGACATGACTACATGTTGCATACAATTGACTTTTGACAATTTGACTACAATGTGCCTTGAATATGATCTTTTTGATTGAATCTTGTTAAGGTTCTTTGAGCTTCCTGTATCTGGATTTCCATATCTCTTTCTAGGGTTGGGAAATTTTCAACTATTTTACCATTCAATAAGTTCTTAATAAGTTTTTCCTTTCCCTTGTTTTTAGGTATCACCATAATATGAATATTCATTGGCTTAATGGTGTCCTAGGATTCTCATAGGCGTTTTATCTTTCCTTTTATATTATTTTCACTTTATTTTTCTGTGTCTGGATTATTTCAAAAGTTTTGTCCTCAAGATCAGAAATTCTTTCTTCTACTTGGTTTAATTCTGTGTTTGAAGTTCTCAGTTATTCCTTTTATTTCATTGATGGAAGTTTTCAACTCCAAAATTTCTAATTGGTCCTATTTAATGATTTATTGAAGTTTTCATTCCTATCATATTTTTTCTTTGTTTCCTTAAGTTTTACATTTGTATTGTTTTGAATTTCATTGAATTAGTATGGGATCATTATTTTGAATTCTTGTTCAGGTATTTAATAAATTTACCTCTGGTCATGATCAATTTCTGGAGAAAAGGGAAGCCAAGTACACTATTTTGGGCATGTAGTGGTAGAAACATGATCATTATGAAGAAGAGAATGGAGTTTCCTCAAAAAACTGAAAAAATAGATCTACCACATGGATAATCTATTCCACTTCTGGAGGACATGAGATCAACATATGAAACAGAAATCTGTACCTCCATGTTCATTGCAACAGTATTTTAAATAGTCAAGATGTAAGATCAACCTAGGTGTACATAAGTGGATGAATGGATAAAGAAAACATAGTACACATGTGCCTTGATATATTATTTAGTCACAAAAGGTAATGAAATCCTCATTTTGAAGTAAAATGCATATAACTGAATAACATTATGCTCAGTGAAATAAGTTAAGCACAGAAATGTAAATGTATTTTCTCTCTAATATGAAGGAAACAAATATAAATTTGTTTAATATATAAATATTGTATTTATATTAAGTATACATATAATATCATATATTTCATACATAATATATTTCCATATAAATACTATTTAATATCTACATTAATACTTTATGCATTCATATGAATATTAGAATATATTTATATTAATAATATATCACACGATAATGCTATATAACATATATAATACATATTAATTTTGCCTTATATATAATATTATACAAATACTGCACATTCTAATATGTGTAAACAAATATATGTGTGTATATATGAGTGTATATATATATACATGTATATATGTGTCTGTCTCCATTTAAGATGTGAGCTTTAGATTCTGGGAAGAGGCATAGGGAATATGGGGAGAGTTGGATGATGGGTATCAAAATGCAGTTGGGTGAGAATAGTGTATTTTGGTGTTTTGCAGTAGTTAGGTGGCTATAGTTAATGATCATGTATTAGAATCTACAGAATTAGAAGAGAGAGCAGGTACCCTCTTGGCACAATGAAAAGATAAGCAAACAAAAAAGCTAATTTTCTTTTATGATTGGTTTATGCTGTGCATATGTGTTGAGGTACTGCATTGTCGTCCATAGAATGTATTCTTACATGTTAATCCAAAATTAAATAAATATATAATATATTCAATAAAAATCATTAATGATGTTTTTGAGTACCAAACATGTGAGGAGACTTCAATAAGTTTGTGAGGCATGGGAGTGAGATATCTGGCCTAGTAAAGCATTGGGTTGGGAATGCTCACATCCAATATTAGAGTTCTAAGGTTTGAGTTCTGGATCCACTCTTTCCACTCTCTTTTTTAAAAAGATTTAATTTTATTTATTTGAAATGCAGAGTTAGAGAGAGAGAAAGAGAGAAAGAGAGAGAGAGAGAGAGGGATCTTTCATCTGTTGGTTCACTCTCCAAATGTTCATAATGGCTGGAGCTGGGCCAGGACACAGCCCAGGGCCAAGAGCCTCATTCAGGTCTCCCAAATGGTTGCAGGGGCACAAACACTTGGGTCATCTTTCATTGCTTTTCCCAGGCCATTAACAGGCAGCTGGATTGGAAGTGGAGCAGCTGGGACTCGAACCAGTTCCCATATGGGATGCTGGTGTCCTAGGTGGCAGCTTTACCTCCTGCACCACATGCAGGCACTCCCTCAATCGTTCACCTCCCTTGCTTCAGAAGTTGAGTCTTGTTAGAGGACTCACATGTGGATGTCCAGGACATCTCACTGACTAGTCCACACTCTATTAATAAAGGAGTCAGAGATAAAGAGGTGATATAATAATAGAATATAATAACAGAATAGAATGAAATAATTTAGTTACCTCTGCTCAGTTGTTGGAAATTGAAACTGTAGAACACATGCTCAGAACAAAATACAAAATAAGGATTGTGAATCAAATAGATCTTGATCTTTTTGGTAGAACGTGACATTTTAAAACTCAAATTCTGCTAACCAAAGATTTTGACAATGATGCTAAAAACATTTCCTGTAGAAAGGAAGATCTCTTCAATAAATTGTTTGGGAAAAATTGGATTTCCTCTTGCAAAAGTTGAAACAAGACCCCTATTTTGTACCATATACAAAAATCAAACAAAAATGGAACAAAAAACCTACATGTAAGACCTGAAGCTATAAAACTACTGGAGGAATTCATACAAGAAACACTCCCAGACATTGGCATAGGCAATGAATTTCTGGATCAAACCCCCACAGCACAAGTGATAAAAGGAAAAATAACCACTGGGAATATATCAAACTAAGAAATGTCTAAATAGACTAGGAAATAATTAACAAAGTGAAGAGAAAACCAACAGAATGGGGGAAAATATTTGTGAATCATGCATCAAAAAGAGGATTCATATCCAGAATATATACAGAGCTCAAAAAACTCAACAAAAAACACAAACAATGCAGTTAAGAAATGGGAAAAGTATATAAATATTTTAAAAGAATAAAATGGCCAACAAACAGAAAGAAAAATGCTCAGGTTCTCCAGTTATCAGGGAAATGTAGATAAAAATCACAGTGAGGTATCATCTCACTTCAGTTAGAAGGACTATTATGCAAAAATCAAAATTCTGGTGTAGTTGTAGAGAAAGGCAACTTGATACGCTGCTAGTGAGAATGAAAATTAGTAAAACCAATGTGGAAAATAGTATGAAAATTCCTCAAAAATCTAACACTGCATCTACCACATGACCCAGCTATCTCATTTCTGGCAATATATTCAAAGCAAATGAAGTCAACATGTGAAAGAGGTACTACACTCCCACATTTATTGCAGCTCAATTCACAACAGCAAAGATGTGGAATCAATCTGGTGTCCACCAACTAATGACTATATAAAGAAAATGTAGTATATTTACACAATTGAATATCACTTATCCATAAAAAAAATAAATTCCTGACAACAAAATGGATGGAACTGGAGATCGTTATTCTAGGGGAAAACAAGCCAGATGCAGAAAGACAGATTTCAAATTTTCTCTTGTATGTAGAAGTTACTATCCATAGAGACACAACAAAAAAAAAGTGTGGCTATCATATTAACTGATATACAGACAGCTACAAATGCTGTCATCCTGAATTATATCCTCTACAAATAAATATACCCTTCTTTAGCTACTTTGTGATTCTTTTCAAGAGTCTCCTGCTATGTGATATTTGTACCTACACGTTCAAGAAAAATAATATGCATTTTATATAATATTATATAATATTTACATTTTAAGTGAATAAGGCAAAAAATTGAAAATTATTAAATCTAAGAAAATTAAAAATATGACATCAGCATCCTATATAAGAACACTGGTTTGAATCCTGGCTTCTCTGTTTCTGATCCAGCTCCCTGATAATGCACTTGGAAAAAAGGAAAGTTAGCCCAGGTGGCTGAGCCTCAGCCATCCACGTGGAATATCAGGATGAAGTCCTGGCTCTTGGCTTTGGCATGGTCTAGTCCTAGCAGTTGTGGCCATTTTAGGCGTGAACTGGTAGATGGAGGCTCTCTCTCTTTCTCTCTTTTTCTCTCTCTCTCTTCCCCTAACTCTGTGTTTCAAATACATAAAACTAATATTTCAAAATTGTTAAATATAAAATATAAAAAAGATCCTCCAACATTACAACAATTAAACAAGCAATAAACAAGTCGATAGATCTTGCCACAAATTTCTCTCCCCCCTACTTGCTCTAGGCTATACTCTTTTTGAAGGCAAGTCATTGCATTATTTTAAATGAAAGATATCATTCTAAATAAATCTCAAATGTTTTAAAAATAAATTTCAAATTTCTTAAAGATTTTAGTTCAGGGACCAGCGTTGTAGCAGAGAGGATTAAGCTGCCACCTATGACACCGTCAACCTGTGTCAGAGTCCTGGTTCAAGGCCTGGTGGCCCTGCTTCCAATCCAGCTCTCTACCAATGAGTCCTAGAAAGCAGAGGAAGATGGCTCAATTACTTGGACCCCTGTCACCCATGTGTGGGAGACACAGATCGATTTCCTGGTTCCTGGCTGCAGCTTGTACTAAGCCCCAGTCATTGCAGCCATTTGGAGAGTGAGAAAGTGAATCAGTGAATGAATGATTCTCTCTCTCTCTCTCTCTCTCTCTCTATCTCTTCCCCCCTTCTGTCTTTCTTTCCTTCCTTCCCTTTCTTCCATTTTGCCTTTCAAATAAAAATAAATATTTCAGATAAATATTTCTCTAGTCCAGTAAATTTTAACAATATCTTTCCCAAAGACAGGGAAAGAAATGCTCTATCATTTTGTGAAGGAAAGTGTAGAAAACAGGCTCAGCTGATTTGGCATTCCAGAGAAGAAGTCAGAAGCATTCACGTACCCAGAGCCTGTGCCTCTCCCGTAGAATGGAGTCCAGAGGGTGAAGTGGGTGACTCCTCAGCCAGTGAAAGTGATGGTACTTTTATCAGGCCATGAAAGCACAGGTTGCAAGGCCAGGTGCTGGTGGTGTTTGTCCTAACAGTGCAGCTGTACAGGCAGGTGGGACTGGGAAGATGTCACACAAACTGTGGTTGCAATGTAGGAGGCAGACTGAAACCACACTGCTGAGGAGTCACCATTGTGGTTGACATCCACTCCACTCTCGGCATGGGGGCATGAGCTGAGGGATTCCTGCTGTCCACCTCCCACAGCCTGGGGTGTGCTGTTTGTTCTAAACAGCCAGGAAAAGCCAAGCTCCTCCAGGCACATGCATGAGGACTGCAGCCCTGAGAAGTGATCCAGGTTCTCAGAGCATCAGTTGTGTTAGTTTTCTAGGGTTGCCAAAATAAATTACTATGAACTTGGTGGTGACACAGCAGCAGTTCATACTTGCATGGTTTTTGCGACTGGAATTCCAAAGTCCAGGTACTGGCAGACTCACATTCTCTCTGAAGGGGAGAACCCTGCCTTCCCTCTTCCAACTTTGGGTGGCTCCTGACATTCCTTGGCTTGTGTTAAATGCACTGTGAACTCATCTGTCATATCCATATGCTCTCCTTCCCTGCACCTGTATGCCCTCGCCTTTTTCATGAAGACATCACTAATTGGATTTATGACCATCCTAAATTGACGATGATTTCATCTCAAGATACGTAACTAACTACTCTTGCAAAGATTATATTTCCTAATAAGGTCACATTCTCAGGTTCTGAGTGCACACATATTTGGAGGGGACCTTATTCAATGTATCATGCCCAGAAATTAAGCTGGCAGTTATCAACTTATACAACTATTATCATGGCTGAATTTGTTTCATGTAAAAGTTTTGTACATTAAAGATAATCAATAAATTCCTTATTTTAATGATATTACTATAATTTTTCTTATTTAAAATCTTTATTTATTTGTTTGAAAGGCACAGTCGAAAGAGGGAGAGAGAGAGAGAGAGAGAGATCTTCCATCTGCTTGTTTACTCCCCAAATGCCCACAACAGCCAGAGCTGGACCAGGCTGAAGCCAAGAGCCAGGAGTTTCTTCTGGGCCTCCCGCATAGGTACAGGAGCCCAAGTACTTGGGCCATGGTCTGCTGTTTTCTTTTTTCCTCTTTTTTTTTTTTTTTTTTTTTTGACAGGCAATTAGACAGTGAGAGAGAGAGAGAGAGAGAGACAGAGAGAAAGGTCTTCCTTCACTGGTTCACCCCCCGAATTGCCGCTATGGCCAGCGCTGCACCGATCCGAAGCCAGGAGCCAGATGCTTCCTCCTTGTCTCCCACCTGGATGCAGGGCTCAAGCACTTGGGCCATCCTCCACTGCTTTTCTGGGCCACAGAAGAGAGCTGGACTGAAAGAGGAGCAACCGGGACACAATCCGGCCCTCCAACCGAGACTAGAACCCGGGGTGCCAGTGCCGCAGGCAGAGGATTAGCCTAGTGAGCCATGGTGCTGGCTGTCTGTTGTTTTCACAAGCATGTTAACAAGGAGCTGGATTAGAAGTGGAGTAGCTGGGACTCGAACCGGAAGCCCATATAGGATGCCGGTGTGAAAGGCAGTGGCATGACCTCCTATGCTGCAATGCCATCCCCCGTATTTATCTTTATTCTTGACTGAGAGTCATCCGGGTGTTTTCATTTTCTCAAATATATGTTCAATTCTTGCTTTGCTGCCAGCATTGATTATGTGAGTAACCTGCAATACAAAGAAGGCACAACTGTTATCCTACTAAATCAGCTGTGTGTCATCAATGACACCCAGTAGTTACATCATAATGCTGTGGGAGCAGGGAAAGGGACGGCAAGTTCTGGGAGGATGTGATTGAAAGCTTTCCAATAGGTCTTTTCAAGAAGAGTCTTAAGTTAAACCCAATAATTGGCTAAATAAACTGTGAGGCAACACTGGAATGCAACTAATTGGTTCCCAGGCTAGGGCTGTTGACCACTATGCCATTCTGCTTCTCAAATTAAAGTTGGTAATAGGAATTTGATTTACCTTTTGGAAAAAGAGCAGTTTTTGTAAAAAGAGAGCTTTGTAAAAATTACCATATGAAGGATTAAAGATTCTACTTATGAATTTGTTAATGACCATAGCAAGTAGTGAATATTTATGGAAAATATATTTGACTATATATATTGAAGATAATTTTAAAACTTTTTTTTGTTGATCCAGTAATTTTTTTCAAAGATTTATTTATTTATTTTGAAAGTCAGAGTTACAGAGAGGCAGAGGGAAAGAGAGAGATAGAAAAATCTTTCATCCCCTGGTTCACTCTCCAGATGGCCACAATGGCCAGTGCTGTGCCAGGCTGAAGCCAGGAGCCAGGAGCCAGGATCCTCTTCTGGGTCTCCCCTGTGGGTGCAGGGGCCAAAGAACTTAGGCTATTCTCTGCTGCATTTCCCAAGCCATTAGCTGGGACCTGGATCAGAAGTAGAACAGCCAAGACTTGAACAAGTGCTCATATGGGATGCTGGTGTCCCATGCTGTGGCTTAATTCGCTATGCCTTAATGCCAGCTCTGAATTCAGTAGTTTCTTATTTGAGAATCAAACCATGAAAATTATATAAATTTTCAAAAATCATCCCCGTATATAACCTTTTGAGAATACACAAATTGCTCATTAATTCTGGCAATATTTTTAACATTGAAATTGCAAAACAAATATAAAAAGTTCAGAAGATTAGAAAATTAAATTATGGTATCTCCCTCAGTTAAGTACTATTTGGTCATTATAATTTATGTCTCAAAAAAAAGCATAAAATAGAGAAAATTACATTAATCCTTTTTTAAAAAAAAGATTTATTTATTTGATAAGCAGAGTCGCAGAGAGAGGAAGAGACAGAGAGAGAGGGATTTTCCATTTGTTGCCCAGTTCCCTTACTGGTCACAACAGCCAGGGCTGTGCCAGGCTGCAGACAGAAGCCCAGGACTCCATCCAGCTCTCCCATGTGTGCGGAAGGGGTCCAAGCACTTGGATTATCTTCCACTGCTCTCCCAGGCACTTTAGCTGGGAACTGGATCAGAAGTGGAGTAGCTGGGACACAACTGGTGCTCGCATGGGATGGCAAAGGCGTTGCAGGAGGCAGTTTAGCTTGCTCACCACAATGCAGGCCCCTATGTAAACCATTTCTAAAGTTTATTTTACTTTGCGTTTCCCCTGAAACTAGGATTTTTGCAAGTTGTTTATTTGGGAAGTGATCACAAAAACCACAATAAGAGGAACCAAAGAGTGTGAAAAACAAGGAAAAGAAGTCACTTAAAAACTGATTACTAAACAGGTTATTTTTCCCACAAATAGATTTATTGAGGTATAACCTGACACAGGGTAAAATTCAACCTTTTCAGGATACAAGCCAATGTACAGTCCTGTGATCACAGCCACGATTGAAGTGCAGTATAATTTAACCCCACCCCTGATTTCCCTCACCCACCCCCTTGATAATCAAACCCAATCCAGTTTTCTGGGGCTCTGGGCTGACTTTTTGCCGAATGTCATGTAAATGAAATCATACGATAGGTAACCTTCTGAGAATGAGGTTGAAGCATGTTGTGTGAACTGGGAGGGTTCTTTCCTTTTTATTGCCGAGACGTAATGTCATGCACTTCTGTCATTTGCCATTCTTCAGATGAAGACGTTTAGGTTGTTTCTGGTTCTCTGTGGCTGTGAAAAGCTCCTATAAGCATCCACAGAGAGAAGCACTATGCTTTCTTGTGTCCATTACTAGTATCTCTGAGGCATATGGTAGAGAGATGCTTAAATGAATAAGACTCCTAAACCAGCATGCATGGCTCCCTCCTCTGGAGACTTTATGTACAAAGTACACTTCAGAGCTGTTGCATCCAAGAGCCTGAGAACCTAGGATGTTTCTCTGCCTTTCAACTCTGTCTCCGTTAAGAGGTGTTTCTAATAGTATGAACTGCATAGCACTTACATCTCATCCAGGGCAGAGCCTGCCTGTTGAAGAGGCTGGAGAAAGATCTACCTTTTTTTTATTTGACAGAGTTATAGACAGTGAGAGAGAGAGAGACAGAGAGAAAGGTCTTCCTTCATTGGTTCACTCCCCAAATGGCCGCTACAGCTGGCGCTACACCGATCCAAAGCCAGGAGCCAGGTGCTTCTTCCTGGTCTCCCAATTGGATGCAGGGTCCCAAGCACTTGAGCCATCCTCTACTGCTATACCAGGCCACAGCAGAGAGCTGGACTGCAAGAGGAATAATCAGGACTAGGACCTGTGGCCATATTGGATGCAGGTGCCACAGGTGGAGGATTAACCAAGTGAGCCACAGCGCCAGCCCCAAAAGGGTCTACCTTAAAAGGCTCAGATTGAGGCTAGCCACTTTCTCAGTACTTAAGCGGCTAGATGCCCCTCTCAGAGTGCCTGTGTTCAACTCCCAGCTCTGGCTCCTGTTTCCAGGTTCCAGTAAGGTGCACCCAGAAGTGGGGGCAGTTGTACTCTGCTATCCATGTGGGGAATCTGGTTGAATTCTCTGCTCCTGGCTTTGGCCCTGACTGATTCTCAGCCATTTAGGTACTTAAGGAATGAATTAGCTCTCTCTCTCTTATCTCTCACTCTCACTGTCCCTCTGCCTTTCAGAAAACAAAATAGTCAGGAACTGGCAGTGTGGCATAGCAGGTAAAGCCGCCATCTGCTGTGCTGGCATCCCGTATGGGTGCCAGTTCGAGTCCTGGCTGCTCTACTTCCAATCCAGCTCTCTGCTATGGCCTGGGAAAGGAAGCCTCTGCTTCTCTGTAACTCCACCTTTCAAATAAATAAATGAAAAACAAAATAGTCACAAGTATTTTTAACAAGAAATCCTGGGCTTAGCATGGAGAGAATGTTGAAGATTGGCAGCACCTCTTACTTCATTTGAGAAAAATGTTACATTCAAAATTTGTTAATGATGTTGTATAAGGCTTTAACAGGAACACGGCTTCTCCTTATTTCAGAACCCTTAAATATTAGATCATTTATGTGCATGTATTTTGTAAATAATCACACTAATCCTGATTCTTACAGGGAGAGAGTCTGTTCGTGAAGCACTTACTGTCTGGGAACTATCATCCCTGTTTGCCCGGGAGGATATTGCTAGGAGATAGTGGGGCCATCATTCAAAGCTAAGCTACCTGCTTTCAGAAAAGCTACTTGTCACCATTATGTGATACTCTATGATCCCAGTCTAATGTTGGTAATGGAGATTTTTATAAATTGTAAAAACAAGGAGCTGTACAGGAGTATTCTGCAGATGGATGAACAGTGCACATGTAAGAGAATAGCAAATAAACTGTAAGTGCTCCTGTGGTGAGCTTGGAGGGATTGGCTTCGTTTTCTTTGGTAAATTTAACTCAAAGATTTGTTTATAAAAAAGCATCAAAATTTGTTTTTTTTTATGTTAAGGGATATGTGTGCTTTATCTTAGAAATTCATTTTTTATTGGATAATGACAAAGTACAATAGAACAGGGGTCTTTAATAAGCGCACAGAGGCCATGTATTATGAAAACAATCTATGTGGATTTCAAAAAATTGGAACAAAAAAACTTATCATTTAATTCAATTTTCCACAAATTTTTTGAAGTCCCCTCATGTACATTTATGGCATATAAAGTGATGCTATGCTTTAAGTGTATAAACACAGGTATATATGCAGACATACACACACACGCAAACACATCCACAGTGTAAAATGATTAAATCACTCCAATTAATATATTCATCACCTCAAATGCTATTAAATGGTGATAGAAAGAGGTGAAAATAACCTTTATAAACCTGAAAAATGTAATCCTGATTCTGCAGTAGAGAATAAGCCACTTTCTTTGTCAACTGCCAGGAGACAAAAAGCTGACAAGAGAAGTGTTAGAACTCTCTGGGTGCTCTATGTGTTCAGGGTGTCTGTGTTTACAGCAAAGATTGATTCTGGCTTGCAGGCAGTCATTATCACACTGTCCAACCTCCAGACGCACTTGCTCCCTGCTCTGCCCCCAGCAAGCATTGATTCTAGACACCCCTGAGTGGTCCCAGATTCCTCCTAGCACCTGATCAGCCTCTGAGACCCTGTAATCCTCACTTTGCCTCCGTTGGTTGCATTACATCCAAATTAAGGAGTTCCTCTAGGCAGAACTTTTTCAAAGAATTGAAGTAAAAATAAGAGTTAATGAGTTTCCAGCTAAGGCAAAAGACCTCTGAATAGACATTTTACCCTTTTTGTTCATCGGACTCATGCAGTTTGTATTTTCTCAACTTTCTCTGTAAAACTCTCTGTTGCACCCATGTGTCCCAAATTAATTTTGACCTTCAGGCAACATTTTAATTTCACATGCCCCAGTAGATACTCCATATATTTATGATTCCTTGTAGACAACAGCAGCATCTTGCTCAATAGAAGTTTTCATTATATGCCTAATTACACTGGGAACTGCATGCAGAGATGAAAGCCCGGTGCTCAGGAAGCTGTTCTGGTCTGAAGGGAGCAGACTGAGGCTCATAAATGACTGAGATTTCCAGCTGGCCCACGCCAGCTTGGGGCAGACCTGGGCTGGCGATGCGTTCCCACTGTAAGCTCAGTGAGTCGACTATCCCGGTTGGAGTCCCATTTTCACAAACCCATAGGACGAACTGATAGTGATTTTTATGGTTTGTAGATGATGATGTTGATGAATGCTATTATATGGAGATGGTTTGAGTAGGTCCCTCCCAGGTATTTAATCCTCATTGTGAGATATTAACAGAGTAGAAACTTAATCCAACTGTGGTATTTAGAGATAGAGACCTTGGGAGAGGATTAAGACTAGAAAAGGTCATTGGGGAAGAGACTCTAAAATTGAATACTGGTAATCTTATAGGCAGAGTGACCACAGGCTACCCACATGGACATTCCCTGTCTCTAACCATGTGCCTCAGGGCAGTCACAGCAAGAAGGATATCCTTAAATGTTGCCTTTGGATCATAACTGTGAACTGACAAAACCGACTTTCTATAAAAGTACCCAGCCTTAGGTATCCCCCTTAGAGTAAAGAAAAGTGCACGAACATGGGGTATATGGAAGGGACTGACCCAGGACACATATAGTAGGAGGTTGCTCTCACTGTTAATGGTAATATCTTCTCAGCACTTACTAGAAGCACTTCCTGATTTGCTGATGCATCACAGGTACCTGTAAAGTTACCTGACTGTAGTAGGTCCTCAAATAGTGTTTGTTGAATAAATAAGTGATGGATGATGGCACATAGTTGGTTCTCACACAGGAGGCACAGGTACAGAAAATGAGAGATGTGATCAGAAAGGAGCTTGCGATCAACCAAAAGGAAATCTTGAAACTATAGCTGCATGGTCTCTGTGTGACTGTCTGTACACCACAGAGTCACTGGGTTGCTTTTTTTTTAATTAAGAGAAATTTTAATTGTTTATAGTCCTCTTTAAAATTCAATCGTAGCCCCTTACAAGCATGACAATCTCTCCATGAGAACACACTTGTTGGAAAGGATCTCCTATATGCCTCTCTGGAAGATAAGAGGAAACACAAGAAGGGGACACACCTGGCTCAGAGAGCTGATTCCTTCTTCACGAATGTGAAGTGCCTAGGATGTTATATATTTATAACCACTCTTAACTATGCAGGAACAGTAGGCTCCACTTCCACTGCCAGCCTCCAGGAAGAACAACAAGGCTACAGAAGGATGCTCTTTGAGCAGGAAGCAGTGCTAACAGCACTCCGAATCCAGAGGAGTTTCCTACTACATTGTACCTCAATATACATATTGTGAATAAAAAAATAAAATTTAGTGGAAACTATAACTGACTTTAAGGAACACTATGCAAATTTTTGTCAATTGGAGCTCGTCTGAGTTTCACAATTTTTTTTTTTTGACAGGCAGAGTGAACAGTGAGAGAGAGAGACAGAGAGAAAGGTTTTCCTTGTCCGTTGGTTCACCCCACAATGGCCACTGCGGCCAGCGCGCTGCGGCTGGTGCACTGTGCTGATCTGAAGCCAGGAGCCAGGTTCTTCTCCTGGTTTCCCAGGCGGGCGCAGGGCCCAAGGATTTGGGCCATCCTCCACTGCACTCCCGGGCCATAGCAGAGAGCTGGACTGGAAGAGGGGCAACTGGGACAGAATCCGGCGCCCCGACCGGGACTAGAACCCGGTGTGCTGGCACCGCAGGCGGAGGATTAGCCTAGTGAGCCGCGGCGCTAGCCTGAGTTTCACAATTTCAAGAAGACTCATTTTCATTTGCAATCACTACCTAACACTTGAAGACCTCAGGGAGAACGTATATACATTGGAAATTCGGTGACAGATATACTGGAAGAAACTAAGTGGTTACTTGATTGATGACGTCAATGTCTCTCAGGTTTTTGATTGATCCCCAGCAATAAGCTTTCATCAATGTGTAACCAGATGGAAACATGTGTTGGATGTCCTCTGGGTGCCGGGCGTGGGGGCATGCAGGGAATAGGTTAAACACATACCCATAGCCCCCACTGTAGCCGTTTGGCTGGTCCCTTGAGGTGCACAGGCCTGTGCTGTGCTCTTGGTTACATCCTGCAATGGAAAGCTGCTGTTAGTAAAGAGAGACAGCGTGGCAGGCCCTTCCAGTCATTCACTTAGTCTGTTACCCCTTCCTTTCAGCCTCTTCCTACTTCCACTGCTAAAAATGCCAATGCACTCTTCTGGAGCTTTCCTGTAAGCTTGGGCCCAAAAGGGAATCTAGTCCAATTCAGTGAATCCAGAGGGACTCTTCCTATTGAGCTTCTGGGGAAAGTTTTCTGTCTGAGAGTGCTGAACCTTACTTGGCCCTACAATTGTGGAAAAGGTAACAGTTAAAGAACCATCCCAACCTGTGTTGTCAGAAAAACACACTGAAAATATTTCTGTGACTCCTGATGCCTCTTGTTCACTTGTGATCGGGCCCATTAGAGTCACCAAGTCCCCATTCTCTGTCTCATAAGAAAAAGACCCTCTAACCAACCTGAATACAATTATCTGCTACCCAGACTTGGACTAACTTCAGTTCAGCTTTTCTCCTTGCCAAGTACCTCGAACTGACACCCAATCCCAGTCTGAGCCCACACATGACCCTTGTGAAAACCCTCCTGGGAAGAAGTGCCTCAAGTGAAACCTTCCCTTCTGCAGTCCAGTCACAGGACCCTGGCTCATCATGCTCCCCCTTGCACAGAAAGGTTCCTTCCAGCTGGTGGACTCCTCCCCGTGAAAGAAAAGCCCTTTTCTGCCTAACCTTCAAAACACTTAGTTCTCCTATTCTCCTGTTCTAATAGCTTCCCTCTCTGAGTGCTATCAACATTTCTAATGAAGTCCTCCTTGCCTGGGTCAGTAAAAACAGATCTATCCAGCCGGCGCCGTGGCTCAATAGGCTAATCCTCCACCTTGCGGCGCCGGCACACCGGGTTCTAGTCCCGGTTGGGGCGCCGGATTCTGTCCCGGTTGCCCCTCTTCCAGGCCAGCTCTCTGCTATGGCCAGGGAGTGCAGTGGAGGATGGCCCAGGTGCTTGGGCCCTGCACCCCATGGGAGACCAGGAAAAGCACCTGGCTCCTGGCTCCTGCCAGGATCAGCACGGTGCGCCGGCTGCAGCGGCGGCCATTGGAGGGTGAACCAACGGCAAAGGAAGACCTTTCTCTCCCTGTCTCTCTCTCTCACTGTCCACTCTGCCTGTCAAAAAAAAAAAAAAAAAAAAAAAAACAGATCTATCCAAATCTATCATCTATCTATCTATTCTTCCACTGATTTACTTCCCAAATTCCTACAATTGTTGACACTGGGCTGAAACTGAAACTAGAAGCAAGAACTCAACCCAGGTCTCCGATTTGGGTGGCATGATCTCAATTACTTGAGTGGTCACCTGCTGGCTCTCAGGGTCTGCATTAGCAGGAAGTTGGCGTCAAATACAAGAGCTGGAAATTGAGCCTAGGCACTGATTGGCGTGTGAACATCTTAACCATTAGGCCAAATGCCCATGTCCAGGACTTGTTTTAAATGTGACATCACTTAAGGAAAACCAGATGAGTTAAAGGAATTGCCTCTTTCTTTTTAACTTGATGCTGTGATTCTGTGGAGAATATTAGCAAACTACGTTAGCCATCTTGACCTTTGAGGAATCACTCTGAATTTCCCCTTGTATTTCTTGTTGTGTCTGATAATAACTCATTGCTTAAGCCATTTAGAACTGGGAACTCAGTTACAAGTAGAGAAAATCATTCTCACTACTACTTGCAACATAGACTGAGTCTAAATGAGGATGTTTTCAATTCAACAGACGAATACAATTTTGAATGCTTGGCTTTGCTTCTGGAGTTGCCAAAGAGAAATTACATGGATAAGGAAAGATGATGTTGCCTATCTAAAGTGAAAGATGTAAAGAGAAGCAAGATCCTTTGATGAAATCATCATTGTCTCAGAATAGAGAAGGCTCTAATCCTTCTTTTCTCTTTTCCAGGTTGTGACTTTAAAAAAAAACCATTATTATATTTATTTGAAAGTCATACATATGGAGAGAGAAGAGAAAGAGGCAATCAGAGAGAGATATTGTCTATCCACTGGCTCATTCCCCAAATGGCTAAGATGGCTGGAGCTGGTCCAGGCTGACGCCAGGAGCCAGTAATTCCTTCCAGGTCTCCAACATGGGTGCAGGGGCCCAAGCAGCTGGGCCGTCTTCCACTACTTTCCCAGGCCATAGCAGAGAGCTGGATAGGAAGTGGAGCAACTGAGACTCAAACTGGCACCCATATGGGGATGCTAGCATTGCAGAAGTCTTTACCCATTATGCCACAAAACTGGCCCCATAGGTCAGTTTAGTTTATATTGCTAAAGTTGTCAGAATCAAAATGGAGAAGCTTGTATCAATTCAAATAACAAAAAGTTTAAAAAAATCCAGGAAGTTTTGAAGGATTTTCATGTGCAATTGCTTGGTACTATCACCAAAGATGGCCAGAACCACAGCTTTTGCACAAAAGGTAGTGCAAACTTATACAAACAGTGCTTCTCAAAGGACATCCACTCAACAACTGTTGGTTCAGCCTCAGTTTGGCACCACCCTTATTGTTAATCCCAGAGGATATTTCAAAATATCATAATACAACCCTCCTAATTTTTACCTTTAAAAACTTCTCCTTGCCTTAATCTCTCTTTTTTTAGAAAACTTTTATTTAATAAATATAAATTTAAAAGTACAACTTCTGGATTATAGCAGTCCCCCCCCATAACCACATTCCCACCTGCAAACCATCTCATCTGCTACTCTCTCTCACATCCCATTCTTCATTAAGATACATTTTTAATTATCTTTACATACAGAAGATCAGCTTAGTATATACTAAGTAAAGATTTCAACAGTTTTCACCCACACAGACACACAAAGTATAAAGTACTGTTTGAAGACTAGTTTTACCATTAATTCTCATAGTGTAATACATTAAGGACAGAGATCCTACATGGAGAGTAAGCGCACAGTGACTCCTGTTGTTGATTTAACAATTGACATTCTTATTTATGACATCAGTAATCACCCGAGGCTCTCTTGTCAGGAGCTTCCAAGGCTATGGAAGCCTCTTGAATTCACAAACTCTGACCTTATTTAGACAAGGCCGTAATCAACGTGGAAGTTCTCTCCTCCCTTCAGAGAAAGGTACCTCCTTCTTTGATGGCCTGTTCTTTCTACTGGGATCTCACTCACAGAGATCTTTCATTCAGGTCTTTTTTTGCCACAGTGTCTTGGTTTTTCATGCCTGAGAAACTCTCATGGGCTTCTTAGCCAGATCTGAATGCCTTAAGGGCTGATTCAGAGGTCAGAGTGCTATTTAGGGCATTTGCCATTCTGTGTGTCTGCTGTGTATCCCACTTTCCATGTTAGATCATTCTCTCCTTTTTAATTCTATAGATTATTATTAGCAGACACTAGACTTATTTATGTGATCCCTTTGACACTTAATCCTATATTTATTATCAATTATTGACTTAGGCTGATCACTTTAACTCTTTAACTAGTAAGATGGCATTGGTACACCAACTTAGTCGGATTTGGAGTCCCATTCCTTGCCTTAATATTTTTGACTATATCCATTGTTTACTGTAGCTTGTGTATTCCCATTGAATTTCTTTGTTACTCCCAAATAAATACCATTTTTCTTTTTTTTAAGATTTATTTATGTGAAGGCAGACTTACAGAGAGGCAGAGAGAGAGAGACAGAGAGAGACAGAGAGAGAGAGGTCTTTCATCTGCTGGTTTACTCCCTCAAATGGTTTCAATGGCTGCAGCTGAGCCAATTCGAAGCTAGGAACCAGGAGCTTCTTCCATGTCTCCCACACAGGTGCAGGGACCCAAGGGCTTGGGCCATCTTCTACTGCTTTTCCAGGCCATTGCAGAGAGCTGGATTGGAAGTGGAGCAGCTGGAACATGAATCAGCGCCCATGTGAGATGCTGGCACCATAGATGGTGGCTTTCCATGATATGCCACAGCACTGGCCTGGTCCAGGAATTCTTAAGTGAAGTGACTTTGAAAGACTTGAGTGGCACCTAGGAGATAGCTGTGCTCAAACCAGGGCCCCTATGGAATGCCAGCGCTGCAGGTGGTGGCTTTACCCATTATGCCACAGTGCTGCCCCATTAATATCATTTGTCTTTGGAGAATCTCTCTGTTATTTAGGTTGAGGGTACTAGTGAGAATTTGCTGAAGGTCTCCTAGGCTTTATTATGTGCAGTTACTTCTAGAAAGCAAATGCAACCAAAACAGTGTTTACTTTTAGAAAGCTCAGGTCTAACAGAGGAATTAGAATTCATAAAGAAGTAATAGTAAATCAATATGAAATCAATGGACATGATTAAGTGTGCACAATTTATTGAGGAACAAATTAACTCTGAAAGGGTTTCATGGTAAATGCTTGCAGTAATGAACACATGAAAAATGGTCAACAATTTCCCATGCATAAGAGTATGAGATAGACATACTCAAAAGAAGAAATAGTATTGACAAACACATGAGTGTACAGGGTGAGAAGACTGATGTGGCCAGATTATATGTATACATTTAGGCCTCATTCATAGTTCTGTGAGTGTCTCAGAAATCACCTGCAGAACCAAAGGAGGAGGGAGGTGACAAGTAGAGGAAATACAGGTCTTTGTTGTATTAGTTGTGTGACATTGGGCAGATGTCATTATCTCTCCATGCTTCAGTTTTCACATGTGTGTAGTTAGCAAAATCATAGTGACCCTATTGATTCCTTATGATAGGGATAAGTTGTGTAACTTTACGTAGTGTCCTTGGAAAAAAACCTTGAAAAGACTCACAGAGTAAACAATCTGTAAGTGTTAACTAATTTTATGGTAATAAACATGATTTAACCAAAAGAGCTGTTTTTCATCTTGTTTTATATCTTTGACTTTTATTTAAGACATTGTTTGAAGAAGTATTGGCACAAAATCTTTTTAAAAGAAGTTTAAATACAACTCTTACAGATCCAATTTATTCAATCAGTTTGTAATGAGAGTCTACTCTATTCAAGGCACTGTGCTCAGGAGAGAAGAACAATAAATTTGCAAATACCTCTGCAAACAGGAATTCTTTTGAATGGGAGAAACTCGGAAATTCAAATATCAGCATACACACACAAACACACACAGTGAGAGAGAGAATGAGAAAGTAAGCTCTCAATCCTCATGTGTCCCAAATCTCTGGATTCAACCAGCTATAGATCAAAAATATTAAAAAAAAAACCTGCAGTATATAGAACATGTACAGATTTTGTCTTGTCATTATTCTCTAAGCAATGCATTAACAACTATTTACATTGTGTGAGATATTATAAATTATCTAGAGGTGATTTAAAGTATACTGGAGGCTGTGTAAGGATAACATTGCAAGACAGTGTCATTTTATAAGAGAGTTGAGCATTCATTGATTTTTGTATCTGCTAAGAGTCCTGGAAACAATCCCCTAGGGATACTGAGAAATCTCTCTACCAGTCAATCAAATAATGTACTTCAAAAAGTTCGTGGAAAATAGAATTTAAAAATAAGCTTAATTTGTGCAATTTTTTTGTGGAAATCTTTGCATAGTTTTCTCATCATATGCATTTTCATTAACCTTCTGAAGGTACCCCATAGTGTATGTAAAGCAGGTTGTATTCTGTTAAATCCTCTGGCAAAAATAATAGAGAAAAATTGGAGAAAGAATTCTGAGAGTGGGAGTTTAATTCAAAATAGAGCTGATATGAAAGATTTCCATGAGCAAGTGACATCTGGGTGAAGTTGTAAAGCAGCTAAATCCATTAACTGGTAGTTGCTGGTGAGCAGGGGGCAGGCCCTGTGTTTGAGAGGCTGCCGGGAAGCCAAGGAAGGAAGTGAAGAATGAGACAGAAGACAGGGTCAGGGGAGAGGTGACCTGTGGCCCAAGGTGAGGGACTAGGCCGACTGGGATAACTGTCTATTTGAAGAACTTGGGCTTTCATTCTGGAAGATGGAAAATAATAGGAGAGTTTGGAGCAAAAAAGTGATGTTGTGTGATTTATGCTTGAAGGGACTGCTCAGATGCAAGTAGAAGGTTGGTATCACTAAGACTCGAACAACAGTCACCATCAATTCATTCAAGAGACCACCAGGTAACACCAATGGGGGGGTAGTGACAGGGTAGTAGAAGTGGTGGGATTCTTGATAACATTGCATAACATGCAGAAGGAAGTAGTGGCAGATGTATCCATTGGAGTCCTTTTTAATTCATGCTTTTGGTATGTCCGTTTCTGAGATGTTGTTCACTGCATTCCTGACTATCTAGACAAGAAAGGATTACCAGAGTAGAAGGCCATTTTAGGCCCAATTGGCAGCCAGTGAATTTCCTATCTTTGGACAAGAATGCCTGATAATTCTCTTACACAAATTATTCCCTTTTTTCCAATGTAAAATAGAATCTGACCCCAAGAAATGTGACCTGATGAGCGCAGTTTAACAGCGCAAACAGAGAACCACTACATATGTATTTTGTCCTAAAATGAGTCTTGGCTCTCACATGTACTTATGTTGGAAAGGGCATAGGATAGGTAAATCAAAAGCCACAACAGGTGTGACAGGAGATTTGCACACACAGCAGATAAAATCCAGGAGTGAGAACAGATTTTACCAACTTCCCATTAGAGCAGAAGATATAAAACATGCGTGAACTCTGAACTCAATCAGTGTCAGCCAGGTAATTACAGGCAGCCTACACAAGGGTGGGGGCTGCCGCAGTATCAGCCTCCCGGGGACTCCATCTCTCACTCCTCTTCAAGGTGCCCTTGGGCACCTGGCTTCCTCAGCAAGCAAATTCTAGAGCAGCAGGTGGAATTAGATAAGCATTTCAAGGCTGCTGGAGAGAGTGAGTCACATTTGCTGTGATTAAAGCAGATGGGCTGTAGATTTAGCTTCTCTACATTATGTGTCTGTGACACCTGAGAACTTCTGTGGACATTATTTTATTAATAAACTGGCCAGGCATTGAGAGATGGTAGAATGGTAGGATAAAATGGCTGTAATTTTTCTGAGTATTCATGAGATGTTTGCTTCATCTATAATTGGAAAAGTCACTAAGACTTAGCACTTCTTATCTTGCGTGCATTACTTCTTTTTTTTTTTTTTTTTGACAGGCAGAGTGGACAGTGAGAAAGAGAGACAGAGATAAAGGTCTTCCCTTTTCCGTTGGATCACCCCCCAATGGCCACTGCGGCTGGCGCACCCCGCTGATCCGAAGCCAGTAGCCAGGTGCTTCTCCCGGTCTCCCATGCAGGTGCAGGGCCCAAGGACCTGGGCCATCCTCCACTGCCTTCCCGGGACACAGCAGAGAGCTGGCCTGGAAGAGGAGCAACCGGGACAGAATCCGGCGCCCCAACCGGGACTAGAACCTGGGGTGCCGGCACCGCAGGCAGAGGATTAGCCTATTGAGCCAATGTTTAAAGTGACATAATAATCTACTCTGCTTGGATCTTAGAGTGGTAAATGCATGTCTCACAGGTACCCCATAATTATGTAGAATTGTTATGTAAGGATCAAACATAAAGTAAAATAAATTACTGCAAGTGTTATTGCATAACTTGTCCTCCAAGGACTGAACCATGGTCTGGCATCGTGCAATATTTGGAGGACAGAACATGTCCTTGTACCAAGGTCTCTTGTGTTTTCTTCTAGAGCTTCATGTGAGCTTCTTAGCTCCTAACCCGCCCTGAATCCATGTCTGTAGCATTCTTAGTAGGATCTACACAACTTGCCTAAAACACAGCTCTGCTCCTCAGGGGAGCAGTGAGAGATGGGAAGGGACCAGGTAGCTGACATGTTCGTGTACATTTTTATTAACTGTTTATAGTGTAAACCTCAAACACTGGAAATGGCTGAGTGTTTTCTGCTGAGGATGGCAAAGGCTGGTTTCTCTTTTTCCAGATCTTCTTTATGTTTCCTATTAACTCACTGTGGACTCTCCCAACAAATGTCCTTCAGGGATGGCTTCAGGCAAAGCCGTGAAACCCATCCTCTGTTCCCAGAGTTTCTCCTTGGTTGTCCTCTCCCTTACCCTGTAGATAACTCTTACCCACGGCCTGATGCTTCTGAAGTTTCCCCTTTACAAGCTCAGAAAAGGATCCAGATGACTATATGCATAAAAACATGTTTCTGCTTTGCAATTCAAAGGGCAGACCAACTGTGCCTCTTGCGTATTAAAAGCCCAAATGAAAAATTGTAATAACAGGATCAAAATGAGGTGTAGCCATGTTGTAAAATCAATGTGGGACACAGACGTTGAGGCTTCCTTTGTCATGAGTTCTTGTGATCCTTATTCAGGTAAGGCTTCCTTCTCACCTTACCGTATTTGTTTTGGTTATCTTAAAAGAAGCCTCACAACCCTCTTGACCTATGGTTAAAATAAGTTAAGTGTTGTTTTCTGGACCCATTCCCAGCTACTGAGTTAGTAGGAATTCTCTGAGGAAGACAAATAAACCCAAGTAAGACCCAAACCTCAGACTCACTGTGACTAAGGAGGGCAAGATGACAGCACCTGCTAAATTGGTGATGACTTGAATAGTGAAATCTAGCAGTGGGAATTAAAAGGAATGTTTGTTTTGATGCAAAATATTCTTGAAGTCTATACATGATTTTTTTTCATGATGCACATTTCCATGACCTCTTTGGTGATCTTTTGGAAGCATGAGTTTCAAAGACTTTTGTTTTACCCAAAATGCATTTATCTTTTAATTCCATGTTCCATGAACTTTTTGCAGTCTGCTTGGGTATTAAAGGAATTTGAGGTGGGGGGGTGGGATCTTCAAGTATCTTGATGAGTCCCTATAAATGGGGGAGTCAGAGGATTTCACTCTAAGATATGATGACTATCATGGTAAGCAACCAAGGAAACCAATGTTGTGGGTTGTAAGAATAATTCACCAGAGAAGATAGACAGCATAGCTACATTGACTGAACACACCACAAGGAAGCAACAGGTAGGCAGGTCAGTTAGGGGATTGACAACCATTGTAACACAGATGTAACCTGAAGGGTGTACTGCAGTGGCTGTCCCTTTTTGGTTAGGGTGACTGTTACCATATGCTTACAAAGGAAACAGCACTCATGACAGCCAGAGGCTGTCCACTAAAATATGGACTACAATCCAAGAAGCATACTTGTAACTGCAGTATTCCTCACTTAGGATGAGTTTTCTATGGTCCAAGAGGTTATTCCAAGTAGATTTGCATCTGCAGCAGGGGAACAGATACCCGCCTTTGTCTTAAGGAATTTCACCAAATGCCCTCCACCCTCCACAATGACAGAAGCAGAGATTGGAGACAGAGATTTCAAGTGTCTGACAGGTGGCTTTGGAATCAGTGAATGCATCCATGAATGATAGATTACGAGCAACCTCTAGAAAAGCCTGGAAAAGGCATTACTGATACTTTAATTTTAAGACTTCTGCCCTCTTGAATTATAAAGGAATAAATTTGTGTTGCTTTGAGTGACTAAGCTGGTGGTCATTTGTACAGGAGGAGTAAGAAACTAAGTGGCCCAGCAAGACTGTCCAATTATTTCCAGCAACTGTTAATCATTTATACAGTAAGCCTTTGTAGAGTGGTTGCCATTATAGTGGCATAATGCAAGATTGTGCTGGAAAACACTTCAAGAGAATGAGGTGAAAATTCCCATGACATGTGCTAGTGATCTCCAAAGCCTTTGAAAACAGAAATAGTCACAGTAAACAGTTTCTTGGAATGAACATGAGCGTTCTTTTACGTGCCCTAAGATTGTAAATTGCTCCGTGCCGCAACAGCTGCACCTTCCTCTCCTTCTCCCTTTGAGGGCTTCTCAATGGAACAGAAGCTGTGAAGCTTGAAGCGAAACATTAACTTGACCAACCTTGAGGTTAGCAATTATTTCTTTCAGGTGTCAGTTCTTAGCAAGCACAAGGGAGACATTAACCTGGGGCAAAATGAGTGTTAGTGTAAAAGAAAAGAACGATCATTTTCTGAAGAATCTAACATTCTTTCTCCATGTGTAGAAATTCATCAGACTCATGATGAGTGAAAGATAAAGTAGTTATACATTAAAACTGATACAGCTATTGTTTTTCAGGGTAAATGGAAACTAGTGATATGGGACCTGAGTAGAATTGCAGAACTGGAGGTACCTGCAAGTCACAAGACCTACCCCATATGTAATTCTGTTTTCCTACTTGTCAGTCAAAATGCCCCCTCTCCTAGATGCCCTTGTTTCATTTGGGACATCTGAATTGTTCTCTCTTTTTGAAAAATATTTATTTATTCACTTGAAAGTCAGAGTTACAGAGAGAGAGGGGAGACAGAGATCTTCCATCCACTGGTTCACTTCCTAGGAGATTGCAACAGCTGGGGCTGGAACAGGCCAAAGTCAGGAGCCAGGAGCGTCATCCAGGTGTTTTATGAGCCTGGCAGGGGACCAAGTACTTGGGCTGTCTTCCACTGCTTTTCCCAGGCCATTAGCAGGGAGATAGATCAAAAGTGGAGCAGCAGGACTTGAACTGGTGTCTGTATGGGATGCCAGCACCGCAACCAGCGGCTTAACTCACTACACCACGATGTGGAACTCTTGAGCTTTCTTCCCTGGAGACCATGACTGGAGGAGTTGCTGGGTTCTCTGTCTATCTTCCTTCCCCCACACTTCCACCTTCTGGACTCAGTACCCACTCATGACAGGTATCCTTTTTGTGAGCTACCCCACTCATGTGTGTGTGTGTGTGTGTGTGTGTGTGTTTGTGTTCACTTCCTCACCTTCTGAATAAAATCCACTTTATATATGTCAGCACCTAGAATCTTCTCTTAGTGCACTAGTTTTGGTTTGTAACTTGACTGTACCTTCCTTGCCTGCCCCTCTCCCACCAACACCAGTAGGGGATTAAGTTTGTTTGTCTTTCTCTCTGTAGAATGAGGTGGTGCTCTTTTATGAACAATAATGAATGCACCTGGACTTCAATCCTGTGAAGATGAGGGTATCTTCAAGATACGAAATCTGGTGCTTCACAGAGCAACAATTTTGAAGGGTTCTGTCAGCCACAAGAGGGATTTCTGCATTTGGGGAGATGAACATTTATCTTCTCTTGGATACAGTTCATAATACTTCTCACAGTGCAAATGTCATGAGTAATAGTGTCCCAGGTCCTCCAGGTCAAATTACTTGCATGCATTGCTCTGCTGTACACTATACACACACCATTTGAGAAGTCCTACCATTGGCTGACTCCTGGCATGCTAGAAAAGAAAGCAGCATAGGGTGCTGAGTCTTTGTTGCCTGTCAATCCTCCTTGACTTGTCCAATCACTATCTGACATGATTGGAGTTTGTTCCCCAAAGACTCACATACTGGAGTCCTGGTCCCCATGAGGTGGTATTGAGGTGGTGACAAATTTAGATGTGGCCTACAGGTAGGTTATTAGGTCACTGGGGGCTCTGCCCTCAAAAGGCATTAGTCTAGTTTTGGTAGGGCCATATTTGGTTCCCACAAAGGTAAATTACGTAACAGAAAAAGGCAAGACTGGCCTCTGACTCCCTCTTGCTTCCTGTCTCATCATGTGAACTCTCTCTCACATACACTCCTGCCTTGACATTGGCTATGTTCTGTTGTAGCCAGAAGTCCCTTATAAGAGGCCTAAGCAGCCACTGAGGCCACCTACTCTTGATTTTCAGCCTCTAAAACTGTGAGTTAAATAAACTCTTTACCCATTACCCAGTGTTGTAGTTGAGCAGGACTCCTTCTCCTAGATTCATGCAAGATGTCTAAACTCACGCATCCTAATATTAATGGTTGATGGAGTAGGGTAGACGATCTAACCGTGGTGTCTAGGGGTTGGGTCTGCTGGAAGGTGTTTACATCAGTGGGGATATGTCCTTGGAGGGTGATTCTCTTGAGAGTGTTGGTTATTTAAGTTCAAGTTTGACCTACGTTCTCTCTTTCTAGCTCTCTGCTTCCTGGATCACCATGTGACCATCCCTCTGCCCCTGCCATAATCAGCCTGTGGGGATGCTTGACTATGGGGCTGTCTGATCCTGAACTCTAGCCTCCAGCTGTAAGCTGAAATAAGCCCTTTCTCCTCTCAGTTATTTTAGTTAAGCAAAAGGCAGACTAAATACCCAGTTTCAGAAAACAAACGACCATACTATCTCAATACCAGCGTAATATATTGATGGGTCCAACTACTTAATTCAAATTTAAATGTAAAAAAATACATGTAGCTAGTGACGACATTATTGGACAGTGTCCATTTAAACTCATAGGCTTGGTTTTCTTGTTCACTGGCTAATGGGAGGCAGTAAGGAAAAGCCTAGAATCTCCATGGACCAATACTCTTCTCAGAAAGAGGGTTGTTGATGGAGGAGGAGCAGTTAGCTTTTTACTCTTTCTATTCTACAGCACTGATAGCACGGAGAAATTTATAATTTCAGAGTCCAACACAAATCCAAAAACTCCCGCACTTCCATTGTGTGAGGCTATTATTGTGCTCTTGCCAGGTCCATAAATGGAGAAGAGCCCAGTGCAACCCTACTGTGTATGTGTCTTGAACTGTGGGAGTGGATGCAGTGTGATCATCATTGCCTGTGAGAAACTCACCTCACAGCCTATTCCTGCTGCTTTTACTGCACATTACCTGATGATGGCCAATTAGTCCTCACAAGAACAAAACTCACTGGTTCAACTGTGATGGAAGTAAGAACCCTTATTTGGAGACAGAATAATCTTAGAGGCACCTATCATGGCTGAAGAAAAGGCACAATTGCCATGGTTGTGGTTCATCATCTCATTGTGCAGTTTGGGAGAAGGGGGCAGAAGATCAAGTCATTATATTACTTGACCAAAGTCACCCAAAAACATAATAATGAGTGATTGTTCTGGAATAATGTAGACAAGGCGCCTGTGCTCCAGAGTGTCCTGAGGTCAAGCAAGATATACTTTAGCTCTTATAGATGATTATCTCCCTATATCTGTAACTCTGTCACTGTTGGCATTTGTATCTCTATCCATCTTTCCCTCAAGAATGATTCTATCCTCCACTTTGCACCAACTGTGTGAGTCATGGGATGGCTTTTCCTATTATCTTCAAAATAAAATGTTTCTTTATGTCATAAATGTCTGTTAGTAGCATTGAATAAATGTCCTCCAACACTGCTCTGACACTGTAAAGTTAAAGGAGGATATGGAAGAAATTTAGGAATGATTACTGTTATGTATACTATCATTTCCATCACTAATAAATGAAAAGTTTTTGTATAAATTATATGATTTAATTATTTCAATATCACCCAGTAGTTCTAATAAAAAAGCAAAGAAACAGAAGGCAAAAATAGTTTATTCAAGTTCCAGAGCTGGTTAATTGCAATATTTTCATTTTTGTTTTATAAATTTATTTTACTTGGAAGAGCAAAAGCGGGAGAGACAGAGGCCGAGAAAGATCTTACATCTGTTTGTTTACTCCCTAAACACCAATAATAGCTAAGGCATTGCCAGGCTGAAGCCAGGAGCATGGCACTGGACCTGGGTAGCCCATAATGGAGGAGGGGACCTAACTACATGAGATATCATCTGCTGGTTCCAAGGGTGAGCATTAGCAAGAAGCTGGGATCATTAGTAGAGCAGGGACTCAAAAGCAGGCACTCCAATATGGGATGTGGGTTCCCAAGTAGCATCATATTTGCTGCACCAAAAACTTGCCATACTGTAAAAAATTCTTATTTACTTATAATTTATTTGAGAGGAATGAGAAAGAGTGTGTAAGAGTGAGCATTCCTATTTGCTATTCATGACCATTGGATATGAGAGGGGTAGAACCCAGTAACTGGGAACTCAATCATGGTCTCTCATGTGGGTGGCAAGAACTCAATTGGCTGAGTCATCACTACTGCCTCCCTATGTGTACATTAGCAGGAAGCTGTAAGTGGGAGCAGATCTAGACTAGAACCCAGGTCCTCTGATATGTCATATAAGGATCTTGAGCAGTGTCTTAACCACCAGGCCAAGTGACAGTTCTTGATGTTGTAATTTCATCAAAGATATTTCTTTTACCATCCTTTTTATAATATTGTGGAATTTCTTTTAAAATATGGAAATGTACTTTTTGCTTTTTTTTTTTTTTTTTTTTCGACAGGCAGAGTTAGTGAGAAAGACAGAGAGAACGGTCTTCCTTTCGTTGGTTCACTCCCCAAATGGCCGCTAAGGCCGGCGCTGCACCGATCTGAAGCCAGGAGCCAGGTGCTTCCTCCTGGTCTCCCATGTGGGTGCAGGGCCCAAGGACTTGGGCCATCCTCCACTGCCTTCCCCGGGCTGCAGCAGAGAGCTGGCCTGGAAGAGGAGCAACCGGGACAGAATCCGGCGCCCCGACCAGAACTAGAACCCAGTGTGCCGGCGCCGCAGGCTGAGGATTAGCCAAGTGAGCAGCAGCACCGGCAGGAAATGTACTTTTTATTAATATGTTTCTGACTGCAACTGGTACAATGTATTTCCAACTACAAATGATGATTTAAACACAATTTCTTTAAAAAAAAAAAAAAACAGAGTAAAAACCAGTGGAGTGAAAAACATCAGAATGAGTCATGTGACCCACATTCTCATTCTAGTTGTGTTTCTTACTCAAATCACAGGCAACAACAGACTGTTCTTTCATGTGATGATTAGGTAGAAATTGTTGTCTCAACTGAGTGTTCCTGGAAGTGGAAATGGGCACCAAGTAATCAAAGTCAACAGAAGATGATTTTTCAGTTTGTTATATCTGCATTCTGCCCCAAGTAAGGACAGAATATCAAGTGTGGTGTTGGGAAAACTGTGATGCACATTTTGCAGTCATTCTTAAGTGATTCAATTTACACCCTAACCCCCTGGAAAAGATGATCCTCAATGTCCTCACAGCGTAAGTGAAGTGACTTGTGAGCATTTCAAGCTCCCAGGAAGAGAATAGAGGAAGAGTAGAAGCAGGTGTCTCACCATGCGCAGTTTTACCAAATCACCACTCACTGCAGTGAGTAAGCCTTCTTACAGGTTGATCCATCACACATTTGTGCCACTCCTCTCTCACAATTCACCTGGGTGAGGTGCCCAGAGGTACTTCTCACTCAGTGGATATATTTAAGCACAGAAAGTGCTGCATGAAATTTTGAAATACTCTCAAGTCACTTTTAAAATCTTTTTCTTTTTTCTTAAAGGAAGCATTCTTGGAAAAAGGTCATTTAACTGTTTTCTTGTGGAGGAGCCATGCATAAATCTATACCAGTTCTCAAGGAAATAAATGTCTTACCAGTTATCCTGGAAAGACATGAAAGTGAGTGGAAGTCCAAAGTATATGCTAAATTCACCTCTACATTTAAAGTAAAAATCTGCGTTCACAAAGACCAAAAATACACATGTGCTTGGAAGGTAGTAAATGTAGTATAAGAAGAAAAAAAAAAACACACAGAACAGGTTTCCATTCAAAATTTGTGACATAGTTTAAAAAACTGAAAAATTGGAAATAATTAAATACTATAAGATAAACATTGGTAAATTCACTAGATGGACTGCTATGTAGCTATAAATTTAGAGTTGCTATTTCTATATAACAATATAAAAATCTTGCAACATTATAGTAAGCAGTAAAGGAAGGAGATACAATTTATTTACTATTGAATAAATTAGGATTAAATACTTATTAAAACAACTTAATTATGGCTAGTTGATGATTTATTAAATATAAACTATATAGCTGGAACTGTACCTTACGTATATCATCTCACCTAAACCTCAAAACAGCACTTAAACAAGCATTATGTCCATGTTGCAATGAGAAAATTAACTTACTTAAAATTGCTCAGCTATTTTTTTAAGATTTATTTATTTGCTTGAAATACAGAGAGGCAGAGGCAGAGACTGAGAGAGAGAGAGAGGTCTTCCATCTGCTAGTTCACTCCCCAGATGGCCACAACGGCCGGAGCTGTGCTGATCTGAAGCCAGGAGCCAGGAGCCTCCTCCAGTTCCCCAACATGGGTGCAGAGGCCCAAGGACTTGGGCCATCTTCCACTGCTTTCCCAGGGCATAGCAGAGAGCTGGATTGGAAGTGGAGCAGCCAGGACTTGAACTGGCGCCCATATGGTGGTGGCTTTACCTGCTATGCCACAGTGCCAACCCCAATCAGCTAGGTGGGTTTTTTTTTTTTTTTTTCAGGCAGAGTGGACAATGAGAGAGAGAGGGACTGAGACAGAGAGAAAGGTCTTCCTTTGCTGTTGGTTCACCCTCCAATAGCTGCTGCGGCCGACGCGCTGCAGCCAGTGCACTGCGCTGATCCGAAGCCAGGAGCCAGGTGCTTCTCCTGGTCTCCCATGCGGGTGCAGGGCCCAAGCACTTGGGCCATCCTCCACTGCACTCCCGGGCCACAGCAGAGAGCTGGACTGGAAGAGGGGCAACTGGGACAGAACCGGCGCCCCCACCGGGACTAGAACCCAGGGTACCGGCGCCGCAGGTGGAGGATTAGCCTATTGAGCCACGGCGCTGGCCCCAATCAGCTATTTTTATAGTGTGGTACTTAATTTCATGTCAGCTAATCTGGATTATTGGACCCATATATTTGATTAAGTGCTATTCTAAATGTTTCTCTGAAGATATATATTATAGTTTGAAGCAGACTTTGCTCCCCATATTCATGTAGGCATTTGAACCCTACAATCTTATGTTAATAGTTAATGCATTAATGCAACAACTAATGATGGATTAGGGTGGAGGCTTCTTCAACTATGATGTCTGAGGGGGATCTTTGGCAGATGATAATTCGGCAGCAAGGGTGGAGTGCCCCAGTGATGTCATGGATGACATCATAAGGGGGGGACTCATAGAGGATGAAGGGAGCTGTACTCCCTGTGTCTCTCTGTTTCCTGGCTCACCATGTGGGTGGTCCTCTGCCCACACCTTGCCATTGCCAGTCACCACCAGTCCCCAGACCAATGAAGCCATACAAAGTTGAACTGTGACCTCCAAACTGTAAGTCATAATCAATATTTTTCTTCTCAAGAAACCCCTAGGAGATATTTTAGTTAAAGTAATAAAAAGCTGCTGATATAATTTGGAGAGGTTAATATATAAGTCAGTAGGTTTTGAATACATCCAGTTGCTCGCCATAGTGTGCAAGGGTGTCTGACCTATCCAAAGAAGGGGAAATTCTGCCAGCAGGCCAACTCCTCTGCTGTCCTACCCTCCAGTATTTGGATTACCAGCCCCCCAACACACACACTGGGCAGTTGATTCCTTTTATGCAAATCTCTCTCATTCTCCCTCCACATATGGAGAGATATTTGCCACTGGTTCTGTTTTCCTGGAGAACCTTGATTACTGCAGACTTTGGGACAGAGAATGCTTTTAGGAGAACATATTCTGCATTGGTTGTGGGATTTCTGGTGTTGATGCTTTTATTTAATTATATTTAAAGCCTACTGATGCCGGTGCCGCGGCTCAATAGCCTAATCCTCCACCTGCGGTGCCGGCACACCAGGTTCTAGTCCCTATCAGGGTGCCGGATTCTATCCAGGTTGCTCCTCTTCAGGTCCAGCTCTCTACTGTGGCCCGGGAGTGCAGTGGAGGATGGCCCAAGTGCTTGGGCCCTGCACCCCATGGGAGACCAGGAGAAGCACCTGGCTCCTGGCTTCGGATCAGCGCGGTGCACCGGCTGCAGCGCGCCAGCCGTGGCAGCCATTGGAGGGTGAACCAACAGCAAAGGAAGACCTTTCTCTCTGTCTCTCTCTCTCATTGTCCACTCTGCCTGTCAAAGAAAAAAAAAGCCTACTGTATTTCCAATATTAAGTAGTATAGTACAGCAACAGAGATGAACTACACGGTTTCAGTAAGTACTTCTAATTGAATACATATCAGAAGCAAGATTTTGGGTGGTTATATATGAGGGTTCTACAAAATATTTGTGAAAATTTCATAGTATGAAAAATTCATATATTTCAAAATGTTTTTGCATCAGAATAAAGCTACATTAAAAGAAAATTTATTTATTTGAAAGGGACAGTGATGGTTTACCTCCAAAAGTATGGGAACACCCAGGGCTGTACCAGACCAAATCCAGGAACCAGAAAGTCCATCCAGATTTTCCATTGGATGGCATGGACTCACTATCATCTGCTTCCTCCCAGGCACATTAGCTGGGAGCTGGTACTCTGATAGGGGATGTGGTCATAATAGGTAGTGGCTTCACTTGCTATGCCACAACACCTGTCCCTAAATTTAGTGTTAATTCAACTTTTTTTCACAAACTCTTTGAAGCATCTTCATATATTAAACCTTCAAATATTTTTTGTCAAACTAATATGTATAATTTGGCTGGTTTCTCCTAATTTGGCTAGATAGACAAAGTATGGGAAGAAAAACTTGATCTAGGAGTTAAAATTCCCAACTCCATTGTTGTAGGAGTGACTTGAAGCATTCTGTACCTTACCTCATAAATATCTCCTTATTTTCTTGGACACAGAGTTGAGATTGCTGAAAAATCAAACCAAGAATTTCATCCTGTAACAGGTT
Source organism: Oryctolagus cuniculus (assembly GCF_051225735.1). Classification (NCBI taxonomy): domain Eukaryota; kingdom Metazoa; phylum Chordata; class Mammalia; order Lagomorpha; family Leporidae; genus Oryctolagus; species Oryctolagus cuniculus. The sequence continues at coordinate 127,044,060 of NC_142869.1, read as the reverse complement.
GAATTCCTCAGAGTGTTTCCTGTTAAAGTGAGGGAATTTACCAGGAATGGGGACACTAGGGAAGACCCTACTGGATTTGCGGACACTGAGCCTCCAAATTCCCAGGAGGCTTCTCTGCTAGTAGCAGCATCTGTTATCAGAAGTCTGGTCCTTTGCAATGGCCCTTAAGCAGAATAACAAGGATAAGGTTTGGGGATGAAGGAAAGAGAATGTTTGCTCTATCAGTAGGATGAGGATGCAGCAGACAAACATCTAAAGAGCTAGCTACCATCTTCCAGAGTTAAAGTAGCTCAGAGGTTATTAAGAGGCTCAGAAGAGGAAGCTGTACTTGGAAGGACTTGATTAATACTTGCAAATCAGGAATTAGAGTTAGGGCCTCATTCATAAACAGACAAACTTTGAAACTTGTTCTGGATGCAAGAATAGGATTTTTAGAAATAAATCTCAATCACCAGTGCAGTTTCTTGAGAAACATGCTGAAGAAAAATTGATGGCTTGATCTGAATGTGGGTGAACGTAACAGCAGGCTCTATGTGGATAAGTAACTGCAAACCATTATTTGGCTGAAATCTTAAGGAGGCAAAGCATTGTGTTAAGATTTTCTAGTGTTTCCTTAACCAAAATGAGGCCCATCTTTTGGGAAATAAGCCCACATGAGACCATGTATCCACCAAAGAATTGACTCAGAATCATGAAAGAAGCCAAAAGCAAGGTGTTAATTGATAGTCGGTCTTGAGAGTTGTGACTAACAGGTGGAAGCAGGCACCACCCTCAGAAATTCAACTCTTTTTATGCCTACCATGCAGAGGTCTCTTCCCCCAGTTCCTCACTGGCTGAGCAACTTGGGAGTTACAATTGTAACCCAACACAGGGCCTAAAGCAAGGTGGGGTGTCGCTCCCCCTCTTCGTGGAGGAACAACACAGGACCCTGCGCTGTTCTTTTGTCTGCTCGGCCCTCCCCGGGTTTGCTGCTGGTTCTTCCCGGGTTGGCTACCGACCCTTCCACCTCCGTGGAAGGGCGGTTCCCCCTGCCACATTCCCCACTTCCGCGGGGGAGCGGCACACCGCCGGCCGGCTCTCTCGGGGGCTGCTCAGGTGTTCCTTCAGATAGATGTTCCTGGTGCATGTTGTCTCTCTCCTCCTTTATAGTCCTCTTCCACCAATCCCAACTCTGCTACCCACACGCCGAGTACGCTGCTCTCCTCCAATCAGGAGCAGCTCCTGCAGCTTGTCAAGTTGGTGAGAAGCAGCTGTGTAGAAGCTGTTTATTCCTCTCCCCAGCGCCATATTGTGGGAGAGCAGATGCATAGAATAAGTCTTAATTCCAGTAACTTAGTCTAGTCTGAGTTGCTCCCCACAGTGGGGTAACAGTGATGAGTATTGCTGGGCAGACTGGAACTTGATGGCTGGAGAGGAACTAAGAAGGGAAGGCACTTTGTAGCAAGCATTCAGGACTTATAGATTACAGAATTGCAGAAGGTGGCAAAGATAACGATGGATGTAAGGATTGTAAAGTAAGGTCAGCAGCTGACCTACTTTGGGGTGGTTGCAACCCTTTATTCTACATGCTACTGAGGTCTAGTCTCATGGCAGCACTTAGGCTAAACTAAGTCACTTATGAAATACGCCATGGTCATTTCTCACAAATTCCTCTGAATTTTATGACTGGTAAGGTATATTATGCTGTTAGTCACACACATACCCCCATCACACTGTTTAGTCACCTGCACCCCAATTCACCTCATTACACAGCTATTCCACCTGCATCTGAGGTTAGTGCTGCTTTGCCTGAGAAAATTGTAATGACTTCCCCTGAAGCAGCTGTCATGCAAAGAGCATGCTGATTGTCCAGCACCCACCATCACTCTGTCTTAGATTTGAATCTAGATTTAAGATCCAGCAGACCCCCAAAAATCGTGTACAAAATGTAACCCTTGGGAAGATATGCTATATGACAAAATAATGACTATATTTTATATTAAATTTATACAGAGAGAAATCTAAGGGATGAGTGTGAGAATGCTATAGAACAGCCCCCATAACACTTTGGAGGAGTTGCCACAAAACCTCCAAAACTGGGTCTGCTCACCCAGTGTGCTGTTAAGCCAATTATTGAGATTGCAGCTGTTGAAAAAAAGCAGGATTCTATTGCAGTGCACAGAGCAAGGAGCCAGGCAGCTCCCAAGGGAGTGCAGGCAGTGACTCTTACAGACCAAAGTTAGGGTTGAGCACTGGATGATCAGTTCCTCTGTGCGTGTGCCTTTACTTGAATTGGACAGTGATAAGGGTCAGTGTTTTTTTTTTTTTAATGGCAAAGATGGAAATGAATATGTCTGAGTCTAAGGGTAGACTGGGTATTGGTTTCTCTGGGGTTTAAAGTTTCTGAAAAAAATCTTAGTCTAACATGGTACTTTAGCTATAGGGGTGGTGAATGAATTTTGTGTCTTGCCATACAGAGTTCTGCTAGCATATTCTTTCAAGAACTTACAGAATACAGGTCAAGCCTGAAAAGCTAACTATGCCACCGACAGGGACAATAGTGCTATTCCCTTACTTAAGGACTAAATCTTTACAAAAAAGGAATTAAAATTCAAGGAAGTGATACTAAGACCTTAAAAAATCTGTACCAAAGGCTGCTGGCGAGGGAGCTCAGCTAAATATGGATATTGACTACATGAGATAATGGTAGAAAGAATGTAGATTTGGATCAGGCTGAATTTGTTAACATGTGCCCATTAAGTGGAGATTCTGCTTTAACTGTACTCCAGAATCAGAAAGAGCACTACCAGTTGCTTCAGGTGGTAGGCTAAATCATCGACCAATAGTGGCCCACAGAAAATGAACGTAAAATGCTGCACCTGCCTTGGTAATACCATAAAGGAAGGGATTTAAAGGCTATGGAGATTCATCACCTGAGACCTGCTCATCCATAGTGGAAAGTCCAGAAGACATCAAAACTGTGATAAAAAAAACCACATTTGTATAGGAAGTCCCAGCATCCTTGTATGTCTCTCTGGTGTCTATTCTGTGTAGGCCAAAATTGTAGTGAGAACTCTTAATGCCATGAGAATAATTGGGTTTTCAGAGGCAAATTATCAGAGACAAAGTAGCAGCGCTCCACCAGCAAAACAAAGTGAGCTTTGCTACTGTAGTACACAGCAGGGATCATTGAATCTCCAGCCCTGTGCCATAGTTTAGCTATGAGAATCTTGATCATCTCTTCTACTAGACATCACACAATCCATGACATTGATCACCCTATGCTGATTAGGCTTAAGGAAAAAGAATTAGCAACCATTCCAGACATATTGGTACAACACTTGAATGACAGAGGGTAAAAAATAAATTCAAGAAAAAGCCAGGGACTTCCTTTGTTAGTGAGATTTCTAGGAATCAAGTGAAATGGGACATGTGTGAAATCCCTTTAGAGATGTAAGATGAGTTGTTCAATGTGGCCTCTCCTGCAACCAAAAAGGAAGTACAATGCGTAATAGACCTCTTTGGATTTGGGTTAGAGCATATTTCTCATCTGGATCTATTACTTCAGGCTATTTGCTGAGTGATCCAAGAAGCTTGTAGGTCTGATTAGACCCCGGGACAGGAGAAGTTTATAAAATACAAACAGCTTGCTGTGCAAGCTGCATGTATTTTGGGGGCCATATGTTGTCCAACAGATCCAATAGTGCTTGAAATGTCAGTGGCTGGTAATGATGCTGTTTGGTGCCTTTGTCAGGCCCTCACAAGTGAATTTTCAAGCAATGCCCTGCCAGACTCTATGATAATTACTCTCCGTTTGAGAAACCCCTTCTGTGTCTAAAATGGACTAGATACTTACCTGTGAGCTACTGTGTTACTATGTGACCTGACATTCTCATTATGAAATGGATATTACCGGAACTTCCTCATCAAGCCTTAAAGTTGGGTGTGCACAATAGCATTCCATTATCAAATGGAAGTGGTATGTTCCAGACAGGGTTCAAGTAGGCCTTTGAAGGCACATCTAAGTTATGTGGAGAAGTGCTCAAATGCCATAGCTCTCACCCCTGCTGCATGGAGAACCTCCCTACAGTCAAGTGATGGAGAAAGTTAAATATCAGGTCTTGCTTACAGATCAGTCTGCATGGCATGTATGTGGGCCCATATGGAAGTGGGCAGCTGAGGCTCTGTTGTTTTCTGGGACTTTCCTGAAGGGCAGAGGGGAAGGGAAATGCTCCCAGGGTGCAGAACTTTGAGCTGTTTCTGGTTGCTCATTTTGCTTGGGGGAAAAATGGCCCAGACATGAAATTCTGTGGCAATTTATGAGTTGGGGCCAACAGTTTGGCTGGGTGGTCAGTGACTTGGAAGGAACATAATTGGAAAATTGATGACTAAGAACTCTAGAGAGAGTTACATGGAAAGATCTCTCTGAATGGGAAAAAGTGGAGATATTTGTGTCTCATGTGCATGTCACCAATGGGTGATCTGAGCAGAGGAGAATATTAATAAACCAGTGGCTAGGACAACCCATTCTGTGGATACTAGCTGGCCTCTTCCCTGTTCTACCCTCATCATTGGTCAGTAGGCTTATGGACAAAGTGGCCATGCAGGCAGGGATGTGGGCCAAACATGGACATGGCAACTTTAGCTTCCATTCACCAAGGCTAACATGGTGACAGCCACTGCTGAGTGTCCAATCTTCCTGCAGCAGAGAGCAAAGCTAAGTCTCCAATATGGCACCATTCCCTGGAGTGATCAGACAGCTACCTGGTGGCAGGTAATTATATTGGGCCACAAACCTTATGTAAAAAGAAACATTTTGGTGTTCTTGCAACAGATGCTTTCTCTGTGTACAGACTCCCCTTTCCTGCTTACAATTCTTGTTCCTAGTGAGCTGGTGGTTACAATTGTTAGGCTTATCCCACAAACACAGGATGAAAGTGTAGAGAGGACGCGTGAGCTGTCCTTTGCTACCTGTACCCCCTTTGCAAAATTCCCTTTCTTATGTCAACTCTCTAGGATCTCTCAAATCTGCATCTTCATGCAAAAATAATACTCTTTTCATTTTGTAAGGCTTTTTAAAACTTATTTTTACTATCAGCCAGTATTAATCTACCCTTGCAGAGACTTTTTAACAATGAAACAAGGATTTTGGGAACAAACTTTATATCAGAAACATATTGGAGTGTGTGCATTGTGGCATAGCAGATAAAGCTGCAGTTTGTAACTCTCATATCCCATATTGGAGCATTTGTTTGAGTCCTGGCTGCTTTGCTTCTGATCTGAATTCATGCTAATGTGCTTGGGAAGCAGCAGGATATGGCTCAAGTACTTGAGTTCCTGCCACCTACATGGGAGGCCCAGATGAAGTCCCTGGCTCCTGGCTTCAGTCTGATACTGCTCCAGCTGTTGCAGGCATTTGGGGAGTGAACCAGTTGATGGAAAATTTCTCTCTCTCTCTCCCTCTCTCTCCTTTTCCCTCTTTCCATAACTCTACCTTTTAAATAAGTATATTCTTTCTTTTCCTTTTTTATGCATTTTATAGAGAACATATTTCAGGTACTTTATAACGAAGTTTCAAGAACATAATGATACTGCTCGTTTTCCCTCTCTCACATCTTTCCTCCTCCTTCCTTTCTTATTTTCTATTATAATTTGTCATATGCACATTTAATTCACTTTATAATCAGAAGCTAAATCTGCCACTAAATAAAGAATTCAACAACAATTAGTAACAAGAAAGATTACTGATCTTCAGGAGTGTAGACAAAGGGATATAATAGTCAAATCTTAAGATGTTAATTTCATACACTTTACATTTTTTTGTATTATATATATTAGTTCCCACAATTCAGAGAAAACATGTTACATTTATCTTTTGGGAACTGGCTTATTTCACTAAGCAAATGGTCTCCAGTTGCATTCACTTTGCTGTGAAAGGACTTCAATGGCTTTTCCTATGGCTGAGTAGTAGTTTGTTGTGTACCACTTTTCTTTTCATTTTTAAGTGTAATTCTTTCAAGATTTATTTTTATTTATTTGAAAGGCAGTCAAAAATGCACACACACACACACACACACACACACGGAGAAAGAGAGAGAGAGAGCGAGAGAATTTTCATCTGCTGATTCACTCCCCAGATGGCTGCAATGGCCAGTGTTGGGACAGATGGAATCCTGGAGTTGGAAGCTTCGTCCAGGTCTTCCACGTGGGTGCAGGGGCCCAAGATCTTGGGACATCTTCCACTGCTTTCCCAGGTGCATCAGCAGAGAGATGGACTGGAAATGGAGCAGCCAGGATGCAAACCAGTGCACACATGGTATGCCAACATCGCAGGCAGCAGTTTTACCCTCTATACCACAGCACCAGCCCCAGTGTACCACATTTTCTTCATCCAGTCATCACTTGATGGACATCTGGACTGAATCCATATCTTAACTATTGGGAATTGAGCTGCTATAAATATGGAGGGGTGAGGTATAGATAAATCTTTCACATGTAGCTTTAATTTCTTTTGGGTAAATTTCCAGGAATGGGATAGCTGGGCCATTTGGTAGATCTATTTTCAGATTTCTGAGGAATCTCAATACTGCACTTAATACTGCATAATCATTGTCCTATTTTACATACCCACGAACATTGTATTAGATGCATTTTTCTCCGTATCCACACCAGCATTTTTTATTTGTTGATTTTTGGATGACATCCATTCTAACTGGGGTGAGGTGAAACCTCATTGTGGTTTTTATTTGCATTTCCCTGATAGCTAGTGATCTTGAGCATCTTTTCATGTGTCTGTTGGCCATTTGTATTTCATATCCTTAGCCCAGTTCTAAACTGAATTGTTTGTTTTCCTGTTGTTTCTTAAGCTTATTATATATTCTGGATGCTAATCCTTTATCAGGTGTATATTTTGGAAGTATTTCCTCCAATTCTATCCATTACCTCTTTATTTTTGTTTTAATGTGCTGTGCAGAAGTTTCATAGCTTGATATAATCCCATTTGCTTATCTTTGCTTTTATTATATGTGATTATGGAATCTTATCCAAAGAGTCTTTGCCTAAGCCAATGCCTTTCAGTGTTTCCTCTATGTTTTCCTCTAGTAATTTGGTGGATTCATCTCTGAAGTTTAGAACTTCAATCTGCTGTGAGCTGATTTTGCATAAAGGGGAAGGCAGGGCTCTTATTTCAAAGTTTTGCATGCAGAAATCCAATTTTCCCAATACCATTTGTTGAAGAGAATATCTTTTCTCCAGAGAGTGATTTTAGCTCATTTGCCAAATACCAGTTGAGTGTTGATGCATGAGTTAATTTCTTGGGGTTCTATTCTGTTCTATTGGTCCACATGTCTATTTTGTATAGCACCAAGATGTTTTGATTATAACTGCCTTGTACTATGTCTTCAAATCTGATATTATTATGCTCTGGCTTTGTTTTATTGCTTAAGATTGCTTTAGTTATCTGGGGTTTCTCATGTTTCCATATGAATTTGAGAATTTTTTTTTTATCTGAGAATAATGTCCTTGGTATTTTGGTTGGAATCAAATTGAATCTGTAGATTGCTTTGTGTAATATGGACATTTTGAAGACATTAATTCTCCCAATCCATGAACATGGACAATTTTTCCATTATTTTGTGTTTCCTACTACTTCTCTCCTTAATGTTTTTTAATTTTCATTGAAGGAATCATTTATGTCTTTGGTTAAACTTATCCCAAGGTAGTTAAATTTTTTTGTGGCTATTGTGAATACAAGTTTTTTTCTCAGCCATGGGATTTTTATTACAAAGGCTACTGATTTTTGTCGGTTGATTTATATCCTGCAGCTTTGCCAAACTGTCTTATAAATTCCAATAGTCTCTAGTAGCTTTTGATTCCCTTGGAATAGGATCATATAATATGTTAACAAAAATAATTTGACTTCTTTCTTTCCAGTGGTATCCTTTATTATTTCTTTTTCTTACCTAATGTCTCTGAACAAAATTGCCAGAACTATATTGAATAGTAATGGTGAGAGTGGATATTCCTGTTTGGTTCTGGATCATTGCAGAAATGCTTCCAGTTTTTCCCTATTCAATATGATATTGGTCTTGGGTTTTTCATATATTGCCTTGATTGTGTTTAGGTATGTTATTTCTATATTCAGTTTGCTTCAGGTTTTTTTTTTTTGTTGTCATGAAATTGTGTTGCATTTTGCCAAATACTTTATCTGCATTTGTTGAGTAAATTATATGGTTCTTACCCTTCATTTTGTCAATGTGATGTATCTAATTTATTGATTTATGTATACTGAAACATTCCTGCATCCCAAGGATAAATCCCACTTGATACAGGTAAATGATCTTTCTCATGTTTTCCTGTTTTATAGCAACTAATATTTTGTTGAGGATTTTTCCCTCCCTTTCAATTGCTATGAATAGTTTTATAATTGGCTTTATATCTTCTCTAAAAGTTTGGTAGAATTAAGCAGTGAAGCCATCCAGTCCTGGGCATCTTTCTATCATTGTAGGGTATTTGTTATGATTGAATTTCCATTTTAATTATTGGTCTATTTAGGTTTTCTGTATTTTCATACCTCAATTTTGGTAAATTGCATGTGTCCAGAAACCTATCCATTTCTTCTAGATCTTATAATAACATGTTGGTGTATCGGTGCTTGTAGTAATTCCTGATGGTCCTTTTTATTTTTGTCATATCCATTGTAACATCTCATTTTTTTATCTCTGATTTTATTAATTTGAGTATTCTCCATTTTTTCAGTTAATTGGGTCAGTAGTTTATCAATTTTGTTTATTTTTTTCAAAACATCATCTCTTCATTTCACTGATTTTTTTTGTTGGAATTTTTACTTCAATCTGGTTTATTCTCTAATTTTTATTCTTTCTTTCTTGCTACTAATTTTTTTTCTTGCTACTAATTTTGAATTTGGTTTGTACTTGTTTTTCTAGGTCCTTGAGAAGCACTGTTAGGTCATTTATTTGATGTATTTCCAATTTATAATGTGAGGACAAATTGCTTATAAATTTTCTACTTAACAATGCTTTTCTGAATCCAGTAAGTTTTTTTTTTCTTTTTTTTAAGTGGTAGTAAGTATAGGATTTTTTGAACTTTTATTTAGTAAATATAAATTTCCAAAGTACAGTTTATGGATTACAAAGGCTCCCCCCCCCCCATTAACTTCTCTCCCACTCGCACCCCTCCCATCTCCCGCTCCCTCTCCCATTCCATTCACATCAAGATTCATTTTCAATTCTCTTTGTATACAGAAGATCAATTCAGTATATATTAAGTAAAGATTTCATCAGTTTGCACCCACACAGAAACACAAAGTGTAAAACACCGTTTCAGTACTAGTCATAGCATTTCTTCACATTGGACAACACATTAAGTTCAGATCCCACATGAGGAGTAAGTACACAATGACTCCTGTTGTTGACTTAACAATTTGACACTCTTGTTTATGGCATCAGTAATCTCCCTAGGCTCTAGTCATGAATTGCCAAGGCTATGGAAGCCTTTTGGGTTTGCCGACTTCTATCTTATACTGACAGGGTCATATTCAAAGTGGAAGTTCTCTCCTCCCTTCAGAGACAAGTACCTCCTTCTTTGATGGCCCTGTTCTTTCCACTGGGATCTCACTCGCAGAGATCTTTCATTTAGGTCGTCTTCTTTTTTTTTTTCCCAGAGTGTCTTGGCTTTCCATGCCTAAAATACTTCATGGGCTCTTCAGCCATATCTGAATGCCTTAAGGACTGATTCTGAGGCCAGAGTGCTGTTTAGGACATCTGCCATTCTATAAGTCTGCTGTGTATCCCGCTTCCCATGATGGATTATTCTTTCCCTTTTTGATTCTATCAGTTAGTATTAGCAGACACTAGTCTTGTTTGTGTGATCCCTTTGACTCTTAGACCTATCAGTGTGATAAATTGTGAACTGAAATTGATCACTTGGACTAGTGAGATGGCATTGGTACCTGCCACCTTGATGGGATTGCATTGGAATCCTCTGGCACGTTTCTAACTCCACCATTTGAGGCAAGTCCGATTGAGCATGTCCCAAATTGTACATCTCCTCCCTCTCTAATTCCCACTCTTATATTTAACAGGGATCACTTTTCAGTTAAAATTTAAACACCTAAGAATAATTGTGTGTTAATTACAGAGTTCAACCAATAGTATTAGAACAAAAAAATACTAAAAGTGCTAAAGTATTACATTGTACATCAACAGTCAGGACAAGGGCTGATCAAGTCACTGTTTCTCATAGTGTCCATTTCACTTCAACAGTTTCCCCTTTGGTTCTCAGTTAGTTGTCCCTGATCAGGGAGAACACATGATATTTGTCCCTTTGGGACTGGCTTATTTCACTCAGCATAATGTTTTCAAGTTTTGATATGTTGTATTGTCATCTTCATAATTTCCAGGAATTTTTTGATTTCTCTTTTGATTTCTTCCATGATGCACTGACTGTTAATTAAGAATCATGTTGTTCAGTGTCCATATGCTTTCATATTCTCTGGAGTTTCTTATGCTGTTAATTTCCAGCTTCATTCCATTGCCTTCAGAACACATACATGGTGCTATTTCAATTTTTTTGAATTAGTTGCTTTACATCCTAGGGTATGCTCCATGAGCTGTTGAAATATGCGGGTTGGAGGGACGTTATGGGGGGGGAAGCCATTGTAATCAATATTCTGTACTTTGGAAATTTATATTCATTAAATAAAAGTTAAAAAAAAAGAATGTTTATTCTGCAGCTGTGGGATGAAATGATCTGTAGATGTCAATTAGATCCATTTAGGTAATTGTGTAGATTAGATCTGTTGTTTCATTATTGATCTGTTTTTGTCTAGTTAATCTGTCCATTGCTGAAAGTGGGGTATTGAAGGCCCTCATTACTATTGTATTGGAGCCTATGTCTCTCTTTAGATTCATTAATATTTGCTTGCAGTAGCCAGGTACTTTGGCATTGGGTGTATATACGTTTACTGTAGTCACATATTACTGAAGAATTGATTTGTTAATCATTACCTAATGCTTGTCTATTATGCACCCACATGCATATGTGGGCAATCAAGGAACAGGAACACCTTCATAGGGTGCAATGAGGAATAAAAGACATAAAGTATTAGAGGCACTCTGGAACCATGGCTATCTACTATTAAAACATTTGCAATCATGAATTTATTTACTGATATGCAGCGTGTAGTCAGCTGCTTATTTTTCTGTAAAAATTCAGTCATAAATGATTGAGTTAATATACACGAAGCACTTGGGATGGTGCCTGGCATATAGTAAGAGCTCAATAAATGTATGCCATTAATAGGCATCATTATTAAGGAATTTCTATCAAGAACTGATGCTGATTTTGTTCAAAAGATTTGCTTAGCTTTTGAAAACTATTTCACTTTTGATCTATCAATCAAATGGATTAAGCTGGCATAATTTCTGACATTAACTCACCTACTTTCATAGAATCAGCAATTCTTGAATTTATATTAAATGAGCTGTCAGAGTGTGCAACTGTTTTTAGGGATTTTTAAAGTCAATATTTAAATAAAAATTGATCTTAGGTTTCCTTTTGATGTTGTGTTACTTGGGCTTTGGTAGGAATATTTTGCTAACTGCATGAAAATTATTATCATATTCTCTCAAATCGAAAATAAAACATGTCATGGAAGAGTACAAATATATTGAAGGGCATTTCTTTGGTTCTTTAAATATTTAGGAAATCTAAATGTTCCAAAAATGATTTAGTGAAAATGTCCCATGAAACCTTCTATCCAGTTTTGTTTGTTTGTTTGTTTGTTTGTTTGATTCTCTTATATTCTTTGTTGGGAAGAAGCATATTTGACAACTTTATATGTTAGTTTTTCTGAATCACTGGTTTGGGATTTCTGTCTTTTATGTTCTCCATCTGCTATAGAATCAGTTGTGGCAGTTTATGTATTTCTCAGTGAACATATATCTTATCCTTTCCAATTTCTTTGTATAAGGTGAACAAAGTGAACTCTTGGAGAATCTTGTATTTTTTTCCGTATCCTCATTCATTTTATAAATTACTATTGTTTTGAGGTAGCTAACCTGTAGTGTTTAAAAAAACAACGTGTAATGGGCTGATGCTGTGGCATAGCAGGTAAAGCCGCTGCCTGCAGTGCCAGCATCCCATCTGATCCAGCTCTCTGATATGGCCTGGGAAAGCAGTGGTAGATGGTCATGTCCTTGGTCCCCTGCACCTGTGTGGGAAACCCAGAAGAAGCTCCTGGCTATTGTCTTCAGATTGGTGCAGCTGTGGCCGTTGCGGCCATTTGGGGAGTGAACCAGCAGATGGAAGACTCTCTCTCTCTGCCTCTCCTCTCTCTGTGTAAATCTGACTTTCAAATAAATAAATAAATCTTAAAAAAAATCATGTAAGAGTGAGATTAACATCTTATCATTTGATTATTGTTTATAACTCTTGTCTATATCTCTGTGGAACACTGGACTTTCTACTTTTATTTGTTAAACATTATGTTTTGTGGTGCATTGAGCCTGTGATTATAAAGCAAATTGACAGTATGTTATTATAAGAATTTAATGGAAAGAAAGGAAGGAGGAGAGAGTGATGGAAGGAGGAAGGGAGCATGGTTATGTCCTTGGAATTGGATTTATGAAATCTATTATTTTTATATTAATAAAAGAATAAAAGTAAATTTATATTGTTTTTAGAAAGAAATCATTTAACTTTGGTATAAATAAGTAATAGTTCATTTTTCAAGAGTTTTATTTATTTTTTCTGTTATTTCTAATTTATCTTGTTACCTCCTTCATCATAACTTCATACATTTTTATTTTCCTTTTACTGACTATGACTATTTTGAGTATGGGAACTGGTTGCTTGCATTTTTTCATGTTAAGTAAATATTTAAGAATGGTCTTGTTCCTTTGAATGTGTTTGTAACTGTTCCATTGATTTGGATGCATTCTGCTTCATATTCATTGATTTCTACATTATTTTATAATTTCAGCTTTGATTTTTCTCTCTGGCCAAAATTTGTTTGCAAAATTGCTTTTATGTATTGGTTGATTAGTTTTTCTAACTGCAGGTTATAAATATTTTTTATTTTCTTTTAACTTATGCTTCTCTACAATGTAATCTGAGAATGATTTCTATGATGTTTTCCATATTTTCATTTTATTTTTAGCTTACAGATCTTTTCTTTGTGGAAATATTTTAGAGGTGCATGGAAAGAATATATGTTCCCTGGTTTTAGTCTTAGAGGTTAATAATACATATAATTAAATATGCATTATTAATTATTTTAATTAACAGCATTTAAGTACTTTATTAGATCATATATTCTTGAAGTTTTGTGGTTGTTTTATATGAAATCACTTATGTACTGCAAAAGATGAATTGCCGTCTTCTTTCACTAACAGATTTATTTCTGCTTAAGCATATTGCAATGATGATCATTCTGTTTTGATTTTGTTAGTATGTTCACAGATTTTTTAAAAGTTTGATATTAATTTTAGATTATCCACTTTAATTATATCTATGTATTTGTCTTATTTAATATTTTCCTTCCTGACATCTTTCATACTTTTAGTACATATGTAAGGAGTTATTCATATTTAGAGCATATAATTTGTAAGAAAAAGAAATACAAGACAATTGATTTCTAATCAAATTGGAAAGGAAGAAATAAAATTATTCCTGTTTGCAGCTTAAATGATTTTTTATGTAGAAAGTCCTATGATTTCAAAAATAAATTAAAAATAGCTTTTGAATTTAATGAATTTATTCAGTTGTTTCAGGGTTAAAAATGAACAAACAAGAATCAGTGATATTTGTATACATTTACAACAAACTAGAAATTAAGTAAGTAATTTCACTTATAGACTTATAACAAATAAAATATTAAGTGATAAATTTAACCCAGGAAATAGATAAGACTCACACTTAAAAACCAGAGTGAAGAAAGAAATTAAAGGAGATTTAAATAAATAAATGGTAAAAAATAAACATGTCCAGTGATTGAAAAGATTAATATTGTTAAAATGGTCATAGTATCTCAAACTATTTACAGGCTCAATTTTATCTCCATAAAAATGCCTATAGCATTGTATTTAAGTAATAGAAAAAATAAAATTCTAAAACGTATATGGAATCAGAAAATGCCAGAATAGTCAAATTGATTTTGAAAAAGCATTGCAGAGCTAAAGGAATCACACTTCCTGGGTTCAGAATATATAACAAAGCTCCCATAATTAAAATAGTATGGTACTGATATTAACAAAGAGATATATCCCAATAGGTACCAATAATACACAAATGGAAGGGACAGATGTTGCCCAAGTGGTGTTGGGCAACTCTTTATCCACAAGGGACAAAAAAATGTAATTTGTCTTTCTCATATTGCTATGATAGATTTTATTTTCTTCTTTTGGGTTGCCTTTACAAAACATTTGCCCAAGTGGTGTTGGGCAAACTCTATCCACAAGGGACAAAAAAATGTGATTTGTCTTTCTCATATTGCTATGATAGATTTTATTTTCTTCTTTTGGGTTGCCTTTACAAAACATTTTTTTCAATCTTTTTTTTTTCAATCTTTTTTTTCAATCTGTCTTGGTCACTTTGATTTACATGTTTCTTTAAAGAATATATAAATTTTATGAGAGCATTTCAGGCATGGAAAGCCAAGACACTCTGTAAAAAAAAAAATGACCTAAATTTTGAAATGAAAATGAAATGAAAGATCTCTGTGAGTGAGATCCCAGTGGAAAGAACAGGCCATCAAAGAAGGAGGTACCTTTCTCTGAAGGGAGGATAGAACTTCCACTTTGACTATGACCCTGTCGGAATAAGATAAGAGTCAGTGAACTCAAAAGGCTTCCATAGCCTTGGAAACTCATGACTGGAGCATAGGGAGATTACTGATATCATAAAAAAGAGTGTCAATTTGTAAAGTCAACAACAGGAGTCACTGTTCACTTACTCCTCATGTAGGACCTCTGTCCTTAATGTGCTGTACATTGTGATTTAATGCTATAACTAGTACTCAAACAGTATTTTTCACTTTGTGTTTCTATGTGGGTGCAAACTATTGAAATCTTTACTTAATATTTACTAAACTGATTTTCTGTATATAAAGAGAATTGAAAATGAATCTTGATGTGAATGGAAGGGGAGAGGGAGTGGGAAAGGGGAGGGTTGCGGGTGGGAGGGAAGTTATGGGGGGGGAGCCATTGTAATCCATAAGCTGTACTTTGGAAATTTATATTCATTAAATAAAAGTTAAAAAAAGAATATATGAATTTTAATTAGCTCTTTCACAGGTTTTTCTGATAGGTTCAATTTTGGTGACATTATAATATATAATGCTATTCTTTCTGAATTTGTAGCATTTCTTTTTATTTCTATTTTATATTTTACTATCATGTCTGTGTTGGTCTTGTTATGGTTGTTTGCATATGTTTCTTACATTTTTGAAGTAGCTGCTGTCATAATAACAATGAGTTAATATGTATTACATTTGTCTCTCTTTCTTTAAACATTTTCTCATCTTTCTTTGCCATAGAGAATAGGAAGAAATACGTGTTTTCCCTTTTGCCTTCTGGTATCATTTATCCATTTCATCTCCAAATTTTGGTGATTATATTTGTGTGCATGTTCAGATTTAAGTTTTTACATATACTCAACTATTTTGTATCTTTCAAACAAGCTTTTTGACCATGAGTATAAAAGATGAAACCACACACTTAACCTCTCATACCTTATACCTCTCTTAGTGGTGTAAATTTTTATAACACCAGAGATTATATTTTTATATTATGCACTGAAGTCACAATGCCACATTATCTTAGTCTCTGGCATGAAGTTAACACTAGCTTTCTTCACGCTTTCTTCAACCTCAGCTTGATGTAATCCCATTCATCTATTATTGCCTTTGTTGCCTGTGCTTCTGGGTCTCTTCCAAGAAGTCTTTGCTTATGCCAATGTCTTGCAGAGTTTTCTCCACGTTTTCTTCTAGTAATTTGAGGATATCAGGTCAGATATTTAGATCCCTGATCCACTGTGAGTTGATGTTCTAAAGGGGGAAAGAGGGTTCCTTGTTTCACACTTCTGCATGTGTAGGTCCATTTTCCTGGTACCATTTGTTGAAGAGACTGTCCTTTCTCCAGGGATTGATTTAGTTTGTCAAAAATTAGTTGGTTGTAGATGTGTGGAGCTTTTACCTTACCTCAGTTAGAATGGTTATCACCCAAAAATTGAAAAACAATAAATGCTACAGAGCATGTAGAGAAAAAGGTACCCTAATACACTGTTAGTGGGAATGTAATCTACTCCCACAATGATGGAAGTATGGATATTCCTCAGAAATCTGAAGACAGATCTACCACATGATCTAGCCATCCCACTTCTAGGAATTTACCCAAATGAAATGAAATCTGCCTTTGAAAGATTTATCTGTACTCCCATGTTTATTACAGCTCAATTCACAATAGCTAAGATATAGAATCAATCCAGATGTCCATCAACTGATGACTACATAAACAAAATGTGATATGTATGTATACACACACATACATATATATATATATATATATATATATATATATAAAGTGAGTATATCTATATATACTATATATATGATGAAATGCTACTCAGCCATAAAAAATGAAATCCTGTCTTTTGGAGCAAAATAGATGCAATTGGAAACCATTGTAAGTAGTGACATAGGCAAGTTTCAAAATGACAAATATCAGATTTTCTATGATATGTTGCAGTTCATACAGAATACAAAAATGTGTGGAAATAAAAAGGACATCTTGTCATAAGAGTGTTGTTTTTAGCCCTGTTTATACTCCTGTGGGATTATTTGTCTGCCTGCATTTTACCTCTTGAATATTTTGCTTAGTGGTGAATTAAAACTAACTAGCTAAATAAAGAAGACATTATTTGAAATGTTTTCTCCATTCTTGGAAATTCTAAACAATGTGTGTCTGTCACCTGCATTCTTCAACCCCTTAATGCCAGCAATAAAATTTCTGGGACAGTTTTGTTCATTTAGGAATTTAGGTACAGCTCTTCTGTTTTCCAGCAGTCTTACAAAGCTAGCTTAAGGGATTCTTTATTTAATTTCACATTCAGTAACTTTATTATGATGTATTTCAGGGTTAATCCTATGTGCCAATTTTTCCCCCAAGCTCAATGTGCTCTTTAATATCTAAAATCAAGTTTTCTTTTATATCTTGGAAAAGTATTGGATTACATCTTAATTTTGTTTATTTTTTTATCCTCTGCAGGAACAACTATTTTTCTTCAGAAATAACTATTACAAGGATCTGTCTTCCATAGCTATTACTGTAAGCTCAGTTCCATGACATATTATCTTTTCAGTTTTAAAAACTTATGTTTATTTTTTCTTTTGCTTACTTTTCATATTCATGTAGTACATACAGCATCCTCTGTTTTTCTGTATTTTTCTTTATGCTGTTTCTACAATTATCTTTATTTTTAATTGTTTTATGTTTATTTTACTTACTTTTCATTCTACTACTCAGCCATGTCTCATGTCCATTTGCTTCACCAGATGTATCCTTAAACATTGCTTGTTATCTGTGAGTTCTTGCTGTTTCTAGGAGATGATTGTGTTATAGTTTTATACTTTTTTATGGTGATGGCAGCAGTTTCTATCTAGTCCACAGTAACATTTTTTTCTGGTAGGGGTGTATGGAAATTATAATCTCTTTCTATAGATGCAGTGCTTATTTTGAGTGGCATGAGATATTTTGTACTACATTTGCAGGAAATATTCATGAAGAAAATTCAAGACCATACGCCAGGCTCACAGATTATAATTGTCTGAGTTTGGTTGAGACCCTGATTGAACTGAGCAGTTGTGGGGTCCATAATGGGCCACTTGTTTCTCAGTCTTTTCACCCCTTTCCAAAGGCTGCCTGCTGGAGGTATAACTTGGGTCTATCGTGCTCAACTATTCCCACCTGCCTCCTCTCAGTGCCAGACAGGCTGCATGTAAGCTTTCACTTTCATTCGCATTTCTCAGAATGAGTTTGTAAGGATTGCTCTTCAGTGAGGAACATGGACATTGTAGACATGTTCTCCAGACTTTGCTGCACCTGGGAGCCTGGGACAACCCTTCATACGTCACCTATCTTATGGTTTCTACTTTCATGAAAAGGGGACTTTCTACTATGGCTTTTTCTTTTTCCCTTTTGTTTTTGCATCATATTTTTGGAGAGAATTGGGGAAAGGTGACTCTACTATTTTAAAATCAGAAATCCTGCTATTTTGTTATCTTTTTAAAAAAGCATTTGCTTATTTATTTGAAAGGCAAAGTTATAGAGAGGGAAGGAAGGAGGGAGGGAAAGAGGGAGAGAAAGGAAGAGAGAGACAGAGGGAGAAAGAGGAGAGAAGAGAGAGGGAATATCTTCCATTTGCGGATTCCCCAAATGGATGCAACAGCCAGAAATGGCTGGGCCAGGTGGAAGCTAGGAGGTAGGAACTTCCTTCAGGTCTCCCGCATGGATGCTCTGCTGCTTTTCCTAAGCCATTATCAGGGAGCTGGATCAGAAGTGGAGCAGCTGGGATTTGAAACTTCATCCCATGCTGAAGTTTAACCAGCTATGCCACAACAGCAGCCCCTATTTGCTTAAGGTTTTGATAAGCATAATCCGAACATTCAGCCTCCTCAAAAATGGACGTTAACCAGTCATTTCCATAGGTTTTACTGCAGTAGTCAATTCCTGGAACTTTGAAAATAATGAGAACATTTCTAACTTTTTTTCCAGGATTTGACTTTCACATTGTTACTTGTGGTATGTTGATTTTTTAAGGATTTATTTGCTTATTTGAAAAGCAAAGGAAGAGAAGGTTCTTCCATCTGCTGATTCACTTCCCAAATGTATGCAGTGGGCAGGCCTGGGCCAGTTGAAGCCAGGAGCCCATCTTCTGCTGCTTCCCAGACACATGAGCAGGTTGCTGGATTGAAAGCAGAGCAGCAAGGACTCAAATCAGCACTTACATGGGATGCCAGCATTGTAGATGTCAGCTTAACCTTCTGTACCACAATATGAGCCCTGCTATGCTGAATTTTATAAGAGAAGAATACAGAGTAGACCCTAAAAAAGAAATAAGAAAAATGCGTCAGCCATTCATAAATGCTGTGACGGAGATGGAGTTCATTTGTGCTGAATGTGTGGACAAAATGACATCAAATCATAGGTAATTAAGGAGGGCATTGCATACTGAGAAAAAGACACTGATGTGAAAATTTAGGAAGCAGACATTTCAGAAACAGGAATAGGAGGTGCAAAGTTCTTGCCCTGGGAAATATGTCAGCAGAGGGTAAGGTGGAGATAGGCATGATTAGCCAGGTGCAGTTGCGTATTGGTAGGTGAGGGCTAAGAGTTTGGATTCATTAAGGTATATTGTACAGGTTTTTTTGATAAAATAAAAACAGTTTGGTTGCCTCTTCACTTTCCTGACTGTTTCTTTTGAAGTACAGAAACTTCTCAATCTGATGCAATCCCAAATGTTAATTTTGGCTTTGACTGCCTGTGCTTTTGGGGTATTTTCCAAGAAGTCTTTGCCAGTACCTATATCTTGCAGGGTTTCTCCAATGCTCTCTAATAATTTGATGGTGTCAGATCGTAGATTTAAGTCTTTTATCCATGTTGAGTGAATTTTTGTGTAAGGTGAAAGGTAGGGGTCTTGCTTCATGCTTCTGCACGTGGAAATCCAATTTTCCCAGCACCATTTATTGAATAGTCTGTCCTTACTCCCGGGATTGGTTTTGATCCTTGATCAAATATAAGTTGGCTGTAGATGTTTGGATTGATTTCTGGTGTTTCGATTCTGTTCTATTGGTCTATCCATCTGTTTCTGTACCAGTACCATGCTGTTTTGATTACAACTGCCCTGTAGTATGTCCTGAAATCTGGTATTGTGATGCCTCTGGCTTCAAAAGAAACAGTCAGGGAAGTGAAGAGGCAACCGACAGAATGGGAAAAAATATTTGCAAACTATGCAACAGATAAAGGGTTGATAACAGAATCTACAAAGAAATCAAGAAACTCCACAACATCAAAACAAACAACCCACTTAAGAGATGCGCCAAGGACCTCAATAGACATTTTTTCAAAAGAGGAAATCCAAATGGCCAACAGACACATGAAAAAATGTTCAAGATTACTCGAAATCAGGGAAATGCAAATCAAAACCACAATGAGGTTTCACCTCACCCTGGTTAGAATGGCTCACATTCAGAAATCTACCAACAATAGATGCCGGAGAGGATGTGGGGGAAAAGGGACACTAACCCTCTGTTGGGTTAAGCCACTATGGAAGTCAGTCTGGAGATTCCTCAGAAACCTGAATATAACCCTACCATACAACCCAGCCATCCCACTCCTTGGAATTTACCCAAAAGAAATGAAATTGGCAAACAAACAAGCTGTCTGCACATTAATGTTTATTGCAGCACAATTCACAATAGCTAAGACCTGGAATCAACCCAAATGCCCATCAACAGTAGACTGGATAAAGAAATTATGGGACATGTACTCTATAGAATACTATACAGCAGTCAAAAAAAATGAAACCCGGCCATTTGCAACAAGATGGAGGAATCTGGAAGACATTATGCTGAGTGAAGTAAGCCAGTTCCAAAGGGACAAATATCATATGTTCTCCCTGATCAGGGACAACTAACTGAGAACCAAAGGGGAAACTGTTGAAGTGAAATGGACACTATGTGCAACAGTGACTTGATCAGCCCTTGTCCTGACTGTTGATGTACAATGTAATACTTTAGCACTTTTAGTATTTTTTTGTTCTAATACTATTGGTTGAACTCTGTAATTAACACACAATTATTCTTAGGTGTTTAAATTTTAACTGAAAAGTGATCCCTGTTAAATATAAGAGTGGGAATTAGAGAGGGAGGAGATGTACAATTTGGGACATGCTCAATCGGACTTGCCTCAAATGGTGGAGTTAGAATCATGCCAGGGGATTTCAATACAATCCCATCAAGATGACAGGTACCAATGCCATCTCACTAGTCCAAGTGATCAATTTCAGTTCACAATTGATCACACTGATAGGTCTAAGAGTCAAAGGGATCACACAAACAAGACTAGTGTCTGCTAATACTAACGGATAGAATCAAAAAGGGAAAGAATAATCCATCATGGGAAGCGGGATACACAGCAGACTTATAGAATGGCAGATGTCCTAAACAGCACTCTGGCCTCAGAATCAGCCCTTAAGGCATTCGGATATGGCTGAAGAGCCCATGAAGTATTTTAGGCATGGAAAGCCAAGACACTCTGGGAAAAAAAAAAAAAAGACGACCTAAATGAAAGATCTCTGCGAGTGAGATCCCAGTGGAAAGAACAGGGCCATCAAAGAAGGAGGTATTTGTCTCTGAAGGGAGGAGAGAACTTCCACTTTGACTATGACCCTGTCAGCATAAGATCGAAGTCGGCGAACTCAAAAGGCTTCCATAGCCTTGGCAACTCATGACTAGAGCCTAGGGAGATTACTGATACCATAAACAAGAGTGTCAAATTGTTAAGTCAACAACAGGAGTCATTGTGTACTTACTCCTCATGTGGGAACAGTCCTTAATGTGTTGTTCAATGTGAAGTAATGCTATGACTAGTACTGAAATGGTGTTTTACACTTTGTGTTTCTGTGTGGGTGCAAACTGATGAAGTCTTTACTTAATATATACTGAATTGATCTTCTGTATATAAAGAGAATTGAAAATGAATCTTGATGTGAATGGAATGGGAGAGGGAGCAGGAGATGGGAGGGAAATTATGGGGGGGAGCCATTGTAATCCATAAACTGTACTTTGGAAATTTATATTTACTAAATTAAAAAGTACAGTCTATAATAAAAAAACAGTTTGAGGCTATTCACTGTTCCATAGTGTGTTAAACTGAAAACTGTGTGTTGGCATCACATATGGGTACTAGTTCAAGTCCCAACAACTTTCCATCCAGCTCCCTGCAAATGTATCTGTGAAAACCAGCAGAAGTTGGCCCAAGTGCTTGGGGCTCTGCCATCCAGATGGGAGACCTGGAGGAAGCTTCTAACTCTTTTTTTTTTTTTTTAATTTTTGGCCTGGCTGCTGAACCCTGGCCATTGTGGTCATTTGGGGGAGTGAACCAGTGGACGGAAGATCTCTCTCTCTCTCTCTTTCTCTCTCCGTTTTTATCTCTATCTCTCTTTTTCTGTAACTCTGGCTTTCAAATAAAATACATAAATCTTACAAAAATAATAAAATAAAATAAAAATATTTCTCTTAGTAAAATCAGATGCACCAGATGCACTCATATGTATCACTTGACTGTGCATGGAAATATAAAACCCTCTTGATTCACCAGGTAGAATAACCAAATGATTCCTCCCACATGCACTTTTGCAAATTTGAGTTACTACTGAAAACACATGGACATCCCTTGCTCCATTTGCTTTTCCCACTAGAGACTGAATTGGAAAGGAGGCATGATGAACACCGTGGCTTGGAAAAGTCCCCACACACTGTCAAGGGCAGGCCTTTAGCTCAAGGAAGAGTTGCTCTGAGGCAGCTTCTTACCAACATTGTGGGATTACATTTTTGCAACAACCATTGCAATAGGTGCAAATTGCTCCTATTTCACAGTTGAAGACACATGCATTCAGAGGTTCAAGGAATTTGCCTGTGGTGACACAGCTGCCAAGTGGTAGGAGCCCAGTAAAAGGACACAGGTCTCCTCATTAGCCTGGGCTCCCCCTGGCTGGCCCTCCACATCACTTGAGGTGGAAAGAACTGGGCTGCGAAGCCCCTTCCTGGCCTTTGCAATTCACTCCTGATTGGCAGTTCCCTATGAGAGGTCTCTGGGGTGAAACCATTTATTTATCTCTACCCGAGAGCAGGCTCTCCATTCCCATAGATGTGCAGCCTCGGCCGTCAGAACTGATAACAGCTGCTGGGCACCTGTGCTGTTTTATTTTTGCCAGGAGATAACAGAGTGAATGACTTGTAGAGGCTTCAGGAGCTTGATGAGCTCAAGGTCCAGAGCAGAGATTGCCCAGGGTCAGTCCCTGATAATTCCAGGGGAAGGAGAAGTGACACACATCCTGGTTTTACTCTGAAATTGTGCTATGAGGAATGAGTTGAGAAATCCAAGAGGAAAAATCGTGCCCTGTGTGGAGTGCTTCAGATAATTTTTTTAATCTTCTTTTTTCTTTACTCTTTGGGAAATGAAATCCAATCCAACTCCTTTTTGAAACTGGCATTTCTTCCTCCATTTGGAGTGAGATTTCCTTTTTGCCTGTTTGATAAATTGGTGGCAGTGGGAGCACTGGTGTTGCAGATTAATTCAAGTGTTGTTCCCCCCGCCCCTTTATTTTAAAATGTTGGATACATTCAGGACTTTTCCAAGGGAAATTCAGACAATGCCTGTCTTGGTTTCAGAGAAAATACTATAAAGCAACTTGATGTGGGCTGGGCACTGTGGCACAGTGGGTTAACGCCCTGTCCTGAAGTGCCGGAATCCCATATGGGCGCCAGATTGAATCCTGGGTGCTCCACTTCTGATCCAGCTATCTGTTATGGCCTGGGAAAGCAGTAGAAGATGGCCCAAGTCCTTGGGCCCCTGCACATGCATGGGAGACCTGGAAGGAGCTCCTGGCTCCTGGCTTCAGATTGGCGCAGCTCCGGCCATTGTGGCCAATTGGGGAGGGAGAGTGGACCATCGGATGGAAGCCCTCTCTCTCTCTGCCTCTCCTCTCTCTGTGTAACTCTGACTTTCAAATAAATAAATAAAATCTTTAAAAAAAAAAAGAAATTTGATGTGTCCTGAAGTGAGTGTCTACCACGTGAGAGAGGCTGGGATTGAGGGGTGAGTTGGATGTGGGTCCTGCCCTCACAAGGCTACCCCTAAACCTTGGGAAGACTGACGTGCAGCCAAATAGCTTCAGAGTGCCATGGGAGAGGCTACACACAATTTCAATAAATTTTTGGAGTCTCTTCATTTCCTTCATCAGCCCTCCATCTCTGGAGGAAGGAACAATGGGTAATATCATAGCTATGTATCAGACTTGGAGGTGGGTGCTGGGAGATGGTGTGGTGTTACTAACAGGTTCTTTGTAGGATTTTATTTCATTGAGACCTGGGCTTTCCAATTCTAATGCCTGCATCCTGTGCCTGGTGCATGATACGTGGTTCACACCTGAGTCCTTTGTGACTGCTCCACTATCACTGACACTGGGACTCTGTGTTACATGAGTTTCTGCAGCTGACTTCGACAGCATCGGGTACCCACACTGGAAGTGACAGGTGCAGGTCCGTCGATAGGGTTGCTATTTTTCCCTAAAGGCTACATGTGGATTCGCTGCCCCAGCCCCTGCCTTGGCACATTCCACGGGGATCTCATGACCCTCTACCAGCCCGCAGGTCACCCTCACGGGCAGAGTCCATTTAGAGTTGCATCAGGTATAGCTTTCCCACACATGTCACACCAGGCTCACCATTTTCACTGCATCTCTGAAAATGAAGATTGATCCTAACCCAACCCCTTATGCAGAGGCCATGCCACCTGCAGCCCATATCTGTTGTCACCAGATTTTTACAAATTTTAGCCCATTGCATAAGAAATACATATCTCCCACGGGTGTGAAAGCACTCAATTCCTCTTAAATCTGAATGCAGTCACAAAATCAAACAACAACAAAACACAGTTTCTATGAAAAATGAAAGTCAAAAAGACAAACACACAAACTGCACACAGTACAGAAATGGTTCATGAAGATCCTGATGTAATAAGTAATTTTTTCAGGGTTGTTTCAGCTCCATGGATATTGCCTATGTCTGCACACATTTTGGTTCCATAACTGAAGAGTCAACTGCTTCTATATCTAGCAATGGAGATCAGAGAAGCTGTCTACCCTCCTAAAATGCACAGGATTTCCTTTATCCACCCACCTAGTCACACCAAAGAATTCCCTAAGGCCAGAATGTCAATATTGTTAAAGGGGAGAGAGCCTGGGCTAGAAAAACCCAACAAAGACAAATCATTTAAGTATTTGACAAGAAGACAGGGAGAGGGAAGCAGGGAATAGAGAGAGGGAGGGAGAGAGAGAGAAAGAGAAAGAGAGAGAGTGAGCACTCCCAATTGGTTCACTCCCCACTGCCTGCAACAGTCAGGGCTGTGCTGGGACTGGAGTTAGGAACCTGGGATTCACTCCAGGTCTCCCATGTGGATGTCACAGACCCAATTATTAGAATTATCACTGCTGCCTACCAGGTTCTACATTGGCAAGACGCTGGACTTCAGACCTATAGGCAGGAACCAAACTCCGGCACTGTGGTGTGAAAGCCTGCCCCAGATGTTAGCTTTTGAATCAAGCAAAAAGCAGAGGGAGTAGGCATGTCAGGCTCATGGTTTTAAAACCCTCATCCCAGGCCGGTGCCGCGGCTCACTAGGCTAATCTTCCGCCTAGCGGCGCCGGCACACCGGGTTCTAGTCCCGGTCGGGGTGCCGGATTCTGTCCCGGTTGCCCCTCTTCCAGGCCAGCTCTCTGCTGTGGCCCGGGAGTGCAGTGGAGGATGGCCCAAGTGCTTGGGCCCTGCACCCCATGGGAGACCAGGATAAGTACCTGGCTCCTGCCATCGTATCAACGTGGTGCTCTCTGTCTCTCTCTCTGTCTCTCTCTCTCACTGTCCACTCTGCCTGTCAAAAAAAAAAAAAAAAAAAAAAAAAAAACCTCATCCCACACAGAGTACCTGGGTTCAGTTCCTGGCTCCAGCTCCAGACTTCAACTTCCTGCTAATGCTCATTCTGGGAGGCATCAGGTGATGATTCAAGTAGTTGTTGGGTTCTTGCCACCACAGGCAATGCCTGGGTTGCCTTTTTGGCTAATTCAGTGTGGCTGTGGCCCTGGCCCAGCCCTGGTTGTTGGAACACTTGACACATGAACCAGTGGATGGGAGTTTTACTGTCTTTCACTCTGTCTCTGTCTTTCCATCTCTTAAACAAATAAAAACTTTATTTTTCTTTAAAAAAAGTCCATAAAATGAGTGAAATGAAAACAGGTAACAAGATTATAGTGACAGAGGACAAACCACGATAACTGCTCCTGAGCTGAAGACCTCAACACCAGAAAAGTGCTGCTGAAAAACGACAAAATGAGAGCATTTTTTTCCTGCAATGAAGAAGAGATTGTGATCATCTAAGAGTATATAGGGCTTATACCTGACTCCTCCAGGAGATGAGAAAGGACGAAGGAACTAACACCAATCATGCTAGGACAGTTAGCTGCAAACAGTGGGCTGCGTGATTAACCCCAAACCTCCTCCTTCAAACCACTATAAAAACAGCATAAAAAGACTTTCTAAAATCACTTTACAAACGTGGAAATGGTGGGATATTGCTAAGATGAAATTTGGGTGACAGCATTACCCAAGCTGGTACTGCTATGATGTCAAGGAACAGTTTTTGTTTATGTCTTTGGAGGACAGATATGATGAGGTGTGGTCACATTCTGAGACTCACACCTGCATCACTACCACTGACCTGGGAACATGGGTCTGGTCTCTTTCTTGAGGTTGCAGTCTACACATTTCTACAGCTTCTCTGACTGTCTGCCACATCGGGGTAAGAACAGCAGGGAATATATTAAGGGTAAAATTATCCTTCCTTCCCCAGTGAGTAAGTCTGTTGTTCTCAGATGTGCTCCTGGGGTGCTGGGTATCATCAGGAGACACTGCAGGGCTGTGGATGAATCAGCTCAGGAGTGGGATTGACTGCTTGGTGTGCACTAATGCAGAAGGGCTACGTGGCTGTTGATGGGTGGAAAGGTGCACAGTCTTCACTTCCCAACCAGATGACAGCTCCGATTAGAACCTCTTTCTCTTCACACTGGCAGGAGTTGTCTTATTTGTGAGAAAACTTAGCTGAAAGACCTGGCAAAGTTTCTGGAACACAGGTGTTTCTGGTCTATAATCATTCCTTCTTACCATAAAGCAATTTATGATATTTCAGTATGTAAGGGGAAAATTCGCCTTTTATATGCAATTTTGACAGATCTAACACATTTTTCCTAAATATCTTCTCAGCTATAAATCCTAATTTTTAAAAAATTTATTTATTTGAAAGGAAGACTGACAGAGACAATGAGAGAGAGAGAGAGAGAGAAAGAAAGAGAGAGAGAATCGTCCACCTGCCAGTTCACTTCCCAAATGGTTGCAATAGCCCAGGTTGGGCCAGGCTGAATCCAGAAGCCTGGAATACCATCCAGTTCTCCCACGTGGATGGCAGAGGCCCACAGACATAGGCTGTTTCCGGCTTCTTCCTCAGGCACATTAGCAGAGAGACCTGGACCGGAAGATTAGCAGTAGGACTCAAACCTCTCCTCCTATATAGGATGATGGCAAGTAGAAGCTTAACTGGCTGGGCCCTTGTACTCCCAACTCTTTAATAAGATTATACTTGTTTAAAGAAGAAAACAGGGACCAGTGTTGCAAGTAAAGCTGCCACCTGTACCAGTGGCATCCCACATGCGTGCCAGTTTGTGTCTCGGTTGCGCCACTTTTGATACAGCTCCCTGATAACAGTCTGGGAAAAGCAGAAGATGGCCCAAGAGCTTGGGACCCTGCCCCCATGTGGGAGACCCAGATGGAGCTCCTGGCTTCAGCCTGGCCCAACACTGGCTATGTGGCCATCTGGGGAGTCAGTTGAGAGAAGATCCCTCTATCTTTCCCTCTGTCTCTGTAACTCTGTCTTTCAACACAAATAAAATAAATATTAAAAAAGAAGATAAGTAAACAACAAAAACAAGCATGTGTGTAGTTGATCATTAGGGCAGGACAAAGAAGTGAGTAGACTGAAAAATGTCTTGAAGCAGATCCTTCTTAGATCCCCTCCCTTTCTCACCCAAGAATGTTAAGACTTGCTTTGTCCTGTGATAACATCTAATTTATTATTATAATTATTATTTTAAAATATTCAACAGGCAGAGCTGTTTCACGTCTCAAATGCCCAGAATGGCAGAGGCTGGACTGGTTCTGCAGACAGAAGCTGGGAATGAAATCAGGTCTCTTACATGAACAAGAGTGTCTCAATTCCTTGATCCCTCACTGGTACTTTCCAGCGTCTGTATTGACAGGAAGCTGGAGAAAGGAGCTGGAACCAGGCATCAAATCCAGGCACTGCAATGTGGATTGCGGGCATCTTAACTACTAGGCTAAATTCACACTCCCATCACACTCAATTTACATTGTATCACTATAATGTGGTGATTCTTAATGGAATTTATTCAATCATTAATTAATTTGTAAAGCAGAGCAACAGAGGGAAAAAGAGAAACAGAGAGAGAGATCTGCATCCTCTATTTCACTCTCCAAATAGTGCAACAGCCAGGTCTGGGCCAGGTCAAAAACAGGAGCCAGGAACTTCATCTGTATCTCCCATGTGGATGGCAGGGGCCCGAGTACCCAGGCCTTTCTATGCTGCTTTCCAAAGTACATTTGCAGGAAGCTGGATAGGAAGCAATGCGACTTGATTCAAACTCCAATATGTGATGCTGGCATTACAAGTTGTGGTTTAACTCACAGAGCTAAAATGCCAACCCCTTATTTAGTCTTCTGCTCTTGCACTTTGGTGGGTAAAAGGAGTACAACAGGAATGAAGTGTTGTTTATTCATGGCACTTGGGGGAAACAAATAGATAATTACATTACTAATTGAGAAGGATAAATGAAGAACATATAGCAAGAGTTCCAACAAGTGGTTAGGCAGAAATTATGAAATTTTATAGAGAAATATATGTAGTAAGGGAAATCTGAAGGATCAATGGGAGTGGTCAGGAGACAAAGGATGCAAATCCCAGCGAGTGAGGATTTGCATGTGTCAAGACCAGGAGTGAGACCATGGGGTAGCCTTCCTCTGTTTCTCCATACAAATGTAATCACGTGTGCATTCTCTTCTTGCTTGCATGCACACTCCTCTTAGCCTTACTTTGTTGAGTTAACAACATTTTCTACAGATCTTCCCACATTTGTACATTAACTCCAACTATTTAGGATTTCACTGTGTGAAATCCTACAAGCAGAATGTAACCAGATCTACCTGATGGTCATTTGGATAGCTTGATGCTATTGCAAAAATGCTACCCTGAATTAAACTGAAATATTTTCCCAGCTCATCATTTTCCTTTGTTTTGGGGGCTAGACAGAAAGGCATTATTTGATCAAAAGTATTGGTTTGAAATGTCTCATGTATTATAAATGAATGTGTATTAGGGTCTATTTTTCAACTTTCTAATTTCTTTGGTTTTAATTGTTATCATTTTACAGTACTACATATTAAATTTTTTGAATATTTGTAGTATACTTACATCTCATAATGGCTATCTTCTATTGCTTTTTAATTCAGCAGAGCTGGGCTTTTCTTTTTAGGAAGACTATTACTAATTCAATCTCAATATTAGTTATTGATCTGTTCAGGCTCTCTATGTCTTCATGGTTCATTCTGGGCAAGTTTTATATTTCCAAAGATGAATCCATTTCTTTTAGGTTTCCAGTTGGTTGGCATATGGTCCTAAACAGTAATCCCTGGTGATTCTTACTATTTCTGTGGTATCTACTATAGTATCTCCTTTTCCATCTCTGATTTTATTTGTCTGAGTCTTTCTTTTTCTTTGTCATCTGGCTAAGGGTCTTTCAGTTTTGTTTATATTTTTGAAATAATTGTCTCAGGGCTGGTGATGTGGTATACTGGATTAAGCTGCTGCCTGTGACCCCTACATCCCATAAGGGTGCTGGCTGTGCTTCAACCCAGTTCCCTGATTACATGCCTGAAAAAACAGAAGATGGCACAAGTATTTGAGCTCCTGCATCTACATGGGAGACCAGGATGAAGCTCCTGGAGTCTGACTTTGGCCTGGCCTGGCCCAGGGCATTGCAACCATTTCGGAAGTGAACCAGCACATGGAAGATCTCTCTGTCGCTCCCTCTCTCTCTGTAACTCTGTCTTTTCAAATAAATAAATAAGGGGGCCAGAGCCGTGGCTCACTTGGTTAATCCTCCGCCTGTGGGGCCAGCGTCCCATATGGGCACTGGGTTCTAGTCCTGGTTGCTCCTCTTCCAGTCCAGCTTTCTGCTGTGGCCCGGGAAGGCAGTGGAGGATGGCCCAAGTGCTTGGGCCCCTGCATTTGCATGGAGACCAGGAAGAAGCACCTGGCTCCTGGCTTCGGATCGGCGCAGCGCCAGCTGTAGCGGCCATTTGGGGAGTGACCCAACGGAAGGAAGACCTTTCTCTCTGTCTCTCTCTCTCACTGTCTAACTCTGCCTGTCAAATAAAATAAATAAATAAATAATTTTTTAAAAAATCATCTCATCATACAATTAATCCTTTTTAAAAATTATATTTTATTTATTTCTTCCCCAACCTTCATTATTTCTTCCCTTCTAATTTTGGGTTTGATTTGTTCTTGTTTACCTGAGTCCTTCAGGAACATTGTTAGGTTATTTACCTGATATATTTCCATTTTTGATGTAGGCAGTCATCGCTATGTACTCCCCTCTAACTGCTGATTTTCCTGTGTCCTGTAAGTTCGGGATGTTGTGTTTCCATTTTACTTTAGTTTCAAAGAATTTTTAAATTTCCCCAATGAGACATTGTTCATTCATGTGCATATTATTCAGTCTCCATATATTTATATGATTTCTAGTTTATCTTGTTATTTTTTTTTTCTGACAGGCAGAGTGGAGAGTGAGAGAGAGACAGAGAGAAAGGTCTTCCTTTGCCGATGGTTCACCCTCCAATGGCCACCGCGGCCGGCGCACCGTGCTGATCCGATGGCAGGAGCCAGGTGCTTATCCTGGTCTCCCATGGGGTGCAGGGCCCAAGCACTTGGACCATCCTCCACTGCACTTCCTGGCCACAGCAGAGAGCTGGCCTGGAAGAGGAGCAGCTGGGACAGAATCCGGCGCCCCGACTGGGACTAGAACCCAGTGTGCCAGCGCCGCAAGGCGGAGGATTAGCCTAGTGAGCCGTGGCGCAGGCCTTATCTTGTTATTAATTTCTAGTTTTATTTTATTGTTGCCAGGAAAAAAAATAAGATATTGTATCAATTTTTTAATTGTTGAGACTTGTTTTTGTGGCCTAGCATATGTTCTGTCCCAGAGAATGTTCCATGTGCTGAGAGAAGAATGTGTGTTCTGAGGCTGTGGGATGGAATAGCCTGGAAATGTATTTTAGACCCATTTGTCTTTAGCGTGGTCTAGCACTGTTGCTCCTTTGTTGCTGTTGTTTTTGGCCTGGTTAACATGTTCGTTGATGAAAGTGGGGTGTTAAGTGCCCCAATACTGTTGTGTTGGAGCTTATGCCTCCTCTTAGATCTACTCAGATTTGAATGTCCTTACAATGCTCGTATCTTCATGTTGAATCGCTCCCTTGATCATTATGTGATGATCTTGTTTTTTTAACAGTCTATCTGGAAGTCTATTTTCTCTGATTTTAAGTGTAGCTACTCCTTTTCACTTTTGATTTCCATTCACATGGAATATCTCTTTCCATCATTTTACTTTCAATCTGTTTGTATCTTTACCAGTGAAGTGCACTTCTTGTAAGCAATATATTATTGAGTCTGGTTATTTTATCCATTCAATCAGTCTAAAATTTTTAATAGGGAAATGTAGTCCATTTAGATTAAAGGTTTTTATTCATAATTAATGACTTGGTTCTGCAATTTTTACTTAATATTTTAACAATTTTTGTTCTGAAAATGTGTTGTCCTTGTTTTACTAGGTTTCATGCTTTCATGCCCCTTTTTAAAAAAGTGTCATTTATTTTTTTTTGAAAGACAGTAAGGAGAGTCCAAAAGATAGATAAATAAATCAATAAACACAGGTAAACAGATAGATAGATTGTGTGTGTGTGTGTGTGTGAGAGAGAGAGAGAGAGAGAAAGAGAGAGAGAGAGAGGGATCTCATCTACTAGTTCACTCCCCAAAATGCCTGCAACAGCCATGGCTGGACCAGGCTGAAGCTAGAAGCCAGAAACACCAACCATGTGTCCCATATGGGAGGCAGGGACTCAAATACTTGAGTCCTCATTTTCTACATCGCAGATGCATTAACAGGATGTTGGTAGCGGAGTAGCTGGGGCATTCCAATATGGAGTGTGGGAGTTCAAGCAGCAGGGTAACCCACTGCCTGAAAATGTGCACCCCTCTTCATACTCTTTAATTATGCAGATTCCCTTTCTTTGTTTCTTCATTTTGTACATTCTTAAGTGTCATTTTTAAGACTGGTTGAGTGGTAATGAATTCTTCCAGTTCTTGCTTAACTTGGAAAGTCTTTATTTCTCCTGCACTTATGAAAGAGAGCTTTGCTAGTAAGGCATTCTGAATTGTTAGTTTTTTTCTTTCAGAATTTGTACTATATTTTCCTGTTCCCTCCTGATTTATAAAGTTTCCTTTGAAAAAGTTGCTGTCAATTCAACGGGAGTCCTTTTAAAAAGTGACCTGATTATTTTCCCTTACAAATTTCAGAATTCTTTCTTTGTATTGTCTGTGTGAAATTTTGACCAAAATGTCTTGGGGTGAGGTTCTTTTGTAATCCTATTTGGGGTCTTCCAAGCTTCCTGTTCTTCCTGTACTTGGATGTTCATATTTTTCTAAAAATTGGAGATATTTTCGGCTATTTCATTGAATAGGTTTTCTAAGGCACTCTTTCTCCCCCCAACCTTGCTTCTGTCAGGGACACCTGGCATTCAAATACTGGTTAATTTATTGTATCCCAAGATCCTGAACACTGCTTTCCTTGTTTTATTTATTTATTTTTTTCATTTATTCAAGAGGCAGAGTTACAGACAGAGAGAGGGAGGGACAGTGAAAAAGATCTTCCTTCCGTTGGTTCACTCCCCAAATGGCCACCATAGCCAGAGCTGTGCTGATCTGAAGCCAGGAGCCAGCAGCGTCTTTTGGGTCTCCCATGCGTGTGCAGGGGCCCAAGCACTTGGGCAATCTTCCACTGATTTTCCAGGCCATAAGCAGAGAGCTGAATCAGAAGAGGAGCAGCCTGGACACGAATGGGTGTCCATATGGGATGCCATGGCCACAGGTGGAGGCTTAGCCTACTAAGCCACAGCAAAAGTCCTCATTATTTTTAAATAAAAAGATCTTTTTTTTATCTGACTGAGATATTTTAAAATACTTGTTTTCAAGATTCTTTGTTTTCCTTAATGTAGTCTACAATTAAGGACTTTCAATTGCAGTTTAATTTGATTTATTGAGTTCTTAATTTCTAATATTTCTGTTTGATTCTTTTTCAATAATTCTATATCTGCAGGATTTCTTATACAAATTATGCATTAATTTCCCAACTGTGTTTCAATGTTTATCTGTATTCTTTTGTATATCTTTCAATAACCTCATAATTAGTCCTTTGAACACGTTACCAGGCATTTTATTAATCTCACCCCAATTTTTAAATATTATTTATCTGAACATCAGAGTTAGAGAGAGAGAGAGAGGTAGTGATAGAGAGAGGTGAGAGAGAGAGAGAGAGAGAGAGAGAGAGAGGGTTCTATTTTCCAATTGCTGTTCACTCTCTGGACAGTTGCAATGGCCAGGATGGGGCCAGGCAGGAGCCCGGAGCCAGGAGTCTCCACGTGGGAGACACATCTTCTACAGCATTTTTCCGGCCATTAGCAGGGAGATAGATGGAAGTGGAGCAGATGGGACACACACCGGAGCTCATATGCAATACCAGTGGCTTTACCTGCTTGGCCACCATGCTAGCTCCAACCTCCTTTCTTCATAGTCTGATACTTAAGTGTTACTTTGTTCCTTCTGGAACATGAAATCACCTTGCCTTTTCACATTTGTTGTGTTCCTACATCGATTTTTACACACCTTGGCTATCAGTTGTTTCTGTCACATACAGAGGATAATTTTCATGGACTGAAGATTTTTCCTGAAGATGCACCTTTAGCTACCAGTTCATTAGGCTACTTGGACTTCCAACTGGACTTCATATTATTGTCTCCCTATACTATTTCCACTGTAGTTAATGGGGATCTTGGACTATTGCTGGGTCCCCCTGTGGTTGCTGAGATCCTTGTCACTAAGGCCCCCCAGCTGTATCCTCAGGGAGAAACTGGAGTCTGGAGCTTCCCAGACACTTGGAGCAGGCTCTGCTTGTGCAGTGCGTAGGCCTGGGATGCAGAATCATTCCCAGTCACAGAGAACAGCACTGGTGCCAGGAGCTGGTTGGGCTCATGGACTCCTGGCCACTATTCAACTCAAGAGCCCAAAACCTTTATCTCGGAAATGTGAATAGAGACCTATTATATGACCCAGACATCCCATTCTGGGAATTCACCCAAACCAAAAGAAATCAGCATATGAAAGAGTAATCTGTACCCGCATGTTTATTGCAGCTCAATTTATAATAGCTAAGATATAGAATCAACCCAAATGTCCATCAAATGAAGACTGGATAAAGAAATCATGGTATAGATACATTGTGGAAGACCACACAGTTTTAAAAGAAAAAAAAATCCTGTCGTTTGCCACAACATGGATGCAACTGGAAGCCATTATACTTAGTGAAATACGCCAGTCCAAAAAGACAAATACCATATGTTCTCCTGATCTGTGGCAACTAATAGAGTACCTAAAAGGTAGTGTGTGGAGATGAAATTGATACTCTGAGATGTGATGATTTTTAATAGCATTTGTGTCTACTGTTGAGGAACAGTGCTTTTTTTTCTTTCTTTCTTTATACTATTTGTTGAACTCTTAAGGTAGGGTTAATCAGCCGGCGCCACGGCTCACTAGGCTAATCCTCCGCCTTGCGGCGCCGGCACACCGGCTTCTAGTCCCGGTCGGGGTGCCGGATTCTGTCCTGGTTGCCCCTCTTCCAGGCCAGCTCTCTGCTGTGGCCCGGGAGTGCAGTGGAGGATGGCCCAAGTGCTTGGGCTCTGCACCCCATGGGAGACCAGGATAAGTACCTGGCTCCTGGCATCGGATCAGTGCGGTGCGCTGGTTGCAGCGCGCTGGCCGCGGCGGCCATTGGAGGGTGAACCAACGGCAAAGGAAGACCTTTCTCTCTGTCTCTCTCTCTCACTGTCCACTTCTGCCTGTCAAAAAAAAAAAAAAGGGTAGGGTTAATCTTATGGATATAAAGTTAACTGAAAATAGATATTTGTGAAAGATAGGAGTGGGAATATGAGAGGGAAGAGGAAGAACGGTGGGATCATGGGCAGGAAATAGGGTAGGGTGGAAAGTTTCACTGTGTTCCTAAATCTGTATATATGAAACACACAAAATTTGTATACCTTAAATAATTTTTTTAAAATAAAGAAATACCAGTGCTGAGTTAGGGAGGCAGGCTCCCCAAATGCTGACTAAGATAGTGGCTGGATTCCTGAGAGTGACTTTGGCTCAGGGCAAATGCAGCAGGTGTTTCCAGCCCACTATCTGAAGGGATGTGTGCTGACTTGGGTTGGACTTAGGAACCCCATGTTGGAGATGTAAGCAAGCAGCAGTATCCTAGCCTTGGAGAGGAGTAGACCCTGGCAGCTTCCATGGGAGGGGCTGGAGCCCCAAGTCCTGTGATGGTTTGGACCAATTTGAAGGCACCCCAGTCTACAGTCTACACCAGGAGGACAGTGTTTTATGCTGGGTGGGCCACAGAAATCCCAAGCCAGAGCCCTGAGCAAGACAGTGAGCAGCATACTGGGTTGAGTGGAATAAGGAAAGCCCAGGCCTTGTCCTGAATGAGAAAGTTTGCTGCATGTTGGCTCCATGGGACCAAGAAGACTCAGATGTGTGTGCAGGCCCAAAGTGATCAAAGAGTGGGCAGACACAGAAAGCCTACTGTCAGTGGGAAGGGCTAGTGCTCCTTGCTCCATTTGCAGGCCCTGTGCTGTGCAGGCTGAGTGTACTGTCCAGGGTATGTCCATCCTCCCAAATATGCACACCATCAGGGCATGGGCACACACCCTATTGCATACTCAGACCCTGTTGCAAGAACCTTCCCCGGAGCAAGGCAGCCCTGAGTTTTATTGTACAGACTGGACAGGGGCATGGGAATCATGACTAAGTCCCTGTGTGCATAAGTTCCAGCAGCAATGAGTGATGTTTTAATGGATGTTGGGGAAAGGAGGTAAGGATGAAGATGAGTCCCACCTCTGAGGGGTCCCAGTAGCTGGATATCCCTGGTGTCTGGCTGCTACTGTCCTCTGAGTGCAGAGCACTGTGTGGGCTCTGGTGTTGGGGTCACCTTTGCTCTTCTGGGCCCAGTGGGACCTGTGAGGATCAGTGTTCTTTGGCAGATTGCAGGAAAGAATGTGGGACTCCTAGGAAGGAAATATGCAGGGGTATCGCTCCGCTAGCCCAGGTGGCTTCTGACAATAACTCCTTTCTCAAGGCTGTGCCACACTGCTGCACCCTGTGCTCTAAGGGTTGGCAGAGGGGGACACCTGTGTTCCTTCCTTGAAGCAAAGCAGCCGTGAGTTGTCCAGAGAGCTCTCTTTACTGAGCTGTTCACCTGTGGCTTCTGGATTCCTCTCCCAGCAGGGCTGCCTGTATAAAGTCTTCGTGCAGCTGGTTCTACTGGTGCTCTCCTACTTACTCTTTGCCCTGCAACAGCTGTAGAGGGGGCTGGAAGGCCAGGATTCAGTTGTCAGTTGGTTTTGTTTCTCTTTCAGTGTTTCTATGCCTGCCTCTCTTCTGTGTTCTCTGAGTTCAGGTGCTTTTCCTGGGATGTGCACTTACAGATGTAGCTACCAGGGGCCTGCTTAGTGGAGGAGGAGGTGCCTGCTGAACTTTTCAACTTGAACATGTTGAAAATCCCTAGTAGGATTCTTTGTGGTGTAGAAGGTTAAACCACTGCCATATGCATCCCACATGGGTGCCGGTTTGTGTCCTGGCTGCTCCACTTCCAATCCAGATCTCTGTGATGTCCTGAGAAAGCAATAGAAGATGGCCACAGTGCTTGGTCCCCTGCACCTGCGTGGGAGACTGGAGGAGGCTCTTGGTCTTGGCTTCCAATTGGTCCAGCTCCAGCCATTGCAACCATTTTGGGAGCAAACCAGTGGATGGAAGATCTCTCTGTCTGTAACTCTGCCTCTCAAATAAATAAATAAATATTTTTTGATAGGCAGAGTGGACAGTGAGAGAGAAAGAGAGAAAGGTCTTCCTTTGCCGTTGGTTCACCCTCCAATGGCCGCTGTGGTCGGCACGTTGTGGCCGGTGCACCGCGCTGATCCGAAGCCAGGAATCAGGTGCTTCTCCTGGTCTCCCATGTGGGTGCAGGGCCCAAGCACCTGGGCCATCCTCCACTGCACTCCCAGGATACAGCAGAGAGCTGCACTGGAAGAGGAGCAACCACGACAGAATCCGGTGCCCCAACAGGGACTAGAACCCGGTGTGTGGGCACTGCAGGCAGAGGATTAGCCTATTAAGCCATGGTGCCGGCCAATAAATAAATCTTTAAAAAATAATTTATTTATTTGAAAGATAGAGTGAGAGAAAGAGTGAGTGAGAAAGAGATCTTCCCTTTGATGAATCAGCCCCCAAATGCTTGCAACACCAGGGGTTGGGCCAGGCTAAGGTCATAAGCTGGAAACTCAATCCAGATATCACCAGTGGCTGTCCCTCCCTTAATCTAGATTTGGGGTGTGTATATGTGTGTGTACTCAGATTTTTTTATGAGAATGCGACAAATGAGCAAAAAAAATTCCTTGGAGAAAGGACAGTCTATTCAACAAATTGTTAAATAATTGGATTTCCACAATCGGAAGTTTGAAGCCAGAACCCCACCTTATACACCATATTAAAAAATCAACTCACAATGGATCAAGGATCTAAACTTATGAATAGAAACTATCAAATGATTAGAGGAAAACATATGAGAAACTGCAAGACATGAGCCTAAGCAAAGACTATTTGGGAAAGACCCCCAAAGTACAGGTAATGAAAGCAATACAGACAAATGGGATCAAATCAAGCCAAGAAGGAAATAATTAACAAAAGGAAGAGAAAACTGATAAAATAGGATAAATTATTTGCAAATTCTACATCTGATAAACAACTGATATCCAGAAAGTGTAAGTTTCTCAAAAACTCAACAAGACAAGAAATGTAGATAAGAAATATACAAAGGATATGAACAGATATTTTTCAAAGAAAGAAATAAAAACTGTGAACAGATACACTATAAAATTCTCAGGATCACTAGCCATTAGGGAAACATAAATAAAAACCACACGAAATATTAGCTCATTCTAATTAGAATGGTTGTAGAGAAAAGGGTACCCTAATACAGTATTGGGGGAAATGAAAATTATTATGACCATTCTGAAAAACCAGTATGGGGATTCCTCTGAAAGTTAAAAATGGATCTACCAAATGACTCAGCTATCCCATTCCTGGGAATATAGCCAAAGGACATGAAATAAGCCAATGAAAAAGATACTGTCATGCCCACGTTTATAGCAGCCTGATTCACAGCTCATGATGGATGACTGAAATATGGTATATAGGGGCTGGCACTGTGGTGCAGCAGGTGAAGTTGCCACCTGCAGTGCTTGCATCCCATATGGGCCCTGGTTCGAGTCCCAGCTGCTCCACTTCCCATCCAGAGCTCTGCTATGGACTAGGAAAGCAAAAGATCGCCCATGTCCTTGGGCTGCTGCACCCACGTGGAAGACCAAAAAGAGGCTCCCGGCTCCTGGCTTCTGATCAGCACAGCTCGGGCCATTGCGGCCATTTGGGGAGTGAATCAGCGGATGAAAAACCTCTCTCTCTCTCTCTGCCTCTCCTTCTCTTTCTGTGTAACACTGACTTTCAAATAAATAAATAAAACTTTAAAAAAAGAAATATGGTATATATACATGATGGGATAGTATTCACCCATAAAAGAAATGACATACAAAATGAGTGGAACTGGAGCTCATGATAAGTGAAATAGCACAGAAAAACACAAAACACCACAGGCTTTCTCTTAAGTGTGAAAGTTATTACATAGGAGATGTAGAAATTATGAGGATGTTGTATCATTTGATATATAGGTATAAATATCATTTCATTGAATTATGCCATGTACATGACACTATACCCTACATTCCTCACATTATAATCAGTTATGAATTTCAGATTTTGTGGTATTAATATTTCTGTTTTCAAGAAAAAATAGTGTATATATTCATGTATCTAATATCTAGGGTGAAAAAATGTGACAAAATGTTAAAAATTGCTAAATTTTAAAATTAAAAAATAAATTCACTTTTTATTTACATCATATATATGATGGAAAAGAAATGAAATAATCATTCTGTATCATATTAAATTTGTCATTAATTTATGAAAAAGTATAGAGGAAAATTGTCAAAATTCCTTTGTTTTTATAGAAAAGCTGATGACTGTTGAAATCTTTACTTAATGTATGCTAAACCGATCTTCAGTATATAAAGAGAATCGAAAATGAATCTTGATGTGACTGGAAGGGGAGAGGGAGTGGGAAAGGGGAGGGTTGCGGGTGGGAGGGACGTTATGGGGGGGAAGCCATTGTAATCCATAAGCTGTACTTTGGAAATTTATATTCATTAAATAAAAGTTTGAAAGCAAAAAAAAAATCTAAAAAAAAAAAGAAAAGCTTATGACTTCCATGAATAAATGAAATAATATAATCAATCGTCTCAAGATTACTTAATGGTGAACCGTCCTTGAACTCCTTGAAATGTGTCAAAGAAATTAGTCTGTAGTTTTTCTTAGTGTGCAAATACTTTCATATTTGAATCCACAATCTAATTTTCTCCATTAAAATAGTTTATATGTGTTGCTTTGCTCCCTATATCCCAAAAATTTTCAATAGTATTATACAGAATTACATGTTGTCTGGTAGAAATCTCCTATGAAGTCATGCATTTCTCATGTAATAGGCTGTTGTCAAGGTTTTCCACTTTTTTTGGAAGTCAACCTCTTTAGTTTACTAGGAAGCCGAGTTGGGTCAATAGTATTTTCTGCTGGCGCTGCAGTTCACTAGGCTAATCCTCCACCTTGCAGCGCCGGCACACCGGGTTCTAGTCCTGGTCGGGGCACCAGATTCTGTCCCGGTTGCCCCTCTTCCAGGCCAGCTCTCTGCTGTGGCCAGGGAGTGCAGTGGAGGATGGCCCAAGTGCTTGGGCCCTGCACCCCATGGGAGACCAGGATAAGTACCTGGCTCCTGCCATTGGATCAGCACGGTGCGCCAGCCGCAGCAAGCCAGCCACAGCACGTGGGCCGCGGCGGCCATTGGAGGGTGAACCAACGGCAAAGGAAGACCTTTCTCTCTGTCTCTCTCACTGTTCACTCTGCCTGTCAAAAAATAATAATAATAATATTTTCTTAAAATATCATTATTACAAATTGTTACATATTGTTTATATTTTTAAAAGATACTATCTCTATCATCAATGTTTCTACCCCTTGCTTTGGTTTTGTGAAAAGAGAAAACTCATTTTTGATTCTGTTATTCTTGTTTCAGTAATTATTTTCCCTTTGCGATAACCATGTTTGTCTATTTTCTGTTTTTCCTCTTTTCTGTGTTTCAGATAGGTTAGTGTTGTATCAATTTTAGATTTCTTCAAAAAATTTTTTAGTTATAGCTTGAGTTTTTTGTTGATTTGTTTTCTATAGCATTAATTTGTGTTTCTTCATTAAGAAGTCCTTCTTCTCTTCTTCAGTTAATTTGGTTGTTTTTTGCCAACTTTCTGTTCTAATATTCAGTGAGATGTTTAATTTACTCACTTCAATTATTTCTGCTTTATATTCATGAATATTTATACAATATTTTATTTGAGTATTAATTTTATTGCATCTTGATTCTGAAATGTAGTGTTTTCATTATCATTGCTTTCTAGAAATTTTGTAATTTTAGAAACTTTTGACTCAAGAATGCGTTGTAAGACTTAAGTTTTTCTTGATGATTTGACATTTAAGTGTAAATAGCCATGTCCTGCATAACAACATTTTGACCTATTGCATTTACAAAGCGGCCTTCCAAAGTTATTTTGCCTAGTACTATTGTAGCTATATTGGTTTGATTCAGTGCCCACAGTGAAGTTCTCACAATAGTGAAATTGCTTTACACACGTCTCACAAAGTGTGAGAATCACCTTGTTAAGTAACACATGAGTATATTAGATACATGAGAAAATTTACTCTCTGTACAGACAGAATGAAAAAGAGGGGACCAGGATATAGAGATTTTATGTTTGAAGTCCTCTTATTTTAAAATATTCTAAGTTTTATTTACTTATTTAAAAGGCAGAGTTACAAAGAGAGGGAAAGACAGAGAGATCTTCCATTCCCCAGATTGCCACAATGGCTGGGGCTGGGACACCTGAAGCCAGGAGCCAGGAGTTTCTTTCAGGTCTGCCATGTGGGTGCAAGGGCCCAACCACTTGGACCATCTTCCATTGCTTTCCCAGTCACATTAGCAGGGGGCTGGATCAGAAGTGGAGCAGCCAGATTCAAACCAGCACCCACATGGGATGCCAGTGTTCTAGGCAGCTGTCTTACCCACTTTGACAGAATGCCAGCTCTGAAAGATCAATTTTAGATTGCCTGAGAATGGGCTGTAGGGTAGGCAGAGAGAATGGAGCATGCAGATAGATTTGAGACGTGTTGAAGTAATGTGATAATCTCTCTATGGTTATTCATTCAAAGTTCTGGGAAGAGCTGAGAATGCTGAAGAAGGGTAAGATTTCAGCAAATGCATGAATGGAAGAGCCACTCACTGAGGCAGGAACTCATGAGCGTTGAAGAGAGTAGAAGAGAAAGTCAAGGATAGGTGGGAGAGATTGGAATTCAGATGTTTGACACATCTGCAAGCAGCAATATTCTCAAAATAGTCAGAAGTATCCAAGAATGCACTGTTGAAGACAGATTGTAATCATTTGGTATATGGAAATGGCTGAGGGGAGAATTTTAATTTTTTTTAATTTATTTGAGAAAGAAGGAATGATGAGAAAAAGTTTCAATCTGTTGGTTCAATTGTCAATGTGCAAAAGCTATGGAGGGGCTGGGTCAAAGCCAGGAGCCAGGAATACATTGGGGTGTCCCACGTGGGTGACAGGGACCCGACCACCTGAGCTATCCCTGCTACCTCCCAGGGTTTGCATTTGCAAGAAGCTAGAGTCAGGAGACCCAGCCAGGACCTGAGCCCCAGAACATTGAAGTACATGGGTGTCCTAATCAGCATTTTAACTGCAAGGCCAAACACCAGTCTCTGAGGGAGGAACTCAACAATAGCAAGAAAGAAAGGAGAGAAGACAGGCGCCCAGGTGCTCCAGGTATTGACAGGGACTGAACAAAGATAGTCTCCTCCCCTTGAACTGTGGGTACTTGAGAAAGATGCAGAATCTGAGCCATGGAAGATTGATGGGGAAAGTACTAATGACACAAACACATAAATGAATACATAGGAATCACTTTTCCTCAACCGAGACACGTTATTAAAACCACTATACTGATTGAGTCAGAGTTGCCCCTGGTTGCCAAGGTGCCCCTTCAGGAAGTAGGACTCTCTGTGTAGAACCTGGAGTCCGTTATTGGGGTTCTCATCCACAGTAGTAAAACACAGCCTCCCTGAGACACGCTTGCTGTGCTAATACCCAGCCAGCATGGTCACCTTGGGAACCAGGTGACTGGTTATCTTATCAGCAAACAGGTAATAACCCATCCATTCAGTCAAAACAGTCAAATTAGTGGTACATGTAGACACAGCTTTGCTTTGCCAAGATTTATGAGATGGAAGGGGATGAATTAGAAGAGAGAACAACAGCTTCCTAAATGTGAACGATGTGGCATCTGTCTACAGAGGAGAAACATAGAAGGTTCACTGAGTGGGGATTGTCACCGAAGTTTGGCATAGCTTTAAACAAAATCAAAGCATGCTAACTTTATTCCGGTGATTGAAATATACTATTTTGGAAGCATTTGTGGAATGGAAAGGGAAAATACAAATACAGAAGTTGAGGTCTTAAATAGGAGACACGGGGGCCAGCCCTTATCCAAACACAATTATTATTTTTATAATTTGCCCTGTTCTCCTTGCTCCAGGAAAATATCTTCAATGATATTTCAAAGAAAAATCATAGCATGTGGCAAAAATCCATCTGGCCAAACTTCTACATAATTGCATTCTCCATGCAACCTAGGTACATGTTTTAAAAATCGATTTCAGGCAAGCTGCAGGGTCTGCGCACCAGTGCTCGAAGGGGAGTGCGTGCCACACAGACA
Source organism: Oryctolagus cuniculus (assembly GCF_051225735.1). Lineage (NCBI taxonomy): Eukaryota > Metazoa > Chordata > Mammalia > Lagomorpha > Leporidae > Oryctolagus > Oryctolagus cuniculus. The sequence continues at coordinate 127,000,789 of NC_142869.1, read as the reverse complement.
ACAGCGGGGAGACTTGGGACGTCCAGGGCTCCGAGTCCACACATCAGCGCTGGAAGGGGAGCAGACCTGCGTGGAGAGCGTGGGAGCCCACAGTTCGGGACACCAGCGGCAGACTCAACACACCAGCGCTGGAACGCGAGGTGAGCCAAACCTCAATAACCCGAGACACCGGCAGGCAAGCGGAGAGAGGAGACTAGAGGGAACGACCCCCGGGGGGGGGGGGGAGCTTCACCAAGCTAACTGGAAGAGAGCGAGGGGAAAAAAAAAAAGGTGACTGGTACGGACACGGGTTTCTCTCTCTCCGCTCACCTCTCAAGGGCGAGCAAGACAAAGAGCAGGCGCCATCTTGGACATACGTCATAAGCAGAGCGACCTCAGGTCTGCACTGGCCCTGAGCCTAGCAGAAAAACCTGACTCTGGGCAGGGCGAATTAACAGGAGATTAGGACCTAGTAAATTTGTGGTGCTACTGAACTGAGACTGTGAAAAAAGAGACGGTGGGGGAGAGAACTCACGGAATTCACGTGAGCACTCTCCAGAGACGCTACAATTCTGTAACTTTGGCAACCCAGTGGGAGACTGAAGGAGAATTGGAGCCCACTCTGAGGGCCGAACAGATTCCCTGTGTGGTCCTTGGGAAAGAGCTTCTGATCTCTGGCTCCTGCGGGTATATCATTTGCCTGCTAACTACCTCCAACTTCGTTCAGCTGTGCAGAATAACTTCCCTTTTGAATCAAAAAAAGAGAGAGAGAGAGAGAGAGAGAGAGAGAGAGGTTTACCACGCCTAACCTGGGAGTGTCACCTTTGGCACACCAAACAGAGCTCTCAGGCCACACCCATCTCAAGCCCTAAGGCTCCATCAAAAACAGACAGTCCACTTAATCTAGAGTCATAGTATAACAAGAAAAAGCACCACAGTGAAGAAACCAAATATCTCCAATATGCCAAATAACAAACGCAAAAACCAAGGTAATAAAAACAAGGAAGTCACCATGAAGCCCTCAAATGAAAAAGACACCCCCAATTCAAGATTATGAGGATGATGACATAGAAGAAATGCAAGAAGCAGATCTCAAAAAATTGATAAGAACATTAAGAAGTTCTCAAAAACAAATTCTTGAACTACAGAAATCCTTAATGGACAAGATTGAAAATCTCTCTCGTGAAAATGAAATATTAAGGAGGAATCAAAATGAAATGAAACAACTAGTACAACAGGAAACTGGGGTAGTGACTGAAGTGAAGAATTCAATAGATCAAATGAAAAACACAATAGAGAGCCTTACAAACAGAATGGGAGAAGCAGAAGAGAGAATATCGGACTTAGAAGACAGAGAACAGGAAAGGATACAGTCAGACCAAAGAAAAGACGAGGAAATTAGAAATCTAAAACATATTGTCGGGAATCTTCAGGATACTATTAAAAAACCCAACATTCGGGTTCTAGGAGTTCCTGAAGGCATGGAGAGGGAGAAAGGATTAGAAGGCCTTTTTAGTGAGATATTAGCAGAAAATTTCCCAGGTTTGGAGAAGGACAGAGAAATCCTAGTACAGGAAGCTCACAGAACCCCTAATAAACACGACCAAAAGAGATCCTCACCACTACACGTTGTAATTAAACTCCCCACAGTGAAACATAAAGAAAAGATCCTAAAATGTGCAAGAGAGAAACGTCAGATTCCTCTCAGAGGATCTCCAATCAGACTCACAGCTGACTTCTCATCAGAAACTCTACAAGCTAGGAGGGAATGGCGAGATATAGCCCAGGTACTAAGAGAGAACAACTGCCAGCCCAGAATATTATATCCTGCAAAGCTATCATTTGTGAATGAAGGTGAAATAAAGACTTTTCATAGCAAATAGAAATTGAAAGAATTTGTTGCCACTCGTCCAGCCCTGCAAAAGATGCTTAAAGATGTGTTACACACAGAAACAAAGAAACACGGTCATCAATATGAAAGAAGGTAAAGGAAGGAAACCAAGGAAGGAAAGCTCACAGCAAAAGATCACAGGTAATTCAAAGCATATATTAGAACTTATCTTTGGCAAATGGCAGGGCAAAGTTACCACTTATCATTAGTCACATTGAACGTGAATGGCCTGAACTGTCCAGTTAAAAGACACCGATTGGCTGATTGGGTTAAGGAACAAAACCCATCTATTTGCTGCTTACAAGAAACACATCTTTCCAACAAAGATCCATACAGACTGAAAGTGAAAGGCTGGAAAAAGATATACCATGCCAAAAGAAATGAAAAAAGAGCAGGCGTAGCCTTCTTAATATCAGACACCATAAACTTTACCACAAAAACCGTTAAGAGAGACAAAGAGGGACACTACATAATGATTAAGGGATCAATTCAACAGGAAGATATAACAATTATCAATGTATATGCACCTAACTACAGGGCACCGGTTTATCTAAAAGATTTGTTAACGGACTTAAAGGGAGACTTAGACCCCAATACCATAGTACTGGGGGACTTCAATACTCCACTCTCAGAAATAGACAGATCAATAGGACAGAAGATCAACAAGGATACAGTAGATTTAAACGACACTATAGCCCAAATGGATCTAACAGATATATACAGAACTTTCAATCCTACAGCTAAAGATTTTACATTCTTCTCAGCAGTACATGGAACCTTCTCTAGGATTGACCACATACTAGGCCATAAAGCAAGTCTCAGCAAATTCAAAAGAATTAGAATCATACCATGCAGCTTCTCAGACCATAAAGGAATGAAGTTGGAAATTAGCAACTCAAGAATCCCTAGAGCATACGCAAACACATGGAGATTGAACAACATGCTCCTGAATGAACAATGGGTCATAGAAGAAATCAAAAGAGAAATCAAAAACTTTCTGGAAGTAAATGAGGATAACAGCACAACATACCAAAGCTTATGGGATGCAGCAAAAGCAGTGTTAAGAGGGAAGTTTGTATCAATAGGTGCCTACATCAAGAAATTGGAAAGGCACCAAATAGATGAGCTTTCAAATCACCTCAAGGATCTAGAAAACCTACAGCAAACCAGACCCAAATCTAGTAGGAGAAGAGAAATAATTAAAATCAGAGAAGAAATCAACAGGATTGAATCAAGAAAAACATTACAAAAAATCAGCCAAACGAGGAGCTGGTTTTTTGAAAAAATAAACAAAATTGACACCCCATTGGCCCAACTAACTAAAAAAAGAAGAGAAAAGACCCAAATCAATAAAATCAGAGATGAAAAAGGAAACGTAACAACAGACACCACAGAAATAAAAAGAATCATCAGAAATTACTACAAGGACTTGTATGCCAGCAAACAGGGAAACCTATCAGAAATGGATAGATTCCTGGACACATGCAACCTACCTAAATTGAACCAGGAAGACATCAAAAACCTAAACAGACCCATAACTGAGACAGAAATTGAAACAGTAATAAAGGCCCTCCCAACAAAGAAAAGCCCAGGACCAGATGGATTCACTGCTGAATTCTACCAGACGTTTAAAGAAGAACTAACTCCAAACTCTCAAACTATTCAGAACAATCGAAGAAGAGGGAATCCTCCCAAATTCTTTCTATGAAGCCAGCATCACCTTAATTCCTAAGCTGGAAAAAGATTACAGACCAATATCCCTGATGAACATAGATGCAAAAATCCTCAATAAAATTCTCGCCAATAGAATACAACAACACATCAGGAAAATCATCCACCCAGACCAAGTGGGATTTATCCCTGGTATGCAGGGATGGTTTAATGTGCGCAAGACAATCAATGTGATACACCACATTAACAGACTGCAGAAGAAAAACCATATGATTATCTCAATAGATGCCGAGAAAGCATTTGATAAAATACAACACCCGTTCATGATGAAAACTCTAAGCAAACTGGGTTTGGAAGGAACATTCCTCAATACAATCAAAGCAATCTATGAAAAACCCACAGCCAACATCCTATTGAATGGGGAAAAGTTGGAAGCATTTCCACTGAGATCTGGTACCAGACAGGGATGTCCACTCTCACCACTGCTATTCAATATAGTTCTGGAGGTTCTAGCCAGAGCTATTAGGCAAGAAAAAGAAATTAAAGGGATACAAATTGGGAAGGAAGAACTCAAACTATCCCTCTTTGCAGATGACATGATTCTTTATTTAGGGGACCCAAAGAACTATACTAAGAGACTATTGGAACTCATAGAAGATTTTGGCAAAGTAGCAGGGTATAAAATCAGTGCACAAAAATCAACAGCCTTTGTATACACAGACAATGCCATGGCTGAGGAAGAACTTCTAAGATCAATCCCATTCACAATAGCTACAAAAACAATCAAATACCTTGGAATAAACTTAACCAAGGACGTTAAAGATCTCTACGATGAAAATTACAAAACCTTAAAGAAAGAAATAGAAGAGGATACCAAGAAATGGAAAAATCTTCCATGCTCATGGATTGGAAGAATCAATATCATCAAAATGTCCATTCTCCCAAAAGCAATTTATAAATTCAATGCAATACCAATCAAGATACCGAAGACCTTCTTCTCAGATCTGGAAAAATTGGTGCTGAAATTTATATAGAGGCACAAGAGACCTCGAATAGCTAAAGCAATCTTGTACAGCAAAAACAAAGCCGGAGGCATCACAATACCAGATTTCAGGACATACTACAGGGCAGTTGTAATCAAAACAGCATGGCACTGGTACAGAAACAGATGGATAGACCAATGGAACAGAATTGAAACACCAGAAATCAACCCAAACATCTACAGCCAACTTATATTTGATCAAGGATCTAAAACTAATTCCTGGAGAAAGGACAGTCTATTCAATAAATGGTGCTGGGAAAACTGGATTTCCACGTGCAGAAGCATGAAGCAAGACCCCTACCTTACACCTTACACAAAAACCCGCTCAACATGGATTAAAGACCTAAATGTACGACCTGACACCATCAAGTTACTAGAGAACATTGGAGAAACCCTTCAAGATATTGGCACAGGCAAAGAGTTTCTGGAAAAGACCCGGGAGGCACAGGCAGTCAAAGCCAAAATTAACTATTGGGATTGCATCAAATTGAGAAGTTTCTGTACTGCAAAAGAAACAGTCAGGAGAGTGAAGAGACAACCGACAGAATGGGAAAAAATATTTGCAAACTATGCAACAGATAAAGGGTTAATAACCAGAATCTACAAAGAGATCAAGAAACTCCACAAAAACAAAACCAACAACCCACTTAAGAGATGGGCCAAGGACCTCAATAGACATTTTTCAAAAGAGGAAATCCAAATGGCCAACAGGCACATGAAAAAATGTTCAAGGTCATTAGCAATCAGGGAAATGCAAATCAAAACCACAATGAGGTTTCACCTCACCCCAGTTAGAATGGCTCACATGCAGAAATCTACCAGCAACAGATGCTGGCGAGGATGTGGGGAAAAAGGGACACTAACCCACTGTTGGTGGGAATGCAAACTGGTCAAGCCACTATGGAAGTCAGTCTGGAGATCCCTCAGAAACCTGAAGATAACCCTACCATTCGACCCAGCCATCCCACTCCTTGGAATTTACCCAAAGGAAGTTAAATTGGCAAAAAAAGCAGTCTGCAGCCTAATGTTTATTGCAGCTCAATTCACAATAGCTAAGACCTAGAACCAACCTAAATGCCCATCAACGGTAGACTGGATAAAGAAATTATGGGATATGTACTCTTTAGAATACTATACCGCAGTAAGAAACAACGAAATCCAGTCATTTGCAACAAAATGGAGGAATCTGGAACACATCATGCTGAGTGAAATAAGCCAGTCCCAAAGGGACAAATACCATATGTTCTCCCTGATCGGTGACAACTGACTGAACACCAAAAATGAAACCTGTTGAAGTGGAATGGACACTATGGGAAACGGTGACTTGATCAGCATAGCCCTGACTGTTAATGAACAACTTAATACATTATCCCTCTTAGTAGTTTTTTTTTTGTCTGTTCTACTTAATATGACTGGTTTAATTCTGTAATTAACACACAGTTATTCTTAAGTGTTGAAATTTAACTGAAATGTGATCCCTGTTAAATATAAGAGTGGGAATAAGAGAGGGAAGAGATGTATAATTTGGGACATGCTCAAGCTGACTTGCCCCAAATGGTAGAGTTAGAAACATACCAGGGGACTCCAATTCAATACCATCAAGGTGGCATGTACCAATGCCATCTCACTATTCCAAGTGATCAATTTCAGTTCACAATTGATCATAATGAAAGGACTAAGAGTCAAAGGGAGCACATAAACAAGTCTAGTACCTGCTAACACTAACCGATAGAATAAATAAAGGGGAGAGTGATCCAACATGGGAAGTGAGATACTCAGCAGACTCATAGAATGGCAGATGTCCTAAATAGCACTCTGGCCTCAGAATCAGCCCTAAAGGCATTCGGATCTGGCTGAAAAGCCCATGAGAGTATTTCAGGCATGGAAAGCCAAGACACTCTGGCAAAAGATCTCTGCGAGTGAGATCCCAGTGGAAAGAACAGGTCTTCAAAGAAGGAGGTACCTTTCTCTGAAGGGAGGAGAGAACCTCCACTTTGACTATGACCTTGTCTAAACAAGATAAGAGTCGCAGAACTCAGAGGGCTTCCATAGCCTTGGAAACTCATGACTGGAGCTTAGGGAGATTACTGATGCCATAGACAGGAGTGTCAATTGGTAAAGTCAACAACAGGAGTCACTGTGCACTTACTCCTCATGTAGGATCTCTGTCCTTAATGTGCTGTGCATTGAGATTTAATGCTATAATGAGTACTCAAACAATATATTTCACTTTGTGTTTCTATGGGGGTGCAAACTGTTGAAATCTTTACTTAATGCATACTAAACTGATCCTCTGTAAAAAAAAAAAAAAGAAAGAAATTATCAACTCCCAACTTGACTCTCACTGGGATTAAACATGACAATAGGTCTGATCTGATTTCATCATCATTTAAAAAAATCATCTATTATTTTTCACTTTATGTTTCTGTGTGGGAGCAAACTGTTGAAATCCTTACTTAATGTATACTAAGCTGATCTTCTGTATATTAAGATAATCGAAAATGAATCTTGATGTGAATGGAAGGGGAGAGGGAGTGGGAAAGGGGAGGGTTGTGGGTGGGAGGGACGGTATGGGGGGGAAGCCATTGTAATCCATAAATCGTACTTTGGAAATTTATATTCATTAAATAAAAGTTAAAAAAAATCTATTTCATATGCATGACCCTATGTTCTTACTTAGGAACACAGTGCCTTTCCCTTCTCTCAGCCAAAATGCACAGACACCCCACTCATTGGACAAAGCTCCCTGAAAATGTCCCGTCACATTAGTGGGGGAGAAGCCACTGTGAGGTAGCGGGTAAGTCTCATGGTCTCTGTCATTTATGGGACTTTTTTTTGCATGTGGCCTAACATGATTTGTGCATTGCACCATGATTTTCAGCCATGCATTATTTATCATGATATGCAATGACTTTGCACTAATGCTTGATTTCCTTGTTAAGTCTGCACTTTGCTAGAATATGGGCTGCTCTCCACATTGGAAGGACCCAGTTAATTTCTGGGTGAAAAGCTCTTACCTCCTTCCTCTAGCACCCCTTATTTCCTCCTTCTACCACACTTTGCTCTAAACAACAATTATTCCTCACCCACCCCTCTATGCAGGTGACATCTTCTGAGGTTACATGTTTAGTGCTTTGACCTCCCTGCCAATTAAGCCCACATATTTTCATCTTCTTCAGTGTCACCCAAAGCTGCAGGCAGTTGAGCAAAAGTGGGGACTAGCCTGTGTTAGACAATTTATTTATTGCCATGGGGAATTCAATCTCCAAGTACAGTTTTTGTGTTTATGGCTGATATTAGGGATCTTTTTTAATTTCCAAGGAATAGCTCATTAAAATAAATGTTTTCCTTGCTCACAAGTAATTACAGCATTCCAAACACGTTTATTATAATTAAGCAAAGCTGTTTGGCTAATTACAGTGGCAAGGCAGGACACAGTGGATTATCATCCTGACAGTGCCCTTGCAGGCATTCTTGTTTGGTAAGAACACATTAAAATGCTCTTCAGGGCACTCTCAAGGGCAGCTCCTGGTGGTACCCACTATACAATGAGAAGTTGTGCTGTGCAAGTGGAGACTCAATGCCCCCTTCCTTACGGAGACATCTCTCTGTACATTCACCTCAATGCTCTCTCCCTCTGCTTCTCGTTGAAGGGGAACAAATTACTCCACAGTGATTGTGGTAGTTGCCACTGGAATCTAAAGACTTTTTCAAGTCTCAGGTTAAAATGTTTTCATATTTGGTTTATTTTATTAAGGAACAGAGAATTGCCTATACTTTTTAAAATTTATTTTTAAAACTCATGTAGATATAAATGTATATATAATTGAGATAACATTTTAAAAAAATTATTTGTTTGAAAGGCATAATGAGAGAGAGAGAGAAAGGTCTTCTATCTGCTGGTAAATCCCCTTAATGTCTATAATGGCCAGGGCTGGGCCATGTCAAAACCAGGAGCCTAGAATTCTCTCTGTAACTCCCTTGTGGGTGGCATTGACCCAAGCACTTGGGCCATCTTCCATTGCTTTTTTCCAGGCCATTCGCAGGGAGCAGCATGGGAAGTGGAATAGACAGGACATGAACTGGCACCCATATTTGGATGCTGGCATCACAAGTGGTAGAGCTATGCCACAATGCCAGCCCCTGATTTTATTTTTTAAGATTTATTTATGGCCAGCGCCGGGGCTCAATAGGCTAATCCTCCACCTGTGGCGCCGGCACACCGTGTTCTAGCCCTGGTTGGAGGCACCGGATTCTGTCCCGGTTGCTCCTCTTCCAGTCCAGCTCTCTGCTGTGGCTCGGGAGTGCAGTGGAGGATGGCCCAAGTGCTTGGGCCCTGCACCCCATGGGAGACCAGGAGAAGCACCTGGCTCCTGGCTTCGGATCAGCACGGGACACCGGCCGCAGCGCACCAGCCGCTGCGGCCATTGGAGGGTGAACCAAAAGCAAAGGAAGACCTTTCTCTCTGTCTGTCTCACTCACTGTCCATTCTGCCTGTCAAAAAAAAAAAAAAAAGATTTATTTTATAGGCAGAGATTTTATAGGCCCCTGGTATCATGAGAAGGAGGCAGGGATTTGTTCATAAAAGAGAAGGAGGGGCAGGGCAGTGCCAAGGCACAGTAGGTTAATCCTCCACCGGGCGCTGGTTCTAATCCTGGCTGCTCCACTTCCAGTCCAGCTCTCTGCTGTGGCCTGGGAAGGCAGTAGAAGATGGCCAAGTCCTTGGGCCCCTGCACCCACATGGGAGACCAGAAAGAAGCACGCACCTGGCTCCTGGCTTCGGATCAGCACAGCTCCAGCCGTTGCGGCCATTTGGGGAGTGAACCAGCTGATGGAAGATTTCTCTTTCTGTCTCTCCCTCTCATTGTCTGTAACTCTAACTCTCAAATAAAATAAATAAAATCTTAAAAACGTTAAAAATAGAGAAGTGGAAAGGTGTGAGAGGGGTTCAGAGATCCCACCCACTCTTGGTCCTCAGTTTCTCCTCCTGCTAAGCTCTGTTCTGTGACTCTGCTCAGGGCACTTGCCTGCAGACTTCCCTTACGGGCCCCTCTCCCCCTGTCTCCTGTGTACCACTTCACCATGTCAGAGCTCTGGAGACTGCCTTCAGTGAAATGCAGTGGTGTCTCTGATTCCCTGAATATCGTTTGTGCTTGGCAGGGTTCTGTGGAGTTCCAGGGACTAACTAGAGCTGCTAGGCCCAGGGTGAACAGCTGGGAAGTGGGAGAGCCAGAGCCTGACCCACTGAGACTCAGTCCCAGACCCAAGACTTGACATTGACATGTGGTGCCTAACTGATGCCTGACTTGCTTTCGTGACCTGTCCCTGAAACCCACATGGCAGGGGTCTGTGTAAACAAGTTCTTCCGACATGTTCCATTGACTCTCATCACACACTTGACTCTCTGATCTTCAGTGTCAGGGGGCTCATGCATATTTCAAATTAAAAAATATGTATTTAGGGGCTGGCACTGTGGCGTAGCAGGTGAAGCCACTGCCTAAAATGCTGGCATCCAATATGGGCGCCAGTTCGAGTCCCAGCTGCTCCACTTCAGATCCAGCTCTCTGCTTTGGCCTGGGAAAGCAGTGGAAGATGGTCCAAGTCCTTGGGCCCCTGCACCCACATGGGAGACCTGGAAGAAGCTTCTGGCTCCTGGCTACAGATCGATGGAGCTCTGGCTGTGCAGCTATTTGGGGGTGAACCAGCAGATGGAAGACTCTCTCTTTCTCTCTGTCTTTCCTTCTCTCTCTGTGTTACTCTGACTTCCAAATAAATAAATAAATATTTTTAAAAAAGAAAAATATGTATTTAAGCCCCTTGGGCTGTGGCAGATCAACTTTAGAGCAGTATCCATAAATATTTATAAGGTAATCAGTGATCCTCTAGTCAACACACAGGAAGAAAGCCCCTACATAGTCTCAGATTCTCACTTTTATGTTTTTATTTTAGTTTTTGTATAGTTTTGGGAGTTTTCTTGGTCTTTGATATGACAAAATTCAAGGATTTCTTCCTTTTCCAAGTCTTTGAAAGGACATTGTAGAGTATAAGTTAGGAATGGTTTATGTTCATTTCTTTTAGTATGACAAATTTATACTAAAGTGGTAATGAATGCTCACTTCTGCTTCACTTCTAATGATACATCCATTAACAATGTTTGACTTCTGTAAATACTGAAATCCTCTAGTGAGTGTCAGTGTTCCTGATCAATGCTTGAAGTGCTGTATAAAATTCACAGGAAGTTGGGCATTTGATACCTCTTTTTAATCAGTGCAAATGTTGTTCATCAAAAACACCCACAAGTCCTTTTTGTAGACACTAACTTTGAAAAATCTTTTGTTTGTAAAGATTTATTCATTTGAAAGGCAGAGTTACAGAGAAACAAAGGCAGAGAGAGAGAGAGAGTGAGAGAGAGAGAGCAAGATCTTCCATTCCCTGGTTCCCTCCTCAAATGGCTGCCAAGGGTGGAACTGGGCTGATCTGAAGCCAGGAGCCATGAGCCTCTTCTGAGCCTCCCAAGACAGGGTCGGGGCCTAATCACGTGGGCCATCTTCTTCTGCTTTCCGGGCCATAGCAGAGAACTGGATCAGAAGTGGGCAGCTGGGACTCAGCTAGCATCTTAATGGGATGCCAGCACTGCCAGCGGTGGCATTAGCCACTATGCCACAACACCAGCCCCAAGAACTTTCTTAATTCTCATGAAAACTTTGATATCTGTTTAGGTGGCCTGTTAGCTGTGTTTGTCCATAACGATTTTGGCCTCTAGGTCACACTATTTATCTAAACTGATCAAGCTTTGCAATAAAGATTTATGAAAATAAACACAAGGGCTGGCGCCATGGCTCACTAGGCTAATCCTCCACCTGCGGCACCAGCACTCCGGGTCCTAGTCCCGGTTGGGGCTCCGGACTCTGTCCTGGTTGCTCCTCTTCCAGTACAGCTCTCTGCTGAGCCTGGGAGTGCAGTGGAGGATGGCCCAAGTGCTTGGGCCCTCCACCCCATGGGAGACCAGGAGAAGCACCTGACTCCTGCCTTCGGATACGCGCAGTGCACCTGCCGCAAGGCGCCAGCAGTAGCAGCCACTTGAGGGGTGAACCAATGGAAAAGACCTTTCTCTCTGTCTCTCTCTCACTGTCTAACTCTGCCTTCAAAAAAAAAAAAAAGAAAGAAAAGAAAAGAAAAGAAAGAAACACAAGGACAGTGTTCTCCCAAGGAGTCCTTTGTCTCCCTGAGATGATCCCATTCACTCATCAGAATCCAGTATCCTCCATGATTCAATAAATTAGAATTGGAACTCACATAGTAACACAGCTAGTTAAGTCATCTGTTGCAATGCTAGCATCTCATATTGTAGCACTACTCTGAGTCTCAGCTGTTCTTCTGATCCAGCTCCCTCCTAATGCACCTGCGATGGTAACAGAAGGTGAACCAAATATTTCGATCCCTGTCACCCATATGAAAGACCAGGAAAATCCAGCCTTGACCATTGTGGCTATTCAGGGAGTGAACCAGAAAACGGAAAATATCTCCATGGCTTTTTCTCTCTGTGTTACTCTGCTTTTTCAGGTACATGTATACATATATAAATAAATAATATTTTAAAAATTTAGAAGACAATTGGGCAAATGTTGTAGGGTGTATATTTCAGGTAGCACAGAGCTCAGAGCAATTCTTACCATAATCTGCATTAAAATCAGGCACAGAAAAATTAAATTTACTTTATCACTGTTTGAGTGCACAATCACAGCTCAACAGAAATCTCTGAGGTCCTGAAATTTGTTAAACTGCCTCAGATGAACTAATGACTGGAATGAGTTGGTGGAAGTAGCTTTCTTTCATCATGCCTCGGTTTTCCTCACTGTAAAGACAAGGTGAGTCTCTATGATACTTTCCCATTCTGTGCTTTAGCGACTGAAAGTGAGATTGCCTTCAGCTACTGTGCCATGAACAGCTACATTTTATTAGCTTTCTGATTTCCTTCTTTTCATGTAATAAAGAAAGTCCAGAAGTGAGTGTTTTCTATCTACTTGATACTTCAAAATTATGAGTACCTGGAAGTTTAAACTTATATTTACTTCCCCCCTCTCTCATTCTCCATCAGGGACATGCCCATATGAGAAAGTTCTCTTTTCTCCCTCATTCCTTTACTGCCTCATTAGGGATGATCAGCTGTGAACTGCTCCTTCTTCCTTGTTAATAAGAACAGAGGGCTTATAGGTAGAAATGATTCTATCCTCAAAGCAATGTCACATGTAGTACTTAATGTTCATCTCCACGGTTGTATGGTGATGTAGGTAGCACCATCACCCATTTTATCAAGAGAGTCAGTGACACCTTGGACTATTCCACAAAACCCAGAGGTGCTATGGGAGCAAGACTGCCTCTTCCCCACATTCCCACATTTCACTTGCTCTCAACCTGTGAAAACTGAAGTGGCTGCTTTCCTGTATTCTCACACCACATCTGACACCAAATATGTGGATTTTTCACAGGAAGCTTTCCAAGTCCCTATCAGGTTCTATAATTACACTGAATTTTGATACTGACCCCCAAAAGTTAGTACAGACCCCGAGCAAGAACCCAAGCCCACAAGACTGCCTGCCATGTCAAAAGCCAATATCGGCCAGCGCTGCGGCTCGCTAGTCTAACCCTCCACCTGCGGCGCCGGCACCCAAGGTTCGAGTCCTGGTCTGGGCGCCGGATTCTGTCCCGGTTGCCCCTCTTCCAGGCCAGCTCTCTGCTGTGGCCCGGAAGTGCAGTAGAGGATGGCCCAAGTGCTTGGGCCCTGCACCCCATGGGAGACCAGGAGAAGTACCTGGCTCCTGGCTTTGGATAGGCACAACGCGCCTGCCGAAGTGGCCACTTGGTGGGGTGAACCAACAGAAAAAGGAAGATCTTTGTCTCTCTCTGTCTCTCACTGTCTAACTCTGCCTGTCAAAAAAAAAAAAAAAAAAAAAAGCCAATATCAAGTCCCCGGCTGCCACCTGTACTTCTGAGGAGCTAGCTAATTATGGTGGTGGTGGTGTGGGAGAGTTCTCTTAGCCATTTCCTCAGGCTGGATAATTTGCTATAAAGTCTCAGAAAACTCAAGGACACAATATACTTATGTTTACCTGTTTATTACAAAGGAACACTGGATGGAAGAAATGCATAGGTAAGATATGGGTGTGGAGCATAGCTTCTCAGGTACTATACACTCTCAGATGTGCTACCTTCTCAGATGCTCTAGCCTGTCAAGTGCTGTACCCAATCAGCACCTCTATATATGCACCCAGCCGCGGCCCTCCAAACTCTATCATTTAAACTTTGTGTGGAGGCTTCATTACTTAGGTATGACTGATTAACCAGTGGCTACTGGTGATTGGCAGGTGAGGCTGAAAGTGCCCACCCTGGAATCACATGGCTGGTTTCCTTGGCAATAGCCCCCTCCTTCAATGCTCACCTCATTAGCACACACTGCAGGATGGTTGAAAGGGGCTTTTTATAAATAACAACAGACCCTCCTTTCACCCCTACCACTCTGTCTATATGCAGAGACCAAATGCAAATTTCTTATTATGTCATCTCTGCTAGAAGCCACACTCACACACATGCAGAATGTGAAACTCAAGAGGGAGGTCCCCACACCTATGTAAGTCAGGCTAGTGGTAAAATTTAAAACATTCCATGGAGTGGGCACACCATGGAAACTCAACACTTGCAATCCCAGTTAGTAGCTGAGCCTATTTTCCACCTGCATGTTGTGATGGACCCCACCTCAGTGTGGCTGTAAAAATCAGAAATTTTTAAGAATATCTGACACTGGATGTCTAGTAGACTCTCAGGATGACAGATTACTTTTTCATCTTTCTTTCTTTCTTTCTTAAAGAATTATTTATTTTATTTGAAAGGCAGAGTTAGAGAGAGAGAAAGAGAGAGAGAGAGAGGTCTCTTCCATCTGCTGGTTCACTCCCCAAATGGCCACAACGGCCAGGGCTGGCCCAGGCTGAAGCCAGGAACCAAGAACTTCTCCCAGATCTGCCGCATGGGTGACAAGGGCCCAAGCACTTGGGCTGTCTTCTGCTACTTTTCCTGGACTATTAGCAAGATTTGGATGGGAAGCACAGCAACCTATACACAAACCAGTGCCCATATGGGTTGCCAGTGTTGCAGGCAGCAACTTTACCTGCTATGCCAAAATGCTGGCACAAAACTACTGCATTTCTAAAAACATTGTAAATGTACCCCTGTAAGTAAATGATTACAAGCCTGGATTCCTCTTTTATTAATTTGTTTGTTTATATGTCATTCACTAGTGCTCACTGAAGAATTACTGTGTTCTAGATACTTGGTTACATTAATTTTCGTTTGTTTGTATTTATAAAGAAGATACCTTACTTGTTTGAAAGAAAGAGTGACTGAGAGAGAATAAGAAAGAAGTTTCATTTACTGGTTAATTCCCCAAGTACTTGCAACAGCTAGAGCTAGGCCATGCTGAAGTCAGGAGACATGAACTCCATCTGTATCACCCATATGGGTGACAGAAAGCCAAGTACTTGGTCAATGATCTACTGACTCTCAGATGCATTAGCAGGAAGCTGGATTGTAAGTGCAAAGTATTGGATGGGAGCTGTGGATACTGCACCACTGTGCCTGTCCTGAATCACAAGCAGAGAAAGAAAATGTGATAAAGCTAGAAGGGTTTTTTTTTTTTTAATTTATGTATTTGAGAAGCAGAGAGGTAAAGAGGGAGAGAGATTTTCTATTCACCAATTCATTCTCCAAATGCTCATAACAGGTAGGAGCTGGGAACTCACTCCAAGTCTCATATTCAGACTGTCACCTTCTGTCTCCCAGGATCTGCATCAGGAAGAAGCTGAAATCAGGAGTGGAGTCCGGACTTGAACCCAGGTACTATGGTACCGGATGCAGGCGTCTTAAATGATGTTTTGAGTACTAGGTGAAGCATCCACCTTTAACAAAATTTTTGATAGAAAAAGTAAAATTATTCACTCTGTTAGGAGTGTGTGTGTGTGTGTGTGTGTGTGTAGAGTATGGTCACAAACTTGCAAATGCACACACACAAATACTTATTTCTATTAGAAGTGGGCATTTATGTTTAGCCCTTGGGAAGCCAGAAGAGAAAGAGAGTATTAGCCAACACCAAGGATGGATTGTTCACTTTGTCCAGCAAATGTAATCCTCATAGAAGTAGGAGTCATGTGTTTTCTGTTCACTTCCCCAATTGAACTCAGTAATTGTTGGTTGGAAGAGAGAAAACAAGTGACCCGATACGTGAATCCACACAGTGAGAACAGAAGCGCTGGGTGCAAAGGAACTCTCGACAATGACCTCTGTGGCTGTCCTCCAAAACAGTGATGGTGATGCCTGCTCAGAGTCATGGACCATCAGAAGCGGTGTCCAGCCAGAAAGTAAGGGCATAAAGCATCTTAGAGAGAGGGTGACAGACTGAGGCCACTGTGATGATGCCCCTCTTCCCTCCCAGAGGGATGGAAGGAGCTGCATGTGGAGATTTGGCTGCTCTGACCTGGGGAAATGATGATCAGGTTCACACTCCTGGGTTAACCACATTGAAAGGGTTAGTTCCGCTGACTTGCCCCAAATGGTAGAGTTAGAAACATACCAGGGGACTCCAATTTAATCCCATCAAGGTGGCATGTACCAATCCCATCTCACTAGTCCAAGTGATCAATTTCAGTTCACAATTGATCATAATGAAAGGACTAAGAGTCAAAGGGAGCACATAAGCAAGTCTAGTACCTGCTAACACTAACCGATAGAATAAATAAAGGGGAGAGTGATCCAACATGGGAAGTGAGATACTCAGCAGACTCATAGAACGGCAGATGTCCTAAATAGCACTCTGGCCTCAGAATCAGCCCTAAAGGCATTCGGATCTGGCTGAAAAGCCCATGAGAGTATTTCAGGCATGGAAAGCCAAGACACTCTGGCAAAAGATCTCTGTGAGTGAGATCTCAGTGGAAAGAACAGGTCTTCAAAGAAGGAGGTACCTTTCTCTGAAGGGAGGAGAGAACCTCCACTTTGACTATGACCTTGTCTAAACAAGATAAGAGTCGGAGAACTCAAGGGGCTTCCATAGCCTTGGAAACTCATGACTGGAGCGTAGGGGGATTGCTGATGCCATAGACAGGAGTGTCAATTGGTAAAGTCAACAACAGGAGTCACTGTGCACTTACTCCTCATGTAGGATCTCTGTCCTTAATGTGCTGTGCATTGAGATTTAATGCTATAACGAGTACTCAAACAATATATTTCACTTTGTGTTTCTATGGGGGTGCAAACTGTTGAAATCTTTACTTAATGCATACTAAACTGATCCTCTGTAAAAAAAAAAAAAAGAAAAAGAAAAAGAAAAAGAAAAAGAAAAGAAAAGAAAAGAAACTATCAACTCCCAACTTGACTCTCACTGGGATTAAACATGACAATAGGTCTGATCTGATTTCATCATCATTTAAAAAAAATCATGTATTATTTTTCACTTTATGTTTCTGTGTGGGAGCAAACTGTTGAAATCCTTACTTAAGGTATACTAAGCTGATCTTCTGTATATTAAGATAATCGAAAATGAATCTTGATGTGAATGGAAGGGGAGAGGGAGTGGGAAAGGGGAGGGTTGTGGGTGGGAGGGACGGTATGGGGGGGAAGCCATAGTAATCCGTTGTGGGGAGCAAACCGGACTGGACTGAGTTACTGGAATTAAGACTTATTCTATGCATCTGCTCTCCCACAATATGGCGCTGGGAGAGAAGTAAACAGCTTCCGCACAGCTGCCTCCAGTTCAACCATTTAACTGTAGGACTTGCTCCTGATTGGAGGAGAGCAGCGTACTCGGCGTGTGGGCAGCCGAGTTAGGATTGGCGGAGGAGGACTATAAAGGAGGAGAGAGACGGCATGCACGAGGAACATCTAAGGGGAACATCTAGCTGAAGGAACACCCGTGCAGTCCCCGAGAAAGCCGGCCGGCGGTGTGCCGCTCCCCTGCGGAAGTGGGGAATGTGGCCAGGGGGAACTGCCCTTCCACGGAGGTGGAAGGGATAGTAGCCAACCCGGGAAGAACCAGCAGCAAACCCGGGGAGGGCCGAGCAGACAGAAAGAACAGCGCAGGGTCCTGTGTCGTTCCTCCACGAAGAGGGGGAGCGACAATCCATTATTCGTACTTTGGAAACTTATATTCATTAAATAAAAGTTAAAATAAATAAATAAATAAATAAATAAATCAGGATGCCTCACCTTGAAAAAAAAAAAAAAAAAAAAAAGAAAGGGTTGGTTCCTGAAGGCCCGAGTTTTCCTGGGAATCATCAGTGTATATATCCATCCTCCACATTTCTGTGTAATGTTCACAGTCTTTGCTAATGTGTTTTCTCCTTAATGCAACTTGTTGGCATGACTGTAGTAGAGGACATGTAAGAAATGGCATATCAGGGAAAACAGCTGCTCAGTAGAAGAAAACCAGTATCCCTGTGCAGACTAACTACTGTGACATAACTTCTAACTTCCCGCCAGGTTTGAAGCACCATGAAAGCAACAAGTTGAATTTCCTGCATATGTCAGGTAAGTCATGAATGCTCAGGAACCACACCAGAGTAAATGACAGTGGCTCTTACTGGCTGCAGTGTACCTTGAATTCTGTTATGCTGTCCACTGAGTCTACAACATGTCTATCTGTTCCTAGAAACTCACAACCTTTGTCACTGTGCTGGTGGGATGAAAATAGACACTAAGGAGTCTTAGAGACATTAGGGCAAGTTTCTGGCTTGTAAACTCCATTCAATTCTATTTCATTAAAAGCCCAACAAGAATGTGCTGAGTTACCTCTGTGTATTAGGTTCTGGCATTTTCATGGTAATGCATACCACTTTCAAAAATCTCATTGTTGGGTGAAGAAACAGATCACTTCATTTTACAAAGGTAGGGAGATTGGCACTTTAATGATTGTACACATGCAGAGCCCAGAGGGAAGGTGAGAGGTTCTCAGAGGTGTACTGTTGACCCAAGCTATTACTTTTTTTTTTTTTTTTTGACAGGCAGAGTGGACAGTGAGAGAGAGAGACAGAGAGAAAGGTCTTCCTTTGCCATTGGTTCACCCTCCAATGGCTGCTGCGGCCGGTGCGCTGTGGCCGGCGCACCGCGCTGATCCGATGGCAGGAGCCAGGAGCCAGGTGCTTTTCCTGGTCTCCCATGGGGTGCAGGGCCCAAGCACTTGGGCCATCCTCCACTGCACTCCCTGACCACAGCAGAGAGCTGGCCTGGAAGAGGGGCAACCGGGACAGAATCCGGCGCCCCGACCGGGACTAGAACCCGGTGTGCCGGCGCCGCAAGGTGGAGGATTAGACTAGTGAGCCGCGGCGCCGGCCCCAAGCTATTACTTTGAGGTGAAATTAGCCAGAAGTCAAAGCTGAGGGTGTTATCGATGTTCAAGGTGTTAACAAGAATTAAATCTGGCCGGCGCCGCGGCTCACTAGGCTAATCCTCCGCCTAGCGGCGCCGGCACACCAGGTTCTAGTCCCGGTCGGGGCGCCGGATTCTGTCCCGGTTGCCCCTCTTCCAGGCCAGCTCTCTGCTGTGGCTCGGGAGTGCAGTGGAGGATGGCCCAAGTGCTTGGGCCCTGCACCCCATGGGAGAGCAGGAAAAGCACCTGGCTCCTGGCTCCTGCCATCGGATCAGCGCGGTGCGCCGGCCGCAGCGTGCCGGCCGCGGTGGCCATTGGAGGGTGAACCAATGGCAAAGGAAGACCTTTCTCTCTGTCTCTCTCTCTCACTGTCCACTCTGCCTGTCAAAAAAAAAAAAAAAAAAAAAAGAATTAAATCTCTTTCATCATGAGAAGCAATGATCAAGGAAATGATATGTGGATACAGATGGAGGAAATACATGAAATTGTACTAACTTAGTTTCTCCTAGGGCGGTCATCTTTTCTTTAATTAATCCATGATGAAGGGTTTGATTTTACAGTTTTACTCTGTGCCTTTAAGAGATAGAAAGGAATGAATTCTATGCCATTGCATTGTTTGATGTCAAGACATAAATTTGCATGGCCAAAATATACAGTTTGAAGTTACAATGCTAAAATTTCAAAAACTATCAATTCTTTGGTTATTGACTTGTTCTATCTTAATGCAATCTTCATATATTTTGTTGCTCAGCTTTTTTATTACATTATTTTTCAGGCAATTACATTTTTGTTGCAAATTTGGAGGATTTACTTGATATAATCACTGAATACATGAATAGTGCTAAGTATTTAAATGAGAATTTTATCAAATAAGTCCAATTTTTCTTGTCCTGATTATTTTTAATAAGTAAAATTATTAGAACAAATTCTCAATTATGTTGGAAAATTTAAATCAAGCAAGTATTCCACATATAACATTGCCTCCCAATAAGGTTGACATTTACAAGATGGTAAGTAGCATTTTGTATGCTTATTTCTTAAGTACTTTTGATTTTGTCAATACAAGATAAATTAGCCAAGATCAGGCAAACTATGTTTAGGTATTTGGATTAATCAGGTGCTCCATCTTGTCTGCAATATTGATAGGAATGTTTAGCAACTGTACCAAGTAGACTGAGTGGCAAAAATGAATACAGATTTTGCTATAAATTGCAAATAAGCACAAAATTAATCTGGTTGACTTAATCAGGAATGCAGAATAACATTAGCATTTCAAATAATTTTGTTTTGACTTGCAGAATTCATTGGCAATGTAAAACAGCAATTTTATAAATCTTCACTTAGAAAAAAATGGCAGAGTGTTTTTTTGCAAATTAATAATGGCTATGTTGTATAGACTCATTTTGGAGACTGCCTATGAGGTGTTATTGTTCATAAAAAAAAACTGAGAATTCTAATTAAAAATAATGATCCACGTATAAGAGGAGAAGTTTAAGACATACTTATTGACTGAATGCCAATGTAGAATCAAACATTTGGTGGTAAACTAAGAGATTCTTTGGAAGACCTCTTGATCCTCTGCACGTGGGCCAAGCTTTTCCTAGGTAGATACAGCCTATTACTCCACAAACCATCTTCCAGTAATTTGAGGTAGGATCCCTCGCAGTCAGCATCAGCAGCTACAGAAAAGGATGTTCCGATAAAAACCATATCTCACGAGAGCATGCAGCATTCTCCTTCCTTTTCCTCTTTTAAACAGCTTTGCAAATAAACATGCATTGCATGAATCTTCAGTGTTAATTTAGTCCAATCTTCTCAATTATTCTCCTAATTAGCTGGTGACTATTATTACAGTGATTTTGAATTAATCAGTTTTCTGAACACATTTGTGAGAAGAGAAAGATTGAATGATTCCCTCAGTGTTAACTTAAATACTATCTAAATAATATATTCAATTTTGTGGTAGAATCATGATTATTATGCAGGGATTTTTAAAATTTATTTGAGAAAGAGAGAGAGAGAGAGAGACAGGATTCTATCTGCTGGTTCATTCTCTAAATTTCCTAAGGCCAGGCCAGCACTAGGAAGGGTTGCAGTAAGAAACTGGGATCTCAATTCCAAGTCTCCCACATGAAAGGCAGGAACCAAATCACTTGATCCATCACAGCTCCCTCCCAAGGTCTGCATTAGCAGGAAGCTGGAGCCAGGCGGGATCAAACTCAGGCACACCTATGTGGGGAGCAGGTATCTTCATCAGCATTTTAACTACTGGGTTAAAGACCCACCCCCCTGTGGGAAGCTTTTGGTCCACTACTATGTGAGATTGTTCTTTGTACTGGAAATATAGTGATAGTCAAATCAACCATTACTTTCCTTCCTGGGGTTTGTTCAGGTAGTCACATAAAAAAAAAAAAAAAAAAAAAAAAAAAAAAAGAAAATTAAAATTAACAAGTACATATATAATTTACCATATTGTGGAAAAGGTAAGTTTGGGGGAGGTGAGGCATTATGCTGCGTGGGGGCTTGCCTTCTCATATATGGTGGCTATGAAAGATCTTATTTTAAGGTGGCATTTGACCAGTGCAGGAAAGTAAGACTATTTTGGGGAAAAATTTTCAATGTAGGAGAAATAGCAAGTGCCAAAGGGTGGGCTAGGCTGATTTTAGACAGAAAGAAGAAATCTCTGCCAGGAGAGAGAAAGCCAGGGAGCACAAAAGCACAGAGGGCGCTCTGGAACCTGTTGGGGGTCAGGGAGTGATCTGAATGTGCTGCCAGTGAGGGAAGCCAAAGACAGGTTACAAGAGGAGGTGCCCCTGGCATGGAAGAATCTCCAGATATGGTGCTCTGAGACCAGGCACTAGGGCAGGAAGGTGGTATCTGTGAACTCACTTATGAGGACTGCTTAGTAATCCAAACAAGAGATAATCATGGCAAAGGAGATTTTCTGTGTCTGGCATGTTTTTAGAGTGAAACATTTGGATGTATTGAGGATGGGCTAGGAGATACAGAAAACAATAAAGCTTGTTTCCTCTGAGAAACGGCATTGAGAAGGATCAGCACTGTGTTGTAGCTAGTAAAGCTGCCACCAGAGACACTGGCATCCCACTTGGATGCCAGTTCATGTCTTGGATGCTCCACTTTTAATCCAGCTCCCTGCTAATGCACCTAGGAAAAGCAGCAAAAGATGGTCCAAGTATCTGAGTCACTGCCACCCATGTTAGATACCTCGGTGAAACCAAGGCTTCTATCTTCAGCCTGACTCAGTCCAGGTTGTTGCAGCCATCTGGAGAGTGAACCAGTGAGTGGAAAATTCTCTCTCTCTCTCTCTCTCTCTCTGCCTCCATCCTTCCCTCCCTGTAACTCTGACTCAAAAATAAATAAATATATCTGTATAAAATAGAAATGACAATGTTGTTATTTACTGAATAGGAATAGGTCGGCTGAGCATCAGGAATTTGGTTTTAGACTTAGTAAATTTGAGAAGGCCACTGATACCCACCTGGAAATAGGGCTTTTCAGTTAATAGTGAAAAAAGTGAAGGAGACAGATAGATAGATAGTAGATGATAAATGCAAGGCCCAAGAAGATGAAGCTGTGCCCACAACAGTGACAGCAAAGGCTTGAAAATTAAATGTAGCTGAGAGTCAAGGCATCTCTTCTCAGGGAATGATTTTAGTTTTGTGTGGGCTAAGGCTAATTAGTGATGTAAGAACTAAATGAGCGGGAGTGAAAAGTACTTTCCTAGCAGTGGCATCTGGCTTCTGAAAGGGCTATATTGGCAGCTCCAGGGCAGGCTGCAAATCAGGCATATGGCTGGGGTTGTGTTTTGGCTGGTGTGGATAGTACTCTTGTACTCTTTCATTAGCACACCCTATGCATATTTGAATGGAAATTATAGCAAACATAATCCACTTTTAAGGGAAAAAAATCTTTAAAGTTATTATGTATTTGTGAACATAAAATAACATTTAACAATTATATGTCACTTCCAAATATTAAAAGTGCACCCACATGGCTTATTAATCAACTAACTGTCATTCACTGGCTAGGTGCCTGCCCTTCTTTTAAAGAGGTGATTTTAGAAATGTTGAACAGTTACTAGTTGTGCATGCTGACTAGAAGGGAGGGTCCTAAGGAGAGGTGAGTGTTGCTAAAGGGAGGGAGTGATCACCAAGACAGCTTGGAGCAGCAGCTTCTGACCAGTCCTTAGGGTCATATTCTCATATTGAGGGAGCCCCTGCTTGCTACATGTTCCAGCCAATACCTACTCTGATTTAATCAAAGGGTTTAATTCAGTTCTCACAACAATCTCAAGGTGTCTTCCTTGGTGGTTGAAATTGTGCCCCAAAAAGTGTTGATTTTCTTGAGATCATCAAGGCTGCTGTTAGAAGTTCTGAAACCACAGTCAAATTAAGTGGACTAGGGGGGCAGCTACATTAACTTCCAGTTATTTTTATTTAAAGATTTATTTATTTGAAAATTAGAGTGATAAAGAGAGGGAGAGAGAGAGAGAAATAGAGAAAGAGGGGGAGAGAGAGATGGAGATAGAGAGAGATCTTCCATTCACTGGTTCCCTCCCCAGATGGTTGAAATGACTAAGGCTAAACCAGGCTGAAGCCAAAAGCTCTATCTGGGTCTCCTACATGGGTGATAGGTGCCCAAGTACTTGGGATATCATCAGTAGCCTCATAGATTTATTAGCATGAAGCTGGATTAGATGCAGAGTAGCCTAAACTCGAACAGGCAACCTGAGATGAGATGTCAGTATTATAAGTGGTAGTTTAACCCACTATACCACAATGCCAGCCCCAATTTTCCAATTCTAAAAATCTGTTAATCTTAAAATCTCTCTTTCCAGCCTAGTCCAGTCATCTCTGATATCACCTCCTTAAATGTGTCTGGTAGTATTTTCACCCTCCAAGCCTAAACATGAACCTTTGCCAATGATGTGGTTTTTTTTTTCCTTTCAGATATTAAATAATTGACCATACCCACACTACATTTCAAAAGCAGTTTCCCACTTACTAATGTTTTTAAATTGTCAAAGAGGATCACATTTTTTAATTTAATCATAGGTTAAATGTATGCTGGCTACTGGGACTTGGACTGTGATGATGTTTTTGGTAAAGAAGCAGAAAGATATGCAACTGTGCTGATATTAAAATCTGGGGAAGTGAGAAATTAACTCCATAAAGAAAAAAGTCAACATCCCATATAGGATTAATATAACCACAAAATTTATGAGATTAGCTAGGGCAACATTTCATATGCTTTAAGCAATGCAGTTGTCTGTTTTCCTGGTGATGGATATGGTACACACTTTTGGTTAAAATCTAATTCAATAAAACAAATATTTATTGCACCCTTACTAAATACCCAGCACATTTTACTACATTCAATGGCATAATTCATATATATATACATATATATATTAAAAAGTCAGACTTATGTGACATAAACTGGATTGGACTTTATCTACTTTATCTACAAGAAAATTGACTTTTTTCAAAGAATAAATAAAATGACCAGTTCCTTCTGCCAGAATCTATAGAAATTTCTAAGCCAAAGATGTGTTAGGAAATATTTTGACAGTACTCTTTGCTTGGTCTGTGATTAAAAGCAAAATGCACGTTGTCCACTGCTTGTGTGTGTTTGTGTGTATGTGTGTGTGTGTGTGTTCCTCCACTGTGACAAACACAGGTTCCCATCATGGCCCCTGTACACCACTGGTACTCTTGAGTGTAGGGTGGTGGAAGTGGTAGTATGGTTGAACTTTTAATTTAGTGGTGGTGCCTATACTGAAAAACTAAACTTGACCTTTTTGTTACCATCACAGTGTATTAAGCCTCCAGTGCATTATTCATGCTCAGTTTGGTACAGTTTTTAGAATTGTCTCAGTATGCAGGAAGTCACAGTCATCCTTTTAAAATTAAGTTAGATCCTTTCATTCCTCTGCTGCTAACCCTGCAATGATTTCCTTTTTGCAGGAAAACAGATATGATCCCTTCAGTTCTCCCAATGTTGCCTGGTTACCTGCCCCTGGTCTCAGCTCCTCTGCTACCCCTTTTAGTCATTATGCCTCACTGCCTCCCTGCCATTCAAACAGCTATGCTCCCCATCCATCTGCCTGCTTTTGTCCAGTTTCCTCTGCCTGAGTTGCTAGTCCATCTATTTTCCACGTATCTAATTCCGACTTCCTTCATTCTTTACACAAATAATGCTTTTTGTTGAGGTTACCTTGCCCCCTGCATTCAAACCTGCAGCCTGCTGTCCTCTGCATATCACCTTTTGCCCCATCTTATAGTACATCACTTAATATCTTCAAACACAAGACGTAAAAGGGATATTCAAGCAGTTCAAGGAAAGTGCATATTATGCAAAAAATGCATGAATTTCAAAATATTTTACACCAAAGTAAACTTGCTCTAAATTTTTATAACATTTCTAAAGGTGGTCTGATTTGAGCACTTAGACAGACACAATATGTTTTAAAAATGCCTTATCTGTGCAGCAACATATTTTTCTAAATTTGAATAGCAAACATTAAACTTATGATGATGCTTGAGTGAAAGAGCAGTGAAACCACTGAAGATTTACAGAAAACTTGTGGTGACAATGCCCCAAACAAGTCTGCAAATTATTTTAAGAGGGAAAAAGATGATGCTTCAGATGAAGCCTTCAGTGGCAGTCCATCTGCATCAATTTTCTTGTTAAAAAATTTATCCCACTCTTGACCTAATTGCATAAGACTGACAATTAACAAGATAAACAACAGGCATCTCAGTTGGTTCAGCTTACACATTGTGACTATAAAAAAAAAAAAATGGAGCAAACTTTCTTCTCCATTGGATGCCAGAACTGTTGCACCAAGATTTGCTACAGAGAACAGCAAGTGGATTCAAGATCTGAAGTATCTCATCTATGAATTCCAACAGGAGATAAAACACAGTTTTACTTGTTCAATCCTCAAGACAAAGCAATAGTTACCAAGAGGTAAAGTGGTCCAGGCAAAGCAAAGGTGGCTGTTCAAGAGCCAAGGTCATGGGAATGGCTTTTGGGGATGCTCCAGGCATTTTGCTTGTTGAACTTCTGGAAGGCCAAGAATGGCATCGTTCGATTAACAGAGGAATGTTTTGAGAAGTCAGCAAAACTTTAGCAGAAAAATACCTTGGAAGGTCTTTCTCTACCAATCTACCTACTCATTTATTCCATCAAACAAGAGCAATTGTGGATGAGTATCAATGGGAAATCATCAAGGATTCACTTTACTGTCCTATTTTGTCTTCTCTTAACTTCTTTTTTTCCTGATCTTCAAAAAAAATCTTTAAAGGTTACTCATTTTTTCTATTTAATGATGTGAAATGTAGTTCACTAACATGATTCAATTCCTAAATGGCTGATTTAAAAAGATTCTCAGGGGCAGGCATTTGGCCTGGTGGATAAGACACTCCTTAGGAGTCTCACATCCTACGTAGAGGGCCTTGGTTTTGGCTCCTGCTGCCGGCTCTCTGCTAATATGGATTCTGGGATGCAGCAGTATTTGGGTTCCTGCCACCTATATGGGAGACCTAGACTGAGAATCCAGCTCTCAGCTTTGGCCCCTCACTGTTGTGGGCAGTTGAGGATTGAACTAGTGAATGGTATTTCATGTCTTTCTGGCTTTATCTCTTTGTTCCTCTGACTTTTAGATAAATAAATTCATTTTTAAGAAACTTTCTTGAACCTGACAGAACTTATATTGAGAAAGATTTTTTGTATTTTTTGCTTTGATCATTCAATTGCATCTTTCCTTGAACATTTTGAAGTCTCCTCATACTTTGCTTATGTAATAGGTTTCCTTCATTTCTCCTCTCAGTGGACTAGAAGTCAAAGAGGGTAAAGAGCATTGTCTGTGATGTTTTATTTCTTTCCCTAATGCATCGTAAGAGTGTAGAACACTGGTACATTGTAGGTACCCATTTTGATGTTGAATGAATGTTAATACTGAAATTCACATAGCCATTTATTATTATTTCAAATATCTTGAAGAAGGTGCTTACAAATGAGAACTAAAGAACAATCAGAGTGGTTTGTGTCTTCCCAGGAATGCTCTGAGAAGCTGTCACATGTTTGGATTTGCATAGTCAGGTGAAGAAGAAGGTGAGCTGTGCTCTTCTGGGTACAGAGGTTGCCATCTGAGGTGACCAGAGACCATCTCATTCAGAAATATCTTACTTTGGCAGAAGGGAAGCCAAACCAGAGCAAAGAGTGTCTTTCAAGTAGGTTCAAGGATAACCTGCAACCAAACCACTGGCCAAGGGCCCATGCCAGATGCCCACTATTGAATCAAAGTAGAAATAATGTGGAACAAGTGGATTAGAAAGCCTAGGGAATGAGCCCTGGGGACTGCACATCCTAAGCAGCCCAGGAGATGTGCCTTGAGAATTCTCACCAGTGGGGATGCACCAGGCATCGGAGTAGAGGGAAAAGAGAGAGCATAGAGACAAAAGATACGTAAACAGAATAACAGCAGTCTGACTCAGGAAAGAGAAGTTACGTGCAAGGCTGCAGAGTGAGGCCAGCCATGGCCCAGGCCCTGACAGAGCAAGTGCACAGGGCCTCTTTCCTTCATGTTCAGGACATCATACATTAAGCCATCTATTGAGCTTCTATTATGTGCTGGTAGCTTTGTACTTATCATCTCAAGCCTTGTTGACGCACATTTCTAATTTTGCACATGAGAAAAAAATGACAGCAAGTAAGTCATCTCTGTAAGTACATTCCTTCATTTACTAAGTAAGTGTTTACTGAGCACGTTCCACGTTCTCAATAGGTTAGGAACTTAGTTGGAAGTTAGAGGGATGAGGCTTCAGCTATCACTGAAGTTCACTTTCAAGTTGGGGAACATAGACCACCAAGAACCGAATTGATGTACTGTGGGGGAAAAAAATAAAAAAAAGGACAGTGGTGGTGAACTGGCTAGGGGCTGGCTTGGGGCCACCCTCACCTCTGTGGAAGGTTGGAGCCCTGTGGACCAGCAGCCATGCTTAGAACACCAGGCTGGCTCCTTTCACCAAGCCCTAACAGCTTCTGGAGGGAGGGAAGCACAAACCCTGCATCTAGGTAAGAAGCGGAAAACATGGGGCAGACGCTGTGGCACAGTGGACTAGAGCCCCAGCCTGAAGCATCAGCATGACATATGGGTGCCTGCTCCAGTCCCGGCTGCTCCACTGCTGATCCAGCTCTCTGCTAATGTTCCTGGGAAAGTGGAGGAGAATGGTCCAAGTCCTTGGGCCTCTGCAACCACATGGGAGACCTGGAAGAAGCTCCTGGGCCCGGACTTCAGATTGGCTCAGCTCTGACTGTTGTGAGCATTTGGGGAGTGACCCAGCGGATGGAAGACCTCTTTCGTTCTCCTCAACTCTACCTCTCTCTGTAACTCTCTTTCAAATAAATAAAAAATAAATCTTAAAAGTCTTCACTCCCCTCCAAAAAATATTATTAAAAAAGTGATAAATATGAACCAAAAATGTCTATGCCATAGAAAAATTTGGAAAATGATTTCCCTGTTAGACCATTATTTCAACTATAATTTCTTAAGCTTTTCTTATTTGAACAGTACAGGATGAAGCTTCAAGATATTGGATTCTCAGTTCTTTTTTTCCTTAAGATTTGTTTATTTATTTGAAAGGTAGAGTTATGGAGAGAAAGAAATAGAGAAAGAGAAAGAGAAAGAGAAAGAGAAAGAGAAAGAGAAAGAGAGAGAGAGAGAGAGAGAGAGAGAGAGAGAGAAAGAATCTTCCATCTGCTAGTTCACTCCCCAGAAGGTCACAATGGCCAGGGCTGGTGCAGTTCCAAGCCAGGAGCCAGCCAGGAGCTTCATCTGAATTTCCCCTGTGGGTAGCGGGAGCCAAATACGTGGGCCACCTTCTACTGTTTTTCCCAGGCCATTATCAGGGAACTGGACAGGAAGTAGAGCAGCCAGGATTTGACCCAGCACTCATGTGTATACTAACATTATAGGTGGCAGCTTTACCTGCTATGCCGCAAGGCAGGCCTCAGATTTTCAGTTCTAATTTATTTAAGTAACCTACACTGTCACTTACATTTCTGGACCTTGGATGCCTTACCTGTGAAATGGGTTTGGAGATATAAACAGATAATTTAAACTGACCTACAATGCTAAAAATTCACTAGGGTAGTCTGTTGGTGTGGGGTAAAACCTTTAATCTCAAGAGATGACAAATAAATAAAAATTAAAACAGTAACATGGCATCATTTTACATTTATTCATGTGAGATTTTATCTTTTTCTTAAAAATGGTTATTTTTTTAGTTTTCTTTTTTTTATTTTTGACAGGCAGAGTTAGAAACTAATCTTGAGAACTTTAAAACTTCTTAAGTAAAATCCAGCGCCTGGGATTTCTTTGTATCTTTCTCAAGTTTATAGATGCTCTCCTTTTGAAAAAGGCCCCCTGCCTCTTCTTAATTGTTGCCTAAGAAATCACACAACCACCCCACTCCTGACTCTTGGAAGATTAATTATATTTAACCAAAAGAACACTTGCTTAGCTAGGAGTGCTAAATGTGTTAGCTGCAGGCTTGGCCCAGCTGCCTACTTGGCCTTTTGGATATCCCCAGTGTCCTCTTGTGGATGCACAGATTGCAGGGAGCCCCGGCATGCTTCCATCCAAAGTCCGACATCGTGAGCTGGTGCTGGGCCAGGGAGGCCGCCTGTGGGGCTCCATTCTTCCTTCGAACAACTTCATCACTCTCTGTCTACAGCCAAATTTTACAGCTCTGCAGAATTAAAGTGGCTGTACAACACAGCCACATCACTTTTTCTTTTTTCTTCTTTTTTATTTTTATTTTATTATTATTTTTTTAACAGGTAGAGTGGACAGTGAGAGAGAGAGAGACAGAGAGAAAGGACTTCTTTGCCGTTGGTTCACCCTCCAATGGCTGCCGCGGCTGGCGCACCGCGTTGATCCGATGGCAGGAGCCAGGTACTTATCCTGGTCTCCCATGGGGTGCAGGGCCCAAGCACTTGGGCCATCCTCCACTGCACTCCTGGGCCACAGCAGAGAGCTGGCCTGGAAGAGGGGCAACCGGGACAGAATCCGGCGCCCCCACCGGGACTAGAACCCAGTGTGCCGGCGACGCAAGGCGGAGGATTAGCCTAGTGAGCCACGGTGCCAGCCAGCCACATCACTTTTTCTTCACTCTCTCACCTCCAGCCATTGTCCAATTGATGGATTATAGGAGCTCTCCAGTGGTTTGTGCCATTGTTGATAAGGCGGGAGAAGGGCTGGATATCTGTGGTCATGCCTGGAATCAGCTGTTACTTTTGTTATTACAAATTGGGTAGCATCATCACTAAACATTAGGAAGCAGAGCATCTTGAGGCTCCGGAGGCTTTGGAGGGAAATTCAAAAAGTTCATGGGAAATGGAATTAAAAGATAAGGTGACTTTGGTGAACAAACATTTTTGAAATCCATGCATAAGAGGGAATTTGAAGAAGTACATGTAAATGCATAGTATGAGAAAAACATGCGTGGATTTTAAAGAGGTCATCTTTGACTTCATTTTCTCTTGGATTTTTTGAAGCTCCCTCATATGTGTAGAAGAGAAGAGTATCAAAGACCCATCGATTCCTGAGCAGGAACACAACGTTGCATGAATCTCTCAGTGCAGGATGCTTGTGTATGGTGTAGATACTAAGAAGAAGAAAGCTTGAGTATATGCATGTTACAACTTGAAATGAATTTTATGATCATTTCAAAAGTCATTGAGGGGGGCTGCGCTGTGGCAGAGTGGGTAAAGCCGCTGCCTGCAGTGCCAGCATCCAATATGGGCACCTGTTCGAGTTCTGGCTGCTCCACTTCTGATCCAGCTCCCTGTTAATGGCCTGGGAAAGCAGTGGAAGACGGCCCACGTGCTTGGTCCCCTGCACCTATGTGGGAGACCCAGAAGAAGCTCCTGGCTCCTGGCTTCGGATCAGCCCAGCTCCAGCTGTTGCTGTCATTTGGGGAGTGAACCAGCAGACGGAAGACCTCTCTGCCTCTCTCTGCCTCTGCCTTTCAAATAAATAAATCTTTAAAAAGACCTTAGGTCTAACAAAAGTGAGAAATGACTTTAAATAGAGTCAGAGAAATATCAATAATACTTCACCACATGAAGCCACTTAGTTGACATTATAAAAATTACATATCAGTGTTAAAATAATTACTAAATGTTGTATGAAAAATGGAAAATGAAAATGTCTGTATACTGATCTTATCTCTATGGACAAAATATCTAAAGGAACATATTACAGTGCTGATAAGTTATGGTGAGAGAATTTTTGCTCTTATTTTTTTGATCTCATGAAAATGTCACATTAGTCATATATTGTAATACATACTTTAAGGTCTTAAAAATGGGAAAGCAAAGCAGGATGCAATGACTGTTACATGTAAAGCTTGTGTATTTGTTACTTCCAGTCATACTATGAGGCAGACATTATTCCTGTTTTACAGGTGAACAAACAAAGGCAATTACTGAAGGATAAATTAATTGCTCAAAGCTAAAAAGCAATTTAGTCCTCCTCCAAATATGTCAGACTCCTATCATGCAAAAGAATAAAACGAATTGTATAAATATGCTTGCTAGCTTTGAGTGTGTGTTTCTGGAGGGAAAGAGAAGAAAAATCTTAGGATTGAAAAGCAATTATTCTTATTCCTTTCTTGGAAACTCTTTATGCCTAGACAATTGATACACCTACTTTCCTGTTGTATCTTTAACAGGTAAAGCCATTTTCACTAACTTTAGTGTTGTTAACATGTAAAGTCCTACAATGACAACTTATCTACTTGCAGTCTAGTGAAAATTAATTTTGTCTAGAAAGAAATAAATTCCTTCAGTCCACCATGGACAGCCTTGGGCAAAAGCAATGGCTTCTAAGCATGAAGTAAGCTAGCTGGGGCTGACGGTGCAGCATAGTGGATAAAGCTCCTACCTGTGATGCTAGCAACCCATATTGGTACCAGATTGAGACCTGATTGCTCTGCTTCCAACCCAGCTCCCTGCTCATGTACCTGGGAAAATACAGAAGTGCTTGGGCCCCTGCACCATGAGGGCGACCTGGGAGAATTTCCTGGCTCCTGGTTTTGGCATGGCCAATAGGGAAGTTTGCTATTTTTCCCTGGCTGTTGGAGAAATCTGGGGAGTGACCCAGTAGATAGAAGATATTTCTCTCTGTCTCTCCCTCTTGCTCTAGCTCTGGCTTTCAAATTAATTAATTAATTAATTAATAAAAAAGAAAGAGAAAAGAAGTTCAGTTGGCCATAATGAAGCCAAGATAGAGGTGGCCTGAATATTTTAGGCCTAATGCCATCAGTCAACAGCTGACCTTAGCAGAATGCTACCCCATGGGAATAGGCTTACCAGGATTTAATAATTCTAGATGACCCCCAGTTAAACCAGGACTACCCAGAACATCAAGTACAGACAGAGTTCAGTGATGACCTCGTTCCATATCACAAAGTTGTAGGAGCTCTCCTTTATCCCAACAATCTGCTGTCACACTGAGCGCAGGCAGAGGAGCAGGGGAAGAGTTTATAAGATTCAGCTCCGCCTGTGGCACCTGCACCTCGGGTTCTAGTCCCGGTTGGCACCAGATTCTGTCCTGGTTGCTCCTCTTCCAGTCCAGCTCTCTGCTGTGGCCCAGGAAGGCGGTGGAGGATGGCCCAAGTGCTTGGGCCCTGCACCTGCATGGGAGACCAGGAGGAAGCACCTGGCTCCTGGCTTCAGATCGGTGCAGTAAGCCAGCCGCAGCGCACTGGCCTTAGCGGCCGTTTGGGGGGGTGAACCAACGGAAAGTAAAACCTTTCCCTCTGTCTCTCTCTCTCACTGTCTAACTCTGCATGTCCAAAAAAAAAAAAAAAAAAAAAATTGAGCTGCTGCCTCAAAAAGTGTGGATAAAATGTTGAGCAGGATTAAACTAAATTTTCCTTTCTTTCAGTCAATGAGAGGATCATGAAAGACTACCAGACCAGATTTAAGTGAGATCCATTTTGTGCATTAAGTGACAGCACAGCACAGGTAAATTATCATCCATATTCAGGCACACCAATCCCCTTGCACACCGTGTGTATGTGCATGCATTTGCCTTCAATTTTAGATGCATGCTCACACACATTCACATGTCTTAGGGACAGTATAGCTATCAACACAAGGCTCTCAACACAATTGAACACAGATAAACCTTTGGTCAGAAATCTTTGCTCAATACCTAGTTCTGTGTTTTGTTGTTTCATATTAAAAATAAATCACATGGAGCAAGTGATGTTTCTTAAATATTAATGAAACACAATTGGCAGAATAGTCTCCATTTTTGCAGGTCACTCATATTTAACAATTATGTAGAAACTATATCATTTTTTTTTAATTTTACAATTGTACTAGCTATTTCTTCCCCCTTCCCCCTTTAAAGATAACTATACAGTTGGGCCAGCACTGTGGTATGGCTGGTAGAGCTCCTGCCTGCAGTACTGTCCTCCCATATGGGTGCTGCTTCGAGTCCTGGCTGCTCCACTTCCAGTCCAGCTCCCTGCTAATGTGCTGAAAGGGTAGTGAGGGATCGCCCAAGTCCTTGGGCCCCCTGTGTCCAAGTGGAGGACCTAGATGAAGCTCCTGGCCTCAGAACAGCCCAGCTCTGGCCATTGCAGCCACGTTGGGAGTGAACCAGGAGATGGAAGACTTCTCTTTCTCTCTCTGCCTCTGCCTCTACCTTTGCTTCTACCTCTAACTCTGCCGTTCACATAAATAAATAAATCTTTAAAAAAAATTTAAAAGGATAGCTACACAGAATTGAGGAGACTGGAGTTAGACTTCTCTTATATTCATAAACACACACACACACACGCACATAACATATTCTGTTATTCTGCTTCTACTTCAAATTATCCAGATAATTTGTTCTTTGTGTGTTGCACAGAAAGGGTTCCATATGTTTGTGTTTGAAAAAATTAGATTGTATATAATCCAGTACATAAAATATCTTTCCCAATATTTAAAAATATATAACTCTTGCTTTTTAAACTGAATGCTCATAAGTAGGGAAGTTTGGTGAAAATGGACCACTCATCACTTTTTTTGTATACACATATATACATATGTGTATATATGTATGTGTAGATGTGCATATAAATACACAATTTTATATAGATATATATAGGGAGGGACTTCAGAATGTTTACGAAACATGGAATTAAAATATAAATTAATTTTTGCACAACATTTTAT
The DNA here is from genome assembly GCF_051225735.1 of Oryctolagus cuniculus. Lineage (NCBI taxonomy): Eukaryota > Metazoa > Chordata > Mammalia > Lagomorpha > Leporidae > Oryctolagus > Oryctolagus cuniculus. Next base: position 126,966,535 of record NC_142869.1, on the reverse strand, counting down.
GAAATTCATGCATGCATAGTTTTTGCATAATATTCATTTTCCGTTAAACATTTGAAGGCCTCTTGTATGCATGGAATTCAAAAGTGTTTGCACTGAAATAAAGTATCTTCTAATTCCACTTTCCATGCTTTTTTGGCAGTTCCCTTGTTTATAAGACATATAATATGACATAACATAATATTATAAATTACGTATATATATAAAACATACACACTTACACATGCACGCATGTGTATGTGGACATGTCGTATATTTGTATATACATTTTATGCACACACTATTTTACATACACAAATACACCTTCGGCCAAATGTTTTCTATTCACCATGCGTTTTTTTCTGTGAGCGACATTAGTCAGTTCTATTTATCTAAAAATATCTTTATTACAAAAAGCTCACTATTATCTTTGCAATGTCCTCCATCCCATTAATATAAAAAAAACTTCATATGGACACAATATTACAAAATCAAGCATGATCTTAAAGGAGAGTAGAAGATCCCAGAAATTAGGAGAGTACACTTGTTTTTGTCAAATCAGAGCAGCTTGAGTTTGAGAAAAGGGGCAACTTTTAAAATTACACCATGACCAGAGGTATCAAATGGCCATCTTCCCACTGCAGTCAGCATGATGGGTGTGCTCATCCCTGGTGCCTGTGAACAATACCTGGATATGGAGGCTCAGGCGGCCCCACCTCTTTCCTCTGGTTCTAGTGGGGTTGATGTTTGGACAGCGCTTAGGAGTTGAGGATTCCATCAGTACCAGAGACAGAGCACTTTCCTCTCCCCAGATGTCTGCTCCCTCAGGCACTGTTTCTCAGTCAACAGCTGCAGAGCACCTCTAAACCTGTTGCCAACATTTCTCTATGATTTCCACAAGCACTCTCCTCTTCCATACCCTGTCCCACTGTAATGCTGGCCTGTCCCCCAGTTATAGTAGATAAAAAATGGAATTGTGGGGGTGTCATATCATTTGATATATAATTTTAAATTTAATTAATTAATTAATTTTTGACAGGCAGAATTAGACAGTGAGAGAGAGACAGAGAGAAAGGTCTTCCTTTCTGTTGGTTCACTCCACAATGGCTGCTAAGGCCAGTGGGCACCACACTGATCCGAAGCCAGGAGCCAGGTGCTTCCTCCTGGTCTCCCATGCAGGTGCAGGGCCCAAGCACTTGGGCCATCCTCCACTGCAGTCCCGGGCCACAGCAGAGAGCTGGACTGGAAGAGGAGCAACCCGGACAGAATCTGGCGCCCCAACTGGGACTAGAAACCCGAGTGCCGGCGCCACAGGTGGAGGATTATCCTAGTGAGCCGCGGCACCGGCCCATTTGATATATAATTACAAATATTGCTACTGAATCATGCCATGTAAATGGTAATTTGGGGCTGGTGCTAAAGCATAGCTGGTAAAGCCACTGCCTACAGTGCTGGCATTTCATATAGGTGCCAGTTCAAGTCCCGGCGACTCTACTTCCAATCCAGCTCTTTTCTATGGCCTGAGGAATCAGTAGAAGATGGCACAAGTCCTTGGGCCCCTGCACCCACGTGGGAGGCCTAGAAGAAGCTCCTGGCTCCTGCATTTGGATAGGCACAGCTCTGGCTGTTGTGGCCATCTGGGGAGTGAACCAGGGACGAAAGTCCTCTCTCTCTCTCTCTCTCTCTCTCTCTCTCTGTCTGCCTCTGCCTTTCTATAACTCTGCCTTTCAAATAAATAAATAAATCTTTAAAAAATGATAATTTACCCCTTCTTTACCATGTAAAATCATTGAATCCCTTACTCTGTCAATATCAGTGTCTATGACTTCAAGAAAAAATAGTAGACGTGTATGTATATAATGCCTGTAAAAAGAAAATGCAAATAATGAAAAACAAGTTATCACACTAGAGTTCATCATGTGTGATGGCTAATTGTGGGTGTAGACTTGACTGGGTTGGAGAATACCTAGACATCTAAAAGTGTCTGTGCAGCTGCTTCCAAATGAGATTAGCATGTGAGTCTCCCTGGCCTGGGTGGGAAGACATGGCCCCCATGTGTGTGGGCACCATCTGTGGGCTAAGGGTGCAGGGGGTAAGTACAGAAGGAGAATTGGTATCCCACTCTCAAAGCTGGGACTGTCTTCTGGGCTTGGACTCCAGGACTTACTTCAGTGGTCCCTTTGCTGGTACTCAGGCCTCTGACTTCAGATTTAGTGTTACACCCTCAGCGCTCCTAGTTCCAAAGCCCAGAGACTTGGGCTGGGCTGTGATTTCACTGTCTCCGGGGGTCTGCAGTCTGCAGGCAGTCTGTTGTGGGACTTCTGTACTGCCATAGTGTGTGGGCCAGTTCACCTAACAAATCCACTTTTATTTTATCTGTATACACATTCTATCAACTCTGTCTCTCTGAGGAACGCTGACTACTACAGCCTGTGAACTAAAGTAGTTTTTCATGTTTGACCAATGTTTGTTTCTGTTCAGAATTAACATAGGATTTCCAAGAAGAAGAAAGCTATCCAGATGTTATCAGCTCTGTACGGTAGACAGTAGACATAGGTCTGTTTATCAGTGCGTTTTCCTTTGTGTATTTTCATTCTGAATCGTTTCCATCTTCACTCAGTGTCACTCGTCATGAAGCTTATCTCTGGAGAAAGCTCTCTTTTCTGATCATATTTTTACTTTTCAAAAAATATCTTATGCTCATGTCTCAATCTCAGCACGATTTTTATAGATAGGTATTTTCTTGGAGGAACCTACAAATGAGGAGAGATTTGTGATTTTTTTTCCATCTGCAGAAACTGAAAACTAATTTTAGTATTAGGTTATATATATATATATATATATTCAAGAGAACACAAATAACAAATTTTCTAATCTTCTCCAAACTCTTCCAAATGTCCCAGGATTGTTCAACTTACTTCACTAGCTCCTAATTTCTGCTTTGTCATAGTCACAGTATCTATATTCCATTCCTCCCTTCAGCAAGACCCATGGAACAGCTACCTGCAAAGCTACTGTCAAGAAAATGCTCAATGATTTCCAGAGTTCTACCTTTCAATTACTTCATTGTATGAGCCAAAGGAAAGTTATTTTAATGAACCACAAATAGCATCAATAAGCCATCAAAAGTTGCATCCCAGGACAACTCCTCTTCAAATTTTAATTTGTAACCCTTAAATAATGGTGTATTGAAAATCTTTATCTGCTCATGAACTTGTAAGCCTTATCTACCTGTACTACGTCTCATTAGCAATGCAGATAATCAACATTCCAGAAGCATAGTCAGTTTCACGATGGCAGGTGGACCTACAATCTATCCTTCTTTCCCAAGGGAAGAAGTCAGCTCACTGAAGCCATCCAACTAGGACCAATCTGTGAGAGATGACATGGTGGCTAAGAATTGACTCTGCCAACATAGCAAGTTCCAGACTCTGTTAAAGCCCAGAGTTTTTGGAAAACCTGATGGTTTTGCCTCATCTTCTGCAGTCTTGCTCCTCACTTCCTGGATGATTCTTCTCTGTGGTTGGTGTCATGGTGATGGTGATACACCCATTCCTCCTTCTACCTCCTTAAATTCATGCTCTGCCTCCCCCAATCCCCTCCCCCGACTTAACCTCCCATCTGGATAAGCCTCTTATTCTTAGTTTAAGACATTTTGAACATCTCTCAGAGTAACGTGCTTCTTTGGTTTTAGTGAGATCTGGAGAATTTTTTTCTAGTTTTTCACTGTTTATCAAGATTTGACCTTGGTTAAAGTTCCAAATACTCTTTGAGGGAACATAATTTTGTTAAATATAACATTTTATAAATACCATATAAAAAAAGACTGATAGTATTGTTTAGATCACTTGTGTCCTTACTGAATTTTTTTACATAACAACCAGTTTGTATTTATCTTGGGGTTAAAGATTGATCTGATTTTTCTCAAACAAAATAAATGCACACATCAATGTTATCATAATTTGAGAGATGGACCCCATAGAGCATATTCAAGAGTATTTTAGAAATGGTTGAAGGTCCGGCTCTGTGGCGTGGTGGGTAAAGCCACTGTCTGCAGTGCCAGCATTCCATATGGGCACTGGTTCAAGTCCCAGCTGCTCCACTTCTGATGCAGCTCTCTACTATGGCCTGGGAAAGCAGTGGAAGATGGCCCAAGTCCTTGGGCCCCTGCACCCCAGTAGGAGACCCAGAGGAGCTCCTGACTTTGGATTATCCCGGCTACAGCCATTGCTGCCATTTGGGGAGTGAACCAGAGGATGGAAGACTCTCTCTCTGACTCTGTCTCTCTGTAACCTTGCCTTTCAAATAAATAAATAAACAAATATATTTTTAAAAAGAAATGGTTGAGTCATCTCTTCAAGTTTTTAGACCGTGTGAAATAATTATTTTCCTTTCTTTGATTTTTAAAAATTTTTATTAATATAAAGAGAACAGATTTCATGTATTTCATGGGTAAAATTCTTGGAAGATGACCACAATCCTCCCCGCTTTCATTCTCTCCCTCTATCCCCTCCTTCCTTCCTTTCTTTTTTTTCATTTTTGCAAAAATCATAATTTCATTCAACTCTATAATTACAGGCTTAACATGCCACTAACTGCAATATTCAACAGGTGAAAAAAATAGAAAGACCACAGGTTTATAAACAAGGGCTAAAAACAACAAACAAATCTGAATTTTCGTCTAATTATTCTATTATCTGCCAAGAGATAAAATCAATACTCTTCAATTCAACAACAGAATTTACCTTTGATGCAGATTTAATCAGGAAGAAATGATTCAGCTGTTGAAAACTTGGATTTCCATTGATTACACTAATTGTGTTTTGATAGCAAGCACTAGTGAGGTTGAGCAGACACATTTTGTGGGGGATTACTCTGGTCTTGGGGGATGTGGGCTTGTGGTTAAGAGTGATAGTAAAGTGTGGAGGAATTCTCAGTTCTGCTGTGATATTAGCTGAGTTATATATTAGAGGGAAGATCCTGTGGCTCTTATGCGAAGGGCTGTATGGAGTCACAGACAGCAGTGGGGACCACAGGCGAGAGGCAGGAGAGGTTTGCCAAGCCATCTGTGAGGTGATGAGACCTCAGACACCATCATTCTGCCTTTGTCCCTTTCACAAGGAAAGAAAGCCAGGCTCCTTGCCAAAAATGACTTGCGGAAAAAGTGCAATTTTGAAATACATAAAATTATACATATTTAAAACTCTTTCATAAGAAAGCCGTGACATGAATTATCTGGCTAAAATACACAGTGAGTTTGTCATAATTCTCAGATTTCTAATCTTCTGATCTGTGCATGGCAGATAAGCTCTGCATTGAGGGACTAAGTACCAAGAATATTCACAATTTAGGAAAATAAGACCATGGAGATTGGAGAAGTGAAAGGGTACTCTCCTTTTGTGTTTCTCTTCAACTCACCAAATTCTCACCAAGTCTTTCCCTAGTAGGAAACCACCTACACTAGCCCAGGTGATTCAGTTCCCATTTAAGTCCTATAAGCTTTATTGCATGTGCCATGATGGGGGGGGGGGGGTCTTGCAGGAAAATTATTTCCTCAGCTTTGCCTAGACCTGCAAATGGCAAACTCATGGTGAAGATAACAAGATATTATCATTTTCCCTTAATAGAAATTTAAGTTGAAACTCAGGCAGGTAAAGACTTTTTCAACAAATAATAATACAAAATTTACAAGACATCTTGCATATAAATATTGGGGCAATCCAAATAAAATTACCCATATTCACATGTTACTGACCTATAAAATGTCAATTTAATACATTTCCATCTATTGCTAACCTTATGATCCTCTACCTTGATAACTTTCTAGAACACGGAGGATATTAAGTACCTTTTTTATTTTCTCACAGCATTATCATGTTTTGAACATAGACATAATCATTACTGTCACCGTGTAGCCCTTGGTGATCTATCTTAGCCTTTATTACAATTCAAATATCTGTTGGCAGGTAAGCGAGGGGACTTCAAAAGTTCATGGATAAATGAAATTAAAAAGATAAGTTTGAGAATAGGCATTTGGCCTGGCAGTTAAGATGTGTAGATTCCATATTAGAGTTCCTGGGTTCAATTCTAGTTGTACTTTAAGTTTCATTTTCTGATATTGTGCACCCTAGAAGGAAGCAGGTAATTGCTCAGATAGGTGAGTCCCTGACACCAACATGAGAAACCCAGATTGAATTTCTGGCCCCTGGTTTTGGCCTGGAGTAACCCCAATTGTTGTGGTCATCTGGGGAGTGAATCAGAGGATGGCTCTTTCTTTCTGCCTGTTCAGTAAGTAAATAAATGCATTTAAAAGATAAGTTTATTTTGTGGCAAAATTTGAATATCCCTGAAAAATTTTTTTTTCAAAATGTATTTTCCATTAACTTTTTGAAGACTGTGTGTGGGATGCACTTTTTTTTTGCACCAAAATAAACTAATCTTTTAATTCCATTTTCCATAAAGTTTTGAAGCAAGTGTGTGTGTGTGTGTATCATCCATTAGACCATATAAATCTCTTATTTCACATATATTCTTAGTAACCAGCATAGGGACTGGCCACAGTATATGCTCCATGTATCTGTATTCAGAATTATACGATTGCAAGAGTGAATGATTTTCTTTTCACAATCACATGAGAAGCAGTTTTGTCAGTAGGCTCTGAAGTTAGAATCTCTGGGTTTAGACCAGGATTTAACATCTGCTTTCTTCTTTAAAAAATCATTTTTTATCTTTAATCCTTATCTACTTGAAAGACAGAGATAGAAAGAGACAGAGATAGGCAGAGATTTTATAAGGGGTCTTCAGAAAGCTCATGAAAGTGCATATTATGAATAAACTATGCATGGATTTCCAAATATTTTGCCCTTGGGCTGGCACTGTGGCATAGTAGGTAAAGCCACCACCATATAGGTGCCAGTTCGAGTCTAGACTATCTTACTTTATGACAGCTCTCTGCCATGGCCTGGTAAAGCAATAGAAGAAGGCCCAAGGACTTGAGCCCCTGCACCCACATGGAAGACCTGGAAGAAGTTCCTGGCTCCTGGCTTCAGATCAATGCAGTTGTGGCCATTTAGGGAGAGAACAAGCAGATGAAAGACCTCTCTCTCTCTCTACTTCTGTCTCACTGCAACTCTGCCTCTCAAATAAATAATTAAATTTTAAAAAATTGCCCCAAAATGTACTTTTAATTCCATTTTTTGATAAACTGACATGGTCTCTCGTTTGCTGACCTGTGCTCCAATGTGTTATGGTGGTGACAGTGGTAGGTAGGGGCTCCCACTGGCACTACTCTTGGGATTCCTTAGCACTAATAGTCCAGTCTGTTTTCTGAAGAGTGTGACATTTTGCTGAATAGAAGGGTCACACTCTTATAACTTCTGTTTTTGCTAAGCTGTGCAATATTTTGAGCATTCACAGTGTGACTCTCCAAATAAAACATTTGAAAATTCATATTACTTGCAACCCAATTGAAATAATAACACTGAATAAAAAGAAAAAAAAAGGATAATGGTTATTCATGAGATCTCACACTGAATTTCCATGACCCTGTGATCAATGGTTTCTGGGACCTGCAAACAAAAGGGATCATTCTCAGGCACTGATGATTCCACTTCATGGGACTCCATGAACTGAGTACTACAGCAGAAGCAGAAGCAACCTGTTGGAAGGTGCAGTCTTGAACACCTGAATGAACAGCTCTGCTACAAACCTTCTCGGGGATCCCAGTTGGAAGCCTGGGCCACTTGCTGATGTTAAAAAGGACTCTGGGGCCTGAAACACCTGAGCCTGGGGTTGAGCTGGGGTGATTTGTGTCACTGTGGCCAAGTGCAGGTGTTATGTAAGGTGGGACCACTTCATGCTTAAAGAGTGATGTCAGAGCAAACACACAGGTGCGAGGGTGTAGGTGGAGAATAAATCAAGAGTCTAACTCCTCCTCATCCTGCCACCACTACCAGGAAAGAGCTGGGATAGACAGGTACAGGATCTAAGCCCAGGACCATCTTCCTTACTGCTATAAATTCAGTGCCTGCCACGGGCATAGTAAATATTCTTCTAGTAAGTGCCTGGATGAATTATTGAAGTGAGGGTAAGCATATCCAACCAGATAAAAGTTAAACATTGTCAGGTAGGTAGAATATGACCAACATATTCTAAAATAGGGGGGAGAAACTAGGGAATTCAAAAAATCATCTGATTGCTTTATTCTTATTTGAAAAGTTTATTCACCTTTTTGAAAGGCAGAGTGACAGAAAGAGAGAGAGAGAGAAATCTTCCACATACTGGCTCACTTCCCAAATAGCTGCAGGCCTGGGTCATAGCAAACCAGGAGCAAGGAACTATATCCAGGTCTCCCCCATGGGTGTCAAGACACAAGAACGGGGCCATGGTCCACTGCCTTCACAATTGCATTAGCAGGAACTGGATCAGAATGGAGTAGCTGGGTCTTGAATCAGCACTATGATTTGGAATGCTAGCCTTGCAAGCAACACCTTAACAATCTGAGTTACAATTTTATCCCTAGATTGCTCTATTCTTTTTTTAAGATTTATTTATTTATTTGAGAGGCAGACTTACAGAGAGGGAGAGATGGGGTGTCTCCCCAAATGGCTGCAATGGCTGGAGCTGAGCCAATCTGAAGTCAGGATCCAGGAATCTTTTCTAGGACTCCCACGTGGGTGCAGGGGTCCAAGCACTTGGGCCTTCTTGCACTGCTTCCCCAAGCCATAAGCAGAGAGCTGGATTAGAAGAGGAGGAGCAGCTGGGACACAGACTGGCACCCATATGGAATGCTGACACTACAGGCAGAGGCTTAACCTATTTCTCCATAGCACTGGTCCCTGATAGCTCTATTCTTGAGATTATCTCCAACCAGATAACAACCAAATCTCTTTGTTCATTGCATTATCATATATCCTGAAGATATATATATATATATATATATATATATATATATATCTCATATATCCTATCAGGGAATTTGGTTTAGCCCTGGTCTTAATATTCAAGATTTCTATCATTCGATGAATGAGAAAAACACCTTGCAGACTACAGATTATGAGATGGAAAAGCGTGAGCATCTCTAGCAAGAGTGTACACCTGATAAAACCAAGATGGTGGAAGGTAAACTCAGAAGAACACATGTGAGTACATTAGAATTAATCTGTGTCTTTGACCAAGAGTGTTGTCTGCACCTGAGCAGACAAGCCCTGTTATACTTGAATGTGACAAGTAAACTAGGAATATCTTATTTTAAAAGCAAACTTGCATGAATGTCAGTGGAGCATAACACGTTCCCCAAACTGAAAAGAAATGCTAGGACTGAAGAACAAAGAAGAATTTTGTATAAGAAAATAACTTAATTAGGGCAACTTACATACAGGATTCCAGGCTGGGACTCAAGGGCGATCTGATCAGAAGCTCCATGAAGCTTTTCTTGTATAAGGAGGCAGGTGGGAGAAGATTTTATACACTGACAAAGCAGTGGGGAGACTTGCTGGGACCTGGTTACACAATATTCCTTTATGTATACTTTAGGAGTTAGCCAATCAGGCCTCTTGCTGATCTTCCTGACCTTATTAGGAAGACCTGTGATAGCACTTACAATTTTATGACCAGAGAGCGGTGCCAGCTAGGCTAGCAGGTGGTCAGTGTCCTTCAGTGAGAGAGAGGTCAAAACGGAGGGGTGTTAACAAAGATGACATTCCTAAGACCTGCTGCCATGTAATACTTGGCTTGAATGATAGATGGGCTGGTGGAGTGAATATGTGAGATAATACATATTCTGAGTTAATTACAGGATCTCTTCCTTAGGGAAACTAACATTGCAAATATTCAGGATAAAACTAAATAAAACTCTCTGATCCAAGTTAATATAGCTTGTGAATTTCAGCTTTTCATCAAGAAAGCAAAGAGCTCCCACATACACACATTCACTCTTCAAATGTCTGCAGTGCTTGGGCTGGGTTGCGCTGATGCCGAGAGCCCAGAACTCAACTCAGGTCTTTGTCATGGGATGCGTAGACTCATTACTGTTGCCTCCCAGGGTCTGTGTTAGTAGGAAGCCGGAGTCAGGAGCCTGAGCTGGGTGTTGAACCCAGGCACTCTGATGTGGGAGATGTAGGATGTGTGTCATCCAATTGTAGCTTAAGCACTAGGCCAAATGTCCACCCGTGCAGCTTATTCTGAACAACAAAAAGCAAACATGACTTTGACTTCCTACCTTCTTGCAGGCTGAAGGGGGTCTCTGAAAAGACAGCTACAAATGCTGCTCGGTGCGGTGACACCTGGCCAGGTGCAGCATCACCTGTGCCTTACAGCAAACTTCAGCACATCCCCACTACTTTGCATTGGAAGTTCCCCGAGCGCTTCCCTCTAGAAGTTTGGAAAGCTCTTCCTCTTGGATATTGATAGCTTTTTGCTCTCAGAAATGCAGGCTGGCTTTTGACCTGCCCAGATGGAAATAAGCTGCTTTTTGGCTTTTCTGCTGGAGTGGCTGCCAGCATAGCCCTGGGTTTCTGGTTGAAATTCCAATGCAGAAATTCCCAAGCCATCAACTGGAAGGCAAAATATTCAGCCTCTACCTTCTCTGTGCCAACTAGGAAGAAGGATTGAAAAATATGTAAAAAATACATAGTTACACATCCAATACTTTTAGACCTGTTCAGAGAGGTTATTACATAGCAGTTGCAAGTTAAAAAATAATCTCCAAAATTACTATATTAGTATAAATGTATATAAACCTTTTTTTCTCTACTACATGGATAGTGTGTGTGTGCGTGTGTGTGTACTTTTCAGATTGATGGGGGTATCAATTATAAGACCGACAGAAGTGGTGACAAAATGAAATGCCGCTGTGCTGGTATAGTTTGAACAGGATCTGGCTTCCTACACTTTGCACACATTTAACACTCAAAGACTTATTCTGATGGATTGAGGATGGATACTTGATCTAATGTGGCATATAAAAAGCAGGCTTCGGGGCCGGCTATGTGGCACAGCAGGTTAAAGCCCTAGCCTGAAGCATCGTCATCCCATATGGGCACCAGTTCTAGTCCTGGATGCTCCTCTTCAAATTCAGCTCTCTGCTATGGTCTGGGAAAGCGTAATAACATGGCCCAAGTCCTCTGGCCTCTGCGCCCACATGGGAGATCTGGAAGAAGCTCCTGGCTCCTGGATTCAGATTGGCGCAGCTCCAGCCATTGCGGCCACCTGGGGAGTGAACCATCAGATGGAAGACCTCTCTCTCTGTCTCTACCTCTCTCTGTAACTCTTTCAAATAAATAAAATAAATCTTAAAAAAAAAGCAGGCTTCATGGTAGGTGGGTGGTCTTTAGGCCTCTGGGTCTTGCTTTTGGAAGGTAGTTCTTGCAACTGGCTTGGTGAATCCTCTCTGTGCTTCCCGGAGTGCCACGTGATCCTCCAGCACAGGTTCTGCCCTCATCAGACATTAGACCTGTGGGCCACCTCAATTTTAAGCAAAAATAAAACTTCTTTCCTAGGTAGCTCCCCTCAGATATTTTGGTTAAAGTAATAAAATACAAATAGTTCACTTACAAAATTAATTCATAGTGGAGAATAGCATAAATGCTTTTATTATAAAAACTATAGCAGGGAAATATTTCTATTTCTTCATGACTATATAATGTAGATTCTGGTGAGGTAAATGCCTCTGAGAGAAGCCTGCTGAGTGCAGTGAGTGACCATGGTTATTCTTTAGTTGAGCAAGATAGTGGAAATACTTTGTGAACCATTGCGAAATAAAGTCACAATGAAATACACTATGTGGGTTGTTCGAACAGCAAGGAGAAGCCAGAAAGTGTATAAGGGGACTTCAAAAAGTTCACGGAAAATGGAACTAAGACTTAAATTTACTTTGGTGGGAGAAATTTTGAAATTCATGTAATTTTTTCATAGTACAAATTTTCAATAATTCTTTGGAAGGATTCTTATTTGCATGGATTTCAAAATTTTGTTGAACCAGACTAAAATCATATTTTATCCACATGGTTAAGAACAATCTTTTGAGATAATCTCATATACCTGAGAACTGGGGAGGAGCTCAGAGACAGCACAAGTATCGGAATTGGCATGAAATGGATGAATAGAACAAAACCATTTGAGGGGAAATGCAGAGGAAGGGGAGAGATTTTACAAAGTGTACTTTACAGTGTGTTTAACCAAGATTTTTTTAACCATTTCATGCATGCCATTGTCTTTCCATATTTTCACTCACATATCACACATTGGAAAATGGAATTGTTAGGTAAATTGACCCTGGCCACATAACAAAGAATGGGATTAGAATGCAAACCTAGATTACTTCACTCAATGCCAATTTTTGCAAAGGACTCTATATCTCTCTTAAAAACATACAGTGATAGTCTGATGAACAAGTTAAATAATGTGCTGAACAGAGAATATTTCATTGTATCTAAATAATGCTTTCCAAATCAATTATGTGACTTGTGAAGATCACAATGTTTGTTTTTGCTCCGTATAGTAAAGCGTAAAACTAAATGTGCATCAGTGGGTACAATACTCTAAGGCAATATTTCTTAAAGGAATTAATTACTATATGCTAGAATTTCTTAGAAGTTTGTATAGCTATCTTCCATAAAAATGCACTTAAATAACATTATTCATGTGTATCTATGCACACATGATACAGACAATATTTTCACCAAATGCAAATCTTCTTTCCCTTTCTCTGGTTATCTTAAAACTTCAGTGAATTCTTCCTCAGCTACTTTCTCAAGGAAAATTATATGTAAATACCTCATATTAAAAGCAAAACAATGACCAATAACATAAATCCTAGAAATAAAATGGTAAGTTTCTAGAGCTACATAAATGCAGACTGTCACTAATGTTGTCATTACTATTTGTGCATATATTTCTAAGCAGATAAGATTATGCCTCTGGGGAGCTGCCTTACACATTCAACTCAAATAAGGAAACAGAACTTTGAATGGAAATTGATTCACAGAGCAGAGTGAGATTTGAAACAGAAATTGTCAGAATTTATGATCTATGCATTAAAACACAGGACAGAAAATTAGAAGTACTAAAATAAATCAGAACAAAACAGGTTAAGGTCAAGAATGAGGTTGGGGTAAAACAGGTAAGCCATAGGGTTGGGTACTCAAAAAGAAGGGCGTCTGAATGTATAGTCTTAACTAACTGTAGAGCCTAAGGAATCATAATCTTGATGACTGTGGAATCAGGGTAGAAATGGACCCTGACTCATGTGCCATAATTCTCATTCCCTCTCCTATGACTCTTCTTAAATACTATCTACTAAAGATGCATTTCTATTTCAAAACTTAGCAACATATTGTTTGGCTCTGACTCTGCTTCCAGTTCCTGTCCTTCTAAATCATTCTTGAGAGATAATTAGGTTGAGTGCCATTTTCCATCGCTACTTTGGAAGACAAGGTGCATGCCTGCATATTGTGCGCTTACTGCTGTGCACATCTGTGCTCTGTATCAATCTGCAGGGATTTTGAAAATTAGCATCCTTTTAAAGGCAACACAGGGCTATACACAAGGCCGTGGGTTGCTAATTAGTCTTCAGTTTTACAGACATGCATGCAGCCTGGACTGCCATGGAAAGTTTATAGAAAAGGAGTTGTGACCTATTCTCTCTTGTTTTTTGAAAACATTTTCCCATTCCAAGAAAGCATACAGACTGAAAAAGCATAACTGAACAAATCTATATCTTAGAAAGCAAATGTGCACTTGTCAAAAATACCTATTCTTATTTTTGAAATATGCATTATGTACATACACAAAATGCCAATCTATTTATATTGTCAAGGAATGGGTTAACATGATTTTCTTCCAAATTTGAGATGCTTGGTGTGGGGATACAAGAAGGCAAAACAAAAATGGTATCTGGAGATTTTAAGGTAAAAAGAAAAAGCCAATTTTTTTCTCTATCACAGTATATCACAGTTTATTGCTCACGACTTTCCATTATATATTCTATTTCTCAGGTCTTGGAAAGAGACTGCCTGCAAAAAACAAAGAGTTTGTGATTGAGACTTATCAGAGTATAAATGGTATACCTCGTGCCCCAGCAAGAGAGGATCTGATAGCGGAGAGTCTTTGGGAACCCGCAGGGTGAGGGCCACGACAGTTTTTATTATGTGTATAAATGGACCTTTAACCTTTTTAAGATAGTAAGCCAAGGGCCAAGATTGGCAGTGAGACACTCAGAATATATAGCTAAAGTGATTTCGACAGTGCATTTTGCATTCTCTGGTGTGCTAGCAGGGACAATGGAGAAGACAAAGGGGATGAAACAAGAACAGAAACTTTCTGATCTTGAGGATCTTGGATGCTTTATTCATTTAATTTATTACAAATGTAATAACTGTAGTACAGACAGAACCCAAGGTGACATGGCACATGGGTGAGAGAAAAGGAGGCTGAAGGGAGACAGACGCAGCAGGCAGCTGTGACTTTGGGGCAGGGACTGGTATGCATGTTCTGAAGAAGGCCAAGTGGTAAGTATCTTACACTTAGCAACTACCTGATTCTGCCTTGGTAACCGGAACTCTGCCACAGATAATGCATTCAACAACTGAGCCTGGTATTGTTCTAACGCTTTAATTATGGAGACTGAAATTTGAATTTTACGTAATTTTCATATATTGCAATATATTCTTTTTAAAAACTATTAAGACATATGCAAGTCATTCTGGACTAGCCAACATTCAGGCATAGGGCAAGATTTGGCCTATGGGTCATAGCTTTCTGGTCCCTGCCTTACACTCCGTGCTGAGAGGGGTATTGTACCACCCTTTGTTTTTTGTCCCTGACCTCTCTGATTCTGAAAATACATTCCCTTTGAATGCTTAGTCTTTTTGAAGATTTAATCTCCAAATTTAGAAACACAGACATTAGAAGATCTGGCAAATGAAAGAGAATTGTGGATTATTTTCCCATTGAATGTTTTAAAAATAAATAAAAACAACAACTTTGATTGGCAACTCCAAACCTATAAAGGCTTATTTCTGGAAGATTAAAAAGCAGAGTGCTATTTCTTGCAACCTAAAGAGATTGACACATGTGTCAGATTCAGTTGGCATTTCTGATATGAAAACGGGCAAGGACTTCAATAACAGCAATTAATTAACTTCTCTTCAGCTTTGCAGCAAGTCAAGTAACTCATGTAGGTGTGCACAGGCAACTGTTCACTCTATTGTTCTGTACTAGGATGGCGGTAAACAGGACCACTTTTTCATTTACTCTTTATTACACTGGCAGAGACAAAGGAGCATCAAGGCTAAGTAAAAGTCATTTTCCCAAGGTATGAATACTTTTGTTTGGTGTTAATTATAAGTGCAATAGACATATCTATATAAGAATGGTTGTACATCATAGAATGTCTATTCATCCAAGCCGAACAATGAGAAACATCCTCTCACCTTCAAGTGGAAAGACGAGCAATGACTAGTTCCACCTTGAGAGTCAGCTGCCCCCCAACACCAAATAATAAAGTCCGTGCCTCTTAATAGGCTGAGATTAGGAGTTGTCACTTTAGGTTGAAAAACTATCCTGAATGAAGAAGGACTTGGACCAGAGACCCCAGCAGAAAGCTTTGTATGTAGGTTTGTTGTTTGACTCTCTAGCAACCCAGCCATGTCACTGCTAATTCCATCATCACCTGGTAATTCCTATGCTATTATTGCATAGAGTTGGGCATAGCTTGTGCACAAATAAACAAACAGCAACTGAGATGTGGTTGCTTTCGGCATGATTCAAGTACTGAATATGGTTTGACACCAGTTCCACTGAGTCACACCAGATAAAAACAATGCAAATATTGCAGAATGAAACCAAAATAAGGGATAAGCTGAATATTAGTGACCAAAGCATCTCTAGGTAAGTTAACAAATTATGACTTACATGAAGAAAAAATCACAATAGAATGTATCACAATTTTAAAATGAGCATAATAGAATGATACAATAGGTTTTCCTTTGATTTTGTCTTCTCAGAATTTTGCTACACTCTATACAGTCTAGCTCTGAATAAATTTAGTTTAATTTCTAAAATTGTAATCGGCTTCCTTGTTAATAAGTTCACAAGATTTTTAAAGAAAAATAATCACACTTATATATGTATGTATGTGAATTTATAAGCAATATTTATTAGTATACTATACATATTATACTGCACTATACTGCACAATGACACTCAAGATATATTAGATATTGGCCGGCGCTGCGGCTCAATAGGCTAATCCTCCACCTGTGGCGCCAGCACACCGGGTTCTAGTCCCGGTCAGGGTGCCGAATTCTGTCCAGCTCTCTGCTGTGGCCTGGGAGTGCAGTGGAGGATGGCCCAAGTCCTTGGGCCCTGCACCTGCATGGGAGACCAGGAGAAGCACCTGGCTCCTGGCTTCGGATCAGCGCGGTGCGCCGGCCGCAGTGGCCATTGGGGGGTGAACCAATGGAAAAAGGAAGACCTTTCTCTCTGTCTCTCTCTCGCACTGTCCACTCTGCCTGTCAAAAAATAAAAAAAATAAAAATAAAAAAAAGGAAAAAGGAAGACCTTTCTTTCTGTCTCTCTCTCTCACTGTCCACTCTGTCTGCCAAAAAATATATTAGATATCATTTTATATTAAAATGCATAGCTCCATTTCATTGATTTCATAAATTAATTAAATCAGGATGTATTCTATTTGTCAGCAAATTGCTAGAGCCTTTTAAAAAATGTTTGTTATTTATTTGAAAATCAAAGAGAAAGACACAGAGACAGACAATCCCCTACAGACACATATACACAGAGAGACAGAGACAGAAAGAGAGAGATCTTCTATCTACTGGTTACTTCCCAAATGTCTGTAACAGCTGAAGCTGGGGACCAGGCCAAAGTCAGGAATGACTAACAACCCAGATCAACCATGTGGGTGTCAGGGGCCCACATACCTAAGCCATTACCTGCTGTCTGCCGGGGCATATACAGTAGCAGGATGCTGGAGTCTGAGGTGGAAATAGGACTCCGATTCAGGCACTACAATGTGGGAAGCAGGCATCCTCAGCAGCATCTTAACATTGCACCAAATGCCCATTCCAGCTATCGGTCTTTTTAAAGTCCTCTTTCCTCCTTTTATTTTATACTCATGAGTTTTGCAGTCTGATATGATAAGCTTCCCAGTCAAAGACTTTAATTATATTTATCTATATTTTCTTCTGAATCTCTTCTGGTTTTAGGCTTTCTGAGTTTCAAATCTTTGATTCATGTGTAATTAATTTTTGTGTGGATTAAAATCATCATTATCTTTTTAAAAACCAGATCATTATCTTAATGTCTCAACATCATTTATTGAATAGCCTTTCTATCCTGCGTAGTTTAAAATTTAATAGCCAGATGCATTTATTTCTACCTCTACATTCTACTGAACTCCTTAGATATGAACTAGTAAAAGGAACTTATTACCATATTAACTAAATATTCTTAATTGTTTTATTACAAATTTTTCTATTGCACTAAAATAAAAGTAGGGACATTGCAAAGGAGATATTGCCTGAATTACTTGGGCAGGCCTAATGCAATTATGGGTCCTTGAAAGTGGAGAGCATTTCCTGGTGGGGTGAGAAAGAGATGTAAGGTCAGAAGAAGATCTGAGAGAAGAGTGTGGGGAGACTTCATCTTGTGCATCTGAGGAGTTGAAGGTCAGGCAAAAAGTCAGGGAACACTTCTCCCTGTCCCTGGAATGGCCTTCTGTGTAGTAGGTGAGAAACTGCGGGCTGTAGAGGTTGGGGTGGTGGCACATTAAGTGGCCACATGCAAAGCTAGCACCCCATGTGAGCCTTTGTTTGAGTCCTGGCTGTTCCATGTTCCATAAAACTCCCTGCTAATGTGTCTGGGAAGGTGGTGGGCCCCTGTCACCCACATGGGAGGCCCAGGTGGCGTTCCAGCTTCCTGGATTAGGCCTAGCTGGCTCCGGAGGCCATTTAGGGAGTGAACAAGTAGATGGAAGATCTCTCTCTCTTTCTATCACTTTCTTTCTCTCTCTCTCTCTGTCTCTCCCCCTCTCTCTCCAACTCTGTCTCTCAAGGAAATAAATCTTAAAAAAACAAGAAAGAAAAGAAAATAGGAGCTTTAACCTTATAGCTGCAATGAAGTAAATTTTACAGAAAGATTCCCCATACTATCAAATAGGACTGTGGCCCTGACAGCACGAAGATCTGAGCCCACTGAGACTCAGAGAGGCTTCTGACCCACAGGACAGGGGCTGTGATTTGTAACGGCAGCTCACCGAGCTTTACAACTGGCTTTGTTTCTGCCGCCTGTAAGCCAGGACTACACACAGTGGGCTGCTCCAGCAGCTCACTCCGCAGAGCTGCACACCTCCGCTAGGATAATCTTGGTTGGAGGACTCCCTGCAAACTAGCTGGCATTCTTGGGAACTGCTGCTTGAAGCCTGAATCTCATCCTGCCAGTTGCTATCAGTCCTCTCTCTTTCCCCTTCTCTTTCTTGAGTGTCAGGACTACAACACCCATTCCAGCTCACCTCTTTCTGCTGCTCTCTTATCTTATCTTATCTTGTGTGTAATGAGGTCTCAGAATCTGCTTTTCAAAAAAATAGCCAGAAGCAACAGGCCTGTACCAGCAAGAGAAAAGTAGCATTGCTCTATCAATTATGTGTTAAAAAACGAACAGAAAGGACAGTCCTGAGAGCACTCATCAAAAGAGGAAAGAAAAAGACTTCTCTATTACACTCTCTTTTATTTTATTTTTATTTTTTTAAATTGTTTAAGATTTTAATTTATTTATTTGACAGGTAGAGTTACAGACAGTGAGAGGGAGAGACAGAGAGAAAGGTCTTCCTTCCATTGGTTCACCCCCCAAATGGCCTCTATGGCCAGAGCTACGCCCATCCGAAGCCAGGAGCCAGGTGCTTCCTCCTGGTCTCCCATGTGGGTGCAGGGCCCAAGCACTTGGGCCATCCTCTACTGCCGTCCCGGGCCACAACAGAGAGCTGGACTGGAAGAGGAGCAACCAGGACTAGAACCCGGGGCCCATATGGGATTCCAGCGCCGCAGGCAGAGAATTAGCCAAGTGAGCCACGGCGCTGGCCCTATTTTATTTTTATTTTAATTTTTTTTTTGATAGGCAGAGTTAGTAAGAGAGAGAGAGAGACAGAGACAGAGAAAGGTTTTCCTTTTTCCTGTTGGCTCACCCCCAAAATGGCCGCTACAGCCAGCACACTGAGGCTGGCGCACTGCGCCAATCCAAAGCCAGGAGCCAGGTGATTCCTCCTTGTCTCCCATAGGGTGCAGTGCCCAAGAACTTGGGCCATCCTCCACTGCACTCCCGGGCCACAGCAGAGAGCTGGACTGGAAGAGGAGCAACAGGGACAGAATCCGGCACTCCAACAGGGACTAGAATCCAGGGTGCCAGCACCACAGGCGGAGGATTAGCCTAGTGAGCCGTGGTGTCAGCCAACACTCTCTTTTAACCATCATGAGGTTGTGTTGATTACAAGCCCTTAGCAGCTTTCTCCTTCCTAGAAAGAAAGAACAAAGTGTAGGAGACAATTGCACTTCAACCCGAAGACATTGTTGTGTGCCTCAGTGAACATGGTCATGTGCGTTGAAGCCAGTTATTTGTTGCTATGATTATGTGCATGTATGGTGTTTGTGCTAATTCCTCTTTAATCTACTAGACCATGCATTAATTTATCCTTTTTATTTTGGGACACAAGAGAGCCAAAGACTGCATGATGTGGAGGTAAAAGCTCATGGTTGTATAGAAGGGAAATTTCATACTCAAAGTGCTTTTGGATCTCCACAGTCTTCAGGTGTGAGCTAGAACAACCTGTCTTCCTCCAGTGCTAAGTTTCCTGAAGTGAGATTTTTTTCTTTTCCTTTTTTTAAGATTTATTTTACTTATTTGAAAGACAGAGTTACAGAGAGAGGTAGAGACAGACAGAGAGGTCTTCCATCTGCTGGTTCACTCCCCAGATGGCTGCAATGGCCCGAGCTGCACTGATCCAAAACCAGGAGCCAGGAGCTTCTTCCAGGTCTCACACGTGAGCAGGGGCCCAAGGACTGGGGCCATCTTCTACTACTTTCCCAGGCCACAGCAGAGAGCTGGATCAGAAGAGGGGCAGCCAGGACTCGAACTGGTGCCCCTATGGGATGCCAGCGCTTCAGGCCAGGGCTTTAACCCACTGCGCCACAGTGCCATCCCCTTCTTTTCCCTTGTAAAAAGATTTATTTATTTATTTGAGAGGCACAGTTACAGAGAGGCAGAGGCAGAGAGAGAGGCAGAAGTCTTCCATTTGCTAGTTCACTCCTCAAATGGCCCCAATGACTGGAACTGCATCTATCAGAAGCCAGGAGCCAAGAACTTCTTTCAGGTCTCCCATGAGGGTAAGAAGCACAAGCACTCGGACCATCTTATACTGCTTTCCTAGGCCATAGCAGAGAGCTGCACTGGAAGTAGAAGCAGCCAGGACTGAAACCTGAGTCCATATGGGATGCCAGCACTGTAGGCAGTGGCTTTACCCCTATACCGCAGTGCAGGCCCTAGGTGAGTGTTTTTTAAGCAGGCTTGATGAAAACACTGGAATAACCTATCCTGGTCTGGACCAATGCCTCTCCTTCATTCTGTCCTACAGCACAGGCATCAGAACAGAGTGTGGGGTGTCCCTGCTTTCTGTCTCTGCTATATATTGTGCACAGGTTCATTCACACCATTCTTCCAGAGAAGCATGCACACATTCATCCTGTTTTCTCACATGTATTAATACGTGATGTACATGACATAGCATTCATTCCTCTAAAATAGTTTTATTGATATCACTATTGTCTGACTGTGATTTGACACCTTCTTCAAATTCATGCAAGAGTTCAATCTTCAAACTCATATGCTAAAGGGATTTGGAAGTTGGAAACTTGATCCAACTGTGATATAGAGGGTGGAACTCTCCTGATTGAGTCCTGGTGGCTCTATAATCAAACGAAGAGAGACACATAAGGGTTCAGATGCATGCACACTCTGTTTATCACCCTGGGAGGCTCTGCACTAACTGGGTACTCTGCTAGTAGAGTCCTTTGACCTTGCACCTCCAGAAACATCATTCACAATAAACATCTCTGTTTTCAGGTATTCACTATAGTAATGAAAATCTAACTAATACAGATAGTGTCTCTATGGCAGGTGCATGCATCATAAGGAAGATTCAGATACTTTTCTGCTTTCTTGGTTGGAAGGAACAGACACAAGCACAATGATTGAAGTAAAATAAGTAATACTTTAGTTTTATTTTAAAATTGACTATTTAGCTGTTTTAGAGGGCAAGAGAAAGAGTAAGCTCCCATATTTTAGTTCACTACCTATACAACCTTAATGGCTGGCTCTGAGAATTTAATCCAGGTCTTCCACATGGGTGGCTGGAACCCAAATACTTGAGCTATCAGTGCTGCCTCCTCGGTACTGCATTAATAGCAAGCTGGAGTCAGGAGACAGAGCTGGAAATCAAACCCGACACTCCAACACACTCTATACACAGGGGTCTTGACCACTAGACTTGATGTTCACTCCCTGTAATATTTGAAAAGCAAGTAAGTCCTCAGTGTTGTAACCCAAAGGAGCAAGCGATGGTCTCCTCCAGGTGAAGTCAAGGACGGTTTCAAGAGCACCTGTAGACTGAGCACTTACAGACTGAGCTGTACTTTGTGTCCCCATCGGTCAAGATCAAGGTAGAGAAAGGCTGGGGAGAACACTGCAAAGATTATTTCATAGTTCAGTCCCCTTGACCATCAGCTGCTCCCTCACTGAACACCTTACTGGACTTGATATAACTTGACTTAGTGAGGAACAGGGAACAGGTAGGACTTGCCCAAGTAATATTTGTGATCTTTACAAATTTTGAAGTGGAGAGATTTCCTGGTTTCCTTACTCAGGGCCGAGCATTTGGTACAAGGGTGGGGAATGTCCAGCCCGTGGAATATACAAGTCCTGCAAAATCATTTGGGCTGGTTCTGCTAAGGTGACTGCAAGCAGAATTCAAAATTCAATGAATTTACAGCAGGTTAATTTTAGGTTGATAACTTTGCATAGTTTGTGAATGAGGTTTTGAATATCCAAATAGTCCCTAGTATGAAAAAGTTTCCCCAAGCCTGGTGAGTACAATTTGTGATTGAAATAGAAGGCACTTCCTAAATTCTGTGTTTGGAATATTACAGATGAATAAATATTATATTGAAACATAATATTGATTCATGGAAGATCCTATGAGAAATAAAAACGTGTTCATACATATAACAAGGTTTATCACATTTATAAATGTATTGCTTAATGGATGAGTGAAATAAATGAAAGAGAAATGTGTTATGAAGCAGCTTGTTAAAGATCCTTCAAAGGAAGGATCTCCAATCAGACTCACAGCTGACTTCTCATCAGAAACCCTACAAGCTAGGAGGGAATGGCGAGATATAGCCCAGGTACTAAGAGAGAAAAACTGTTTTCACTTCATTTTCACGAGAGAGGTTTTCTATCTTGTCCATTAAGGATTTCTGTAGTTCAAGAATTTGTTTTTGAGAACTTCTTAATGTTCTTATCAATTTTTTGAGATCTGCTTCTTGCATTTCTTCTAACTCATCATCTTCATAATCTTGAATTGGGGTGTCTTTTTCATTTGGGGGCGTCATGGTGACTTCCTTGTTTTTATTACCTCGGTTTTTGCGTTTGTTATTTGGCATATTGGAGATATTTGGTTTCTTCACTGTGGTGCTTTTTCTTGTTATACTATGACTCTAGATTAAGTGGACTGTTTTTGATGGAGCCTTAGAGGCTTGAGATGGGTGTGGCCTGAGAGCTCTGTTTGGTATGCCAAAGGTGACACTCCCAGGTTAGGCGTGATAGATCTCTCTCTCTCTCTTTCTTTCTTTTTTTGATTCAAAAGGGAAGTAATTCCGCACAGCTGAACGAAGTTGGAGGTAGTTAGCAGGCAAATGATATACCCACAGGAGCCAGAGAAGCTCTTTCCCAAGGACCCCACAGGGAATCTGTTCTGCCCTCAGAGGGGGCTCAAATTCTCCTTCAGTCTCCCACTGGGTTGCCAAAGTTACGGAATTGTAGCGTCTCTGGAGAGTGCTCACGTGAATTCCGTGAGTTCTCTCCCCCACCGTCTCTTTTTTCACAGTCTCAGTTCAGTAGCACCACAAATTTACTAGGTCCTAATCTCCTGTTAATTCGCCCCGCCCAGAGTCAGGTTTTTCTGCTAGGCTCAGGGCCGGTGCAGACCTGAGGTCGCTCTGCTTATGACGTATGTCCAAGATGGCGCCTGCTCTTTGTCTTGCTCGCCCTTGAGAGGTGAGCGGAGAGAGAGAAACCCGTGTCCGTACCAGTCACCTTTTTTTTCTCTCTCTCTCTCTCTTCCAGTTAGCCTGGTGAACTCCCCCCCGCCCCCGGGGGTCGTTCCCTCTAGTCTCCTCTCTCCGCTTGCCTGCCGGTGTCTCGGGCTATTGAGGTTCGGCTCACCTCGCGTTCCAGCGCTGGTGTGTTGAGTCTGCTGCTGGTGTCCCGAACTGTGGGCTCCCACGCTCTCCACACAGGTCCACTGTGAATCACGCGTTCCGGAAGAGTTTCTTCTGCTGTTTCCTCCCCTACTCTTCCTTGAACCTGCAGTATCTCCACTTTTATTAAACTGTCTCTCCCCGGACTATCAGTGTGCTCCCTTCCTATTTCCTACTCCCTCTCCCATCCCATTCTTCATTAAGATTCATTTTTAATTATCTTTATATACAGAAGATCAACTTAGTATATACTAAGCAAAGATTTCAACAGACTGAACATACACAGACACACAAAGTATAGAGTACTGTTTGAGTAGTAGTTTTACTGTTAATTAGAATAGTATAACAGATTAAGGACAGAGGTCCTACATGGGGAGCAGGTGCACAGTGACACCCGTTGTTGATTTAACAATTGACACTCTTATTTATGACGTCAGTAATCACCTGAGGCTCTTGTCATGAGCCGCCAAGGCTATGGAAGGTACCTCCTTCGTTGATGGCCCGTTCTTTCCACTGGGATCTCATTCACAGAGAACTTTCATTTAGGTCATTATTGCCACAGTGTCTTGGCTTTCTGCCTGAGAAACTCTCACAGGCTTTTAGCCAGAATATGAATGTTTTTTATCATTTCACAAACAAACTCTCATTTCATTGATTTTTTTTCTTTATGTGATATTTTGTGCTCTGAGTTTTATTCTTTCTTTCTATAGATTTTGGATTTGATTTGATCTTGTTTTTCTAGTTCTAGGTTATAATGATCAAGTTGTTTACCATATACATATTATTTTAATTCAGATATTAATTGCTAAAAGCATCCATATTTGTACTGCTTTTGCTGCATTTTATAAGTTTTGGTATGTTGTGTTTGCATTTTCATTAATTTCAAGAATTTGTAAAATTCTTTGATTTCTTTCTTGATACATTGGTAGTTCTGGAGTAAGATCTTCCATTCCTTTATATTTTGCTTATTGATTTTTGCTTCTATTTTGTTGGTATTGTTGTTCTGCATGTGGTAAGGAAAGATACGTAATGTGATATTGCTTTTAAATTGGTTTTGTGACCTACTACATGATCTATCCTGGATAATGTTCCATGTGCTGTTGAGAAGAAGGTGTATTCTGCAACTATAGGTGGAAATTTCTATAGAATCCTACTAGGTCCATTTGATCTAAAGTGCACTTTAACTGCTGTTTCTTTGATGACTCTCTGTCTACAATATAAGATCTGTCTACTTCTGAGTGTAGGGTGTTGAAGTTTCCTACTATTTTTCTATTGGAGTCTACCTCTCCCTTTATGTCTATTGAAATTTGCTTTATGTTTCTGTATGTTCCAATATTGGGTCCATATTGATTTACTAATGTTATTTCCTCTTTCTGGATTGTACCCTTTATCATTATATAATGACCTTCCTGATCTCTTTTAACTCATTTTGATTTAAAATGGGTTAAATCTAATAGAAGTATGGTTACGTCTTTCTTTTGAGTTCTGTTTGCATGGAATATGTTGCTCCTTCCATTCACTTTCAGTCTATGTGTGTGTCAATTCTTCTTATAAGCAAGATCTATAGTTAAGTTCTGCTTCTTTTTTTTTTTTAAAGATTTATTTATTTACTTGAAAGTCAGAGTTACACACAGACAGAAGGAGAGACAGAGAAAGAGAGAGAGAGAGGTCTTCCATCTGCTGGTTCACTCCCCATTTAGCTGCAATGGCCAGAGCTGTGCCTATACGAAGCTAGGAGCTTCTTCCAGGTCTCCAACGTGGGTGCAGGGTCCCAAGGACTTAGACCATCCTCTACTGCCTTCCCAGGCCATAACAGAGAGCTGGATAAAACGTGGATTAGCCAGGTCTTGAACTGGCATCCATATGGAATGCTGGTACTGCAGGCAGTGAATTTACCCGCTATGCCACTGCACCGGCCCCTAAATTCTGCTTCTTAACCCAATTGTTCAATCCATGACTTTTAATTGGAGAATTTATTCATTGACATTTAAGATAATTTGATAGGTATCATTTCACTATCAGCATTTTATATTTGTTTTGGATTTTGATTGTAGCTCCTCCCTTTCTTTGTCCCTAAATTACAATCTTAATTTGTGTTCAAGTAATTTTTTCCTGGCAATTTACTTTGATTCCTTGTTTATTATTTTTAGTAAGATTGTGTTTCGTTTCTGCTTTATGGTTGCCTTGAAACTTATGAAAAACTTCTTTTCATTACTATCAGTTACCTTGAAATGATAATAATTTCACATTGGTCACAAAAATAAGAAAGGGATAAAAAGCACTCCATATTTGAGTTCCACTATTCCTCACATTTTGAACTTCTGCTAAATTCGACCTCTCCTCATATTGCCTTGGCTCTTAACATTTCTGTGATGTAACTATAATTTTTAACCTTCACAGTGAAGATATAAATTGTTTACACACCATGTTTACAATATTAAAGCTTTCTTATTTTACTTCCATAGTTGCTCTTACCAGTGGGTTTTCTACATCCTCATATTTTCTTTTTACTTGTGAATACTTCTTCCTTTACTGTGAAGCACTCTTTTTAACATTTCTTTTAACACATATTGTGATTTTAAATTCCGTTCCTTTTTTTGGGGGGGAATGTCTTGATCTCTTCATCATACCTGAAGGATAACATTTTTTTTCATTAGTACTGTAAAAATCCCATTTCTCTTTTTTAAATTTTATTTAGCAAATATAGATTTCCAATGTACAGCTTATGGATTACAATGGCTTTTTGCCCTCCATAATTTCCCTCCCACCCACAACCCTCCCAACTTCCGCTCCCTCTCCCATTCCATTCACATCAAGATTCATTTTCAATTCTCTTTATATACAGAAGATCAATTTAGTATATATTAAGTAACAACTTCAACAGTTTGCATCCACATAGAACATAAAGTGTAAAATACTGTTTGAGTACTAGTTATAGCATTAATTCACATTGAACAACACATTAAGGACAGAGATCCTATGTGAGGAGTGAGTGCAGTGACTGCTGTTGTTAACTTAACAAATTGAAACTGTTGTTTATGGCATCAGTAATCACCCTAGGCTCTTGTCATGAGTTGCCAAGGCTATGGAAGCCTTTTGTGTTCGCTGACTTCGATCTTATTTAGACAAGGTCATAGTCAAAGTGGAAGTCGTTCTTTCTTCTTTGCAGAGATCTTTCATTTATATATATATATATATATATATTTTTTTTTTTTTTTTTTGCCAGGGTGTCTTGGCTTTCCATGCCTAAAATACTCTCATGGGCTCTAGAGCCAGATCTGAATGCCTTAAGGGCTGATTCTGAGGCCAGCGTGCTGTTCAGGACATCTGCTATTCTATGAGTCTGCTGTGTATCCCGCTTCCCATGTTGGATTGTTCTCTCCCTTTTTTATTCTATCAATTAGTATTAGCAGACACTAGTCTAGTTTATGTGGTTCCTTTGAAAAGTCCCATTTCAATCCCTCCTGTCCTGTAGGGTTTTTATTGAGGAATGTGAAGTCCAGCAAAATGGGACCTTGATGCATTATTTGCTTTTTTATTCTCTTGTAAATTTTATAATCCTCTTTTTATCTTTAACTTTAGAGACTTTGTCCATGGTATGTCTTGGGGTAGACTTGGTTGAATTGAATTTGATTGGTAACCTTTGACCTTCTGTTACCCAGATAGTTCTTTTCCTAGATTAGGGAAGTTTCTCTCATTATCTTTTTGAATATTCTTTGAATCCATTTGGAAGTCTCAAGCTCCTCTTGAATCCCAAAACCTGAATATTTGCTCTTTTCATGTTATCCCATGTTTCCCATACGTTTTCTTCATTCTCTTGGTTCTTTTCACTCGCCTCTGTGTGTTTACAGACAGCCTGTCTTCAAACTCACTCATTCTTTGCTCTCATATATTCTGCCATTGAAGCCTTTTACCACATTTTTAATGTCAGTGTACTTTTCAGTTTAGGGATTTCTGCTTGATTTTGTTTCTTTTTATCTCTGTCAAATCTCTTTTGGGACATGAAATCATTTATTTGTATTATCTTGAATTTCACTGAGCCTATGTAAACAGCTATTTGGAAATACTTTTCTGTGCATTCAGAAGTTTCAGTTTCTAGAGAGTTGGTGGCTGCTGTCTGATTTTGATATTGAGGTGAGGAGTTCCTGAGGTTGCTGGAGTATTACATCACCTGCATATTGAAGGATTCATTTTTGTAGTCTGGCTTCATTTCTGGCTGTCCCAGAAATTCTAAACATTCCGCCCTGATGCTGAGGCAGCCTGTAGTCTGCTGCTGAAGTGAGGTCATTGCTTGATGCTATACCCATGAGCCACTGCTGATAATAGCTGAGCTATAAAACTACAGAGCAGCTCTTCAGCTCATCAAACATGCTAAGTGGGTCACACCTGGATCTCACAATCACCACGGCTTTTGGAGATACACATGAAGTCTCTGAGATGCTCCTGGTGTACACACCAAAACAAGTGTGTCTCCCTGGGGTACGAATATTTGCCTCACAATTGGCGCTCACCCAGAGACTCCTTCTGCAGGCACTGGCTTAGCTTCCATAACTCTTGTGATGGTGACTTGGTGTGCATATAACTGTTCATATTGGTATTGGTGCTCTTTGGGGAGATGGTCACTGGATCTTCTTAACTCAGTCACTATCTTGGCTCCACCAAGTTATTTTTTTTTCTTTAGATTGCCTTCTAATTCTATTTTTCAAGAACTTTCTGAAGTCTCTCATATACTCCTCATTGTTAGCTATTAGTGAAATGCAAATCAGAGCTATAGTGAGCTACCACTGTTCATTCTCTAGGATGGCTGTAGGTAAAAGGATGGACAAGTATTTGCAAGGATCTGACAAAGTTGCTAAACTTTTACAATGTTGGTGGGAATGGGATGCATTGCAGCCACTATAGAAAGTGATTTTGTTTACTCCAAAAGTTTAATATTATGATCACAAAAGGACTCAGCAACTCCATTCCAGATCCATATTCAAGATAATTAAACATACTCAATCACCCTATACATAAATTTTTTTCAGTTTCTTTATTTTTTGACTTTTATTTAATGAATATAAATTTCCAAAGTACAGCTTATGGATTACAATGGCTTCCCCCCATAACTTCCCTCCCACCCACAACCCTCCCCTTTCCCGCTCCCTCTCCCATTCCATTCACATCAAGATTCATTTTCAATTCTCTTTATATACAGAAGATCAGTTTAGCATATATTAAGTAAAGATTTCAACAGTTTGCACCCACATAGAAACACAAAGTGAAAAATACTGTTTGAGTACTAGTTATAGCATTAAATCACAATGTACAGCACATTAAGGACAGAGATCCTACATGAGGGGTAAGTGCACAGTGACTCCTGTTGTTGACTTAACAATTTGACACTCTTGTTTATGGCGTCAGTAATCACCCTAGGCTCTTGTCATGAGTTGCCAAGGCTATGGAAGTCTTTTGAGTTCACCGACTCTGATCATATTTAGGCAAGGTCATAGAGTGGAAGTTCTCTCCTCCCTTCAGAGAAAGGTACCTCCTTCTTTGATGACCTGTTCTTTCCACTGGGATCTCACTCGTGGAGATCTTTCATTTAGGTCGTTTTTTTTTTTTTTTTTTTTTTGCCAAAGTGTCTTGGCTTTCCATGCCTGAAATACTCTCATGGATTTTCAGCCAGATCCGCATGCCTTAAGAGCTGATTCTGAGGCCAGAGTGCTGTTTAGGACATCTGCCATTCTATGAGTCTGCTGTGTATCTCACTTCCCATATTGGATTGTTCTCTCCCTTTTTTATTCTCTCAGTTAGTATTTGCAGACACTAGTCTTGTTTATGTGATCCCTTTGGTTCTTAGTCCTATCATTACAATCAATTGTGAACAGAAATTGATCACTTGGACTAGTGAGATGGTATTGGTACATGTCACCTTGATGGGATTGAATTGGAATCCCCTGGTATGTTTCTAACTCTACTGTTTGGGGCAAGTCAGCTTGAGCATGTCCCAAATTGCACATCTCTTCCCTCTCTTATTCCTACTCTTACATTTAACAGGGATCACTTTTAAGTTAAGTTTCCACACTTAAGAATAACTGTGTATTGATTACAGTATTCAACCAAAAGTATTAAGTAGAACAAACAAAAAAAAAAATACTAAGAGGGATAACGTATTAACTTGTTCATCAACAGTCAGGGAAAGGACTGATCAAGTCACCATTTCTCACAGTGTTCATTTCACTTCAATAGGTTTCCTTTTTGGCGCTCGGTTAGTTGTCACTGATCAGGGAGAGCATACGATGTTTGTCCCTTTGGGACTGGCTGATTTCACCCAGCATAATCCTATACATAAATATTTTAACAGCATTATTACTCAATAGTAGCAATTGTAAATAATCTAAGTAGCCATCAAATGCTGTGTTTCCACAAAAAGTAATATTATTTAGCTAGGAAAGTGAATGAATGATTGAAGCATTCAATATAATGGATGAATTTTGAGAACATTATACTAAGTAAAAGGATCCAGGTATAAAAGGCACATATTGTTTGATTGCATTCACATGAAATTTACAGAATAAGAAAATGTACAGAGGAGACAGAAAGCTGATTTGTGTTTCCAGGGATCATAGAGAATTGAGAATAGCTAATGGGCAGGTATGTGATTTACTTTTGGGATGTGAAAATGTTCTAGAATTAGATACTGGTGTTAGTTCAATAACTGAATGTACTAATAGCCATTCAATTCTACACATGAAAAGGTGAGCTTTACAGTATAAGAATTTTATTCCAAAAATGTTCTATAAAATAGTAATAGCATTAATAATAGCTAATAGTGTTCTAATTGCTTCATACTTATTAACGCATTGAATCATAAAACTCTATGAAGGAGGTGCTATTGTTAGTCTATTTCATAAATAAGAAATTTGAGTGTTGAATGGTTTAACTCCTCAAGGGTCATTTAAATGTAAGAAGCAGGGAGTTAGAATTAAATCCTGTTTAAAGATCGACATTTTAGCTGCTATATACTACACTGCAATTGTTTTCTTCACTTCTATATCCATAATGTGAAGTGAACATAATGAGGTGGGTCTGATGACCTTTAAGGTCCTTTCTACTAACATGGTTCTGACAGGTGATGATGAAACAGTTGACCAAATCTAAACAAGTGTTCATGGATAAAATAGAGGGCAAAGAAAGAAGAACTGCTTTGAAACAAGATGGATGAAGGCTATATTGGCCCTACTAAGAGAATGGCATGCCATCATGTGAAATCTCAGGCACTTGGATCATGGTGTGTCCATCCCTCTCTACCACAACAAACTGGGAAAACTACTTTATTTTCCTCATACAGGCAATTCAAGTAGTGATGTCTTATATAATACTCTATGAGTGAGATTAAATACAATTATGGAAAAAAAGAACTCAACCTTTACAAAGTACACCATAGTTTTTAATCCTCTTTTCTGGTACGTATTTCAGTAAACTGCTAAGCATCATGTTCCTATTCTCCACCTGTCTTTCTGGCTATTTATCCTATCTCTTTGTTCTTTCTTCCTCATCTCTTTGACCTGTCAAAGTAGGTTGATGCAGAGTTCAGCCCCTAGAAAAATTTGTTATCTCATGTTCCCTGTTTTGACTTTGGTTTAATTTAAAAAAAAATCTGTAGTAGCCTACTCCTCTTGCCCCCACACTTGCATAACCCAAGCACATTCCCAATGTCTTCATTTAAGTGGCAAATAACTCCAGCTTCACAGATGTCACCATCTCAATTAATGCTGAGTTGATCTGCTCTGGCACATACCCTGGAGCCTTCTTTACCTTCAGCCTTTATTCCAAACCCTCCATTGCATTCATTAGCAAACCATGTGGACTTTTGCTTCAAGATACGTGCAAAATAGCACTCTACCTCACAACTGTCCTGCACCTGCTCATCCTTCACACCAGCCTGTCTCATTTGTCATATTCCAATTGCCTAGAGTATCTTCCAGGTTTGTCTTCACACATTAACCCCATTTTATCTCAGCAGCCTAAACTTTCCTATGTAAGCATAAATTACATCAGTTATGTCTGTGATCAAAACTCTGCAGTGCTCCCAGTCTTACTCAAGATAACATTAGAAGTTGTTACAATGGTCTACAAGGCCATGTAGAATCTAGATCCATGATCTCTCTGACTTTACCTATTACTCTATCCCATTTTTATAATTGTATTTCTTTATTTTACTTATTTCAGGGTTGGGAATGCCCTGACCATGGATTGCATAAAGCCTCCAAAATCATTTTATTTGGCCCTGCTATAGAAACTGCAAGCAGGATTTAAAATTCAGTAAATCTATAACAGGATAATTTTTAAAACATAAGTAATTTTTTATACTTCTGTATGGCCCATGAATGATGTTATAAATATCCAAATGGTTCTTGGCAGAAAAAAAAGTTTTTGCACCCTTATTTGATAGAGGGAGAGGGAGAAAGAGAGGGAGAAAGAGTGTTTTCCATCTGCTGGTTCATTGATTCTCTAAGTGCCTTCAATAGCTGAGGCTGGGCTAAACTGAAGCCAAGATCCTAGAATTCAATCTGAGTTTCTTATATGGATGTCACAGATCTAAATACTGGAGCTACTATCTAATGCCTCCCAGGCTGTGCATTAGCACGAAGTTGGATTAGAACCAAAGGAGCTAACCCTTTAAGTATACATTCAGGCAATGCTTGGTTCCCAAGGGGAGATTTAACTGTGCCAAATACCTGTCCTTAAGTTCTTCCTTTTGTTCCCTTGTTTCCAGTCCTTTTCCAAGTACTGATTCCTTCTCAAATTTTCACTGCTTCATTGGTGCTTCTTGGACTCCCCTTCTGAATAAATTAATTGCACTAAAACATTTCTTACGTTATTTTGAGTAAGACTATTAGGAATTGTAAAATTTTGAGCAGAGGCATAGCTAACATGATTTATGCTTCAATAGAAACACATGATCTCCTATAATGAGAACCTATGCCAGTACTTGATAATACTATTGGTTCTAGGATGTAGCATCTTAGGAATCCCTTCTTACTTCAGCCTACCTGTTATCCAAAGGGAAATTTTAGAATATTCTTAATGTGGAGAGAAAGAGGAATGTTGATAACTTCAATCTGTTACATCATCACAGATTTGAAGTCTTTTACCTGTTCTGAACTGGGTTTGATTATAGGTAGAAGTGAATTCAATGACTCATGAAATAGTGCTAGCACTTGATAGGTAGGAATTCAGTGGTAGGTATAATTGGTTGGTTTGATTGACTTCTACTTCCTGTCATTGCAATCCTGAAAGAAGAATATCACAGGCTCATGCCAAACAAATATTAACCCAAGTTGAGTATGACAGAGTTTAAAGGTACTCATGTTCTAAAATTGGATGGTAAATAGTGTGGAAAACCAATGTAACTGTGGAAGAGGTGGGATGTTAGTGTAGCTGAATACAGATTCAGGATGCTTCCTGTGCTAGAGTCAGGACCCAGACATGGAAGCAATAGAATCCTGCGGGTCATGAATGGAAAAATCTGAAGGATATGTTTAAGAAACAAAATCCTTCAGAATTTCTGAGAAGGCAGAAGGAGTGTTTTCTCCTGGCTAGAGATTAGCGTCTTACCTTGTGATAGGCCCTACAAAGTTCTTAACTGCAAAAGGTGCTTGACATTCTATTTGCCCTTATGAAGACTATTCTCTTTGACTTATTTTGTGAATAATAATTAAAATCAAATCTTATTTTATTTGCTCGCATGTACTATCCCTCTTACAGGAGAAAAGATATTATTTACTAAAACAATGAAGGAATGGGTCAAGGGCATGGGATGAACACAGAAGAGAGCTTAGGATTTTTTGG
Organism: Oryctolagus cuniculus; assembly: GCF_051225735.1. Taxonomy (NCBI): domain Eukaryota; kingdom Metazoa; phylum Chordata; class Mammalia; order Lagomorpha; family Leporidae; genus Oryctolagus; species Oryctolagus cuniculus. The sequence goes on along the minus strand of NC_142869.1, from coordinate 126,933,182 downwards.
AGCTTGCTGATCTCATGAAGTGAAAGTCATAGCAAGCACAAGGAGAATTCAAGGAAACTGCAGCCATGTGTCTGCATAATTGTATACTGGCTTCAGCCTCAGCACCGCATTGGTTATTGCAATCTATCTCCCTATCCCTCTTTATGTCTCTCTGCCTTACAAATAAATAAAATAAATAAGGTTATCCATCTATAAGAAGGATCAGAAGCAGTTTACTTTCACTCAACTATACAATCATATTCTTGCTCCAAGGTTCTGTGTCATTGTCACAATATACACTGAAGGAGCCCTGTTTATCAGCACATTCCTCAAAATGTCACACTTGTCTACTCTTTTGTTGACATTATTGAAATGGCAAGATCTGTGTCAGCTAAAGACTGAGAGATTTGCCTTATAAACATTATTTTTAAACGTTTATTTATTTCTTCAAAGGGAAGAGTGGATGGAGAGACAGAAAAAGGGAGAGGAGGAGAGAGATGGAGAGAGAGAGAGAGCACGAGAGCAAGAGAGAGATCTTTCCTTAGCTTGTTGAGTCCCCAAATAGCTGCAAAAGCCAAGGCTTGGCCAGGCCAAAGCCAGGAATTCCATTCTGGTCTCCAACATGGGTGACAGGGGTACAAACACTTGGGCCATCATCTGCTGTCTTCTCAGGTACATTAGCAGGAAGCTGGGTCAGAAGCAGAAGAGCCAGGGCTTGAATTGGTACTCTAAATGGGATACTAGTGTTGAAAACAGCACCTGGACATGTTGCCCCACAATTCTGGACCCAGCCTTATAAAGTTTTAAGGATGTCACATCAGTGGATCTTCTAGAATTCTAAAAGTTATAAGGATGAGTTACTACACATCATAGACTTTCATCTCAAGGAAGAGAGAGAGTATTTGTTAGGCCTTTTTGAGTTATGGAGCTTGAGAAGTTTGTGTGGGAATAGCATAGGTGCTTTCATAGATGGGAAACAACATTCAGGAATGAACTTGAGCAGATTCAGAGAATGTTTTGTTTTGACCCTTGGAGTTTTAATTTATGGAAGTGACTAAGTAATGACAGGGAGAGGCCAATACAATGAGTGGATTTGCTACTTACATCTTCTAAAAGAAGGAATTACATCTCACCATTCAGGGCTGCAGGGAGAAGCATCATGTCAAACAGGAGATAGAAGCAAGAGTAAGGGGGGGATTCTGTTGGGGTTCCCACAGCACTGGGAAATCAGGGAAGAACACATTGCTTGGGACTGGATGGTTTGATCAATTCTGCTGGGCTCTGAGCTGCTGGGGTAGTCTCTAGTTATATAATACCTGGTCAGGGGCAGTTTAGTGCAGGGAAAATACTGGCTGGGTGTGTGAGAACTAGATAAAGGAAATGGCTGAGACTATGGGCCCATGATGGGTTGGTTTGTTTATGAAAAGCCTTGTAGGTAAAGTAATAAATCTTTGGGAATTAACTGGGACTGTCAGACAGTCTTTCTTCAGGTCTATAGAGCCTTTGAAATTTCAAAACATCATTTGGATTTCTTCTTTTGAAAAAGGCCTATTTAAGGAGTCACTGTGCACTTATTCCCCATGTAGGATCTCTGTCCTTAATGTGTTATACTATGAGAATTAATGCTATAACTAGTACTCAAACAGTACTTTACACTTTGTGTTTCTGTGTGGGTGAAAACTATTGAAATCTTTACTTAGTATATATAAATTGATCTGTATATAAAAATAATTGAAAATGAATCTTGATGTGAATGGAATGGGAAAGGCAGTGGGAGATGGGAGGGTTGCGGGTGGGAGGGAAGTTATGGGGAGGAAAAAGCCACTGTAATCCAAAAGCTGTACTTTGGAAATTTATATTTATTAAATTTAAGTTAAAAAAAAAGAAATCAAAAAATTACAGAAAGAACTGCAAAGAGGGGATACATTTTAAAAAGAGTCTACTTTGAACTTGGTGCTTCTAGTAAAGATTAGATTAGGAAGGTACTATTCTAGCTTATGTAGCCAATTTCTGCATAGTTCAGCAGCACTCGAGGCCTTGGCTTGTGTGGGCAGCCTGTTATCTTGCACCTGTCTGTAATTGTAACCCATGCTCTGAGTATGCCCTTGAAAAATAAAAAAAAAAAATTGTAATTAGGAAAAATGGACAACAGGCTTATCATTATAAGAAGAAAAAAGCATTATGTGGCTTATGATATAAAAATAAAGTCTGGTGCTTGAGAGCCAGAGCCATGCCATCAAAAAAAAAAAAACATCATACAATACATGTTGAGTTTAAGGGCATTATTAATACCTAGTGCACAAGCAATTTGCAGCAGCAGGTGGCTCAGCTCTCATGTCACCTACCTCTATGCACTGGCACTATATCCACAGCTCACACAGGTGATCCTGTATCATGGATGAGTTGGTAAAAATGTGTTGATGTCATCCAAGATAAAGTATAGAGTTCTGGTCAGAGTCAGTCCTGAGGGACAGCAGTGTAGGATAGTTCTCGCAGTGTCAAGATTCTAGTGATACTTTAAGTCCAAGATCAGAAAACTGTTTCTTAAAGAGTCATTCAGTCAATTTTTTTAATTGTATACACCATTTAGCTGCTATCCCAGCTACTCAATAATTCTCTGGGAATATGCTAATAGATATATGCTGCTGCTGTTGTGTTCCCATGAAACTTCATCTGCAAAATCAGATGGCTGACCATAAATCCTAGTTTGTTGATACCTGCCTTAAGTTGTCCAGATAGTAAGGAAAAGAAGTGATGAAACTAAGAACCTATATAGATTCTACAGCAATGGTGGCAAATGTCCTTCTAGGCTTATCAGACTGAATCATGGAAGTAGCAAGACTGGAAGTTCAGAGCCAGTGCTGTGGTACAGTTGGTTAAGCTGTCACATGCAATGCTGGCTTCCCATTTGAGCACTAGTTTGGAGTCCTGGCTTCCAATCCAATTTCCCACTAATTGGTCCCCTGCCTCCTATGTGGGAGACCTGGGTGGAGTTCTAGGCTCCTGGCTTTGACCTGGTTCTGTCCCAATGGTTGTGGCCATTTGGGGAGAGAACCAACAGATGCAGTAACTGTCTCTCCCTCTCTCTCTCCCTCTCTCTCTAACTCTGCCTTTCAAATAAATAATTTTTTAAAGAAGGATTGGAAGTTAAGAGATAACTTCTATGGACCCATGAACATAAAGTGTGTAGGTCTTTGAAACATGAATCAATGTTCACCAAAGGGCACATGAGGAGACACAAAACAAGGTAAGATAATTTGTCCAGGGGAGATGGATTATTGTCTGTCTTTTCCTACCTTCAGGATGGAAACAAAATCAATGCCTCACAATAGCTCCATGAACAATGTAACTATAGTAGTTAGAGAGGCAGTTTTGAATGGATCCCATCATTTGATCTCCCTTTCATTAAATAAACTACAGCTATTCATGGAGTTCAAGGTGCAAACCTATTAACAGAAGAGACTGTTCAAGAGATCTCAATATTCAATATTCTTCTACCTCTTACAAAACCAGCCAGCTTTTTAGTGGCTAATGAGCTACATCAGTCTCCTTACCATGGGGATCTTTATAGAAGAAAGTTAGCAAGCAAGCAACCAAAAATGATTATTATTCTGGACCCTTATCATGATGAAAAGTAGAGTTTTGGCTATGGAATAGGTAAAATGGAGGTTTATGTCTGGGATTTTCAGGTTTCATGACAGTGATTTCTGGTGCTTTCATGCTTGAGATAATCATGAGTGAGCAATTCCAGCAGCTGTCACCTGATAAGGGCGTGGCAATCAAGAGATCAAATGCATACTTGGGAAGGAAGGTCTGAGTTATTCCACTGTATAATCACTTTCTACCAGAAATAGCATTCAATAGAATGGGCCATTAATAAATTTATGGAAAATGTGCATTACAACAAAACTATACATGGCTTAAAAATATTTTGCACCCAAATAAATGTATATGTCAGGTCCATTTTCCATGAACTTTTTGAAGTTTCTTCATATAAAACAGATGGTCAATGAAAGTCAATTACAACATTGGGAGCAAACACACCATCAAGGAATATATCCAGTCTCATTGAAACCCCTGCCATGAAACACATTGCTTTTATTGTAATTAAGTATATTTGATTGACACCTGACAAAATGAACATGGACGTGGTGAATTACAGCGGATGCTTAGTGTGTTACTCTAGTACCTTGAGTGTGTATTCCTTGATGCTGAAGGATACTTAAGCAAAAATACTTGAAACTTCCATGGCGCCAATTTTTCCAGGTTTGAAAAGATAAGTATTCACACCTGACAAACAAATGGTATGGAATTATGATAGTGACAAACTTCAACAAACGAGGGTCAGAGAGTCGACACTAGAGTTGCTTCAAGTCATTGGAGTGAGACTGAACTCCAAAGCCCATACTCTTCTTGGTTTATTTCTTTCTCATGTTTCATGACCAAAAACCTCTTAACTGGAACTTCCTGAAATTAGCTCACAAATAAGCTACTGCAGCTCAAGTCCTTTATCAGGGACTGTATGTGGAGGAAATTACTGATAAGATCATGATCGTTTTGAAGGAGAAGTGATGGATGGGCTTGCATTTGCAAGAACCATCACATTAAGAGACAAAAATGCATTCCAGTTTATTGTTGGATGAGATTACGGAACACTAAATCTAGCAATTCTAAAAAATATATCTAACATAATTGGTCTGTCTCCTTACGGTTTGCATGTCAATAACCCACAGTCCATGTTACTGAGTAAACCTAAAGTAGAAATGCAATCTCTGAAACTGTACTTAGCTGAATTAATCTGCCCATCTAATCCTCATTTTTAATTTACTGAGGTCTGTAGTGCAATGACTAATTTTGTGAAGAAGCGACAATGATTTGCAGTAAGATAGAAAAGGCATAAATAAAGTTCTCATAATTTTGATGAATTGAATATTATAAGAAATTACTCAGAGATTTCTGGAACATGAAATTTTATTCATTGGTGTGTATAAATACATTCATTATAACAGTAAATGATATATTTACCAATAAGGATAATATCAGAAACAAAATTCTTGTCTCTATAACTTGTGCCTTCTGATCTCAGAGGTTTTATATTCATTCTCTTTCAAATGACTATTTCATTTGTTCACTTGTAAAGCCTTCATTTTATATTCCAAAGTAAAACATAATCTTTATAAAAGGAACTAGGCATACATTTCTAAAGCATTCTATGCACTCTTTTTATTCTTTTCTATGTCTTTCTTCCATTTACTTGAAATAACCACTGTTACCAGCTGCTTGAATACACTACTAGATATTTCTTTGTGAGTGCACACACACAGATACCTTGACATACCTGTGCAAGCATACCTTCAGACTAGGAACATATGTATGCATATAGCTACATGGATGAATCATACTGTCCCTAGCACTAAGAAACATGAATTTTCTTATCTAACATATTTTGGAGATAATTTATACTAGTGTGTCAAGAAACACCTTATTTTAATGATTTATTTATTTATTTGAAAGTCAGAGTTACACAGAGAGAGAAGGAAAGGCAGAGAGAGAGAGAGAGGTCATCCATCCATTAGTTCACTCCTGAATTGGCCACAATGATCTGAGATACACCGATCTGAAGCCAAGAGCCAGGAGCTTATTTTGGGTTTCCCAGATGGCTGCAGGGGCCCAAGAACTTGAGCCATCTTCTTCTGATTTCCCAGGCCATAGTATAGAGCTGGATTGGAAGTGGAGCAGCTGGGACTCAAACTGGTCCCCATATGGGATATCATCACTGCAAGGCAGCAGCTTTACCCTCTATGCCCCAGCTCTGGCCCCAAGAAACATGTCTTTTTTAACTTATCATTTTAGTTGTGTAATATTGCATGATTATTCTTTGATTTTAAATAAATTACACTTTGATTTTAATATTTTATGATTTATTTATATACAGTGCTATAAATATAATATTCATAAAGGACAGATTATTAGATGTGGGTTTTTGGAGTTTATGGATATAGAAATTTTATGCATACCCAATGCCTATTGCTTTCCTCAAGTTTGTTGTAACATTCTATAAATGTAGCTAATATATTCTTAATTTTTAAACAGACGCATAAAATTGTGTATATTTTGGGGCATCATGTTATGTTTTGATACACACACACATTGTGTAATATCCAATCAGTGTAAGCATATCTATCTCCTCAAACACTTAACATTTCTTTACAATAAAAAAAGTTCAAAATCCTATCATCTACTGTTTTCATAATAGAGATATATAGAGCACATTAGCATTATCTTGTCACCCTACTATAAAAAGATCATCTATTGTTATCACTCCTATCTAACTATAGCTTAGTACACATAAATAAGATTTTTCTCCTCTTACCACCTCACCTTTCATTCCCAAACTCTGATAATTACTATTTTTTGATTTTTTATGAACAAGCTTTTATCTTATTTTAATTTTATTTAAGCTATATAAATGTCATGCATTTTTATATACAGATTCAGGAACATAGTGATACTTCCCACTCCCTCCCTCCCACCCATGTTTCCACTTTTCTTCTTCCTCACTCTCCTATTCCCATTCTTATTTTAACAAAGATTAACAAAGTTAATTTTCAGTTAACTTTATATTCATAAGGTCACCCCTTCACTAAGTAGTACATACAAATGGTTTGAAGAAAAAAAAAAACTGTTCCTCAACAGTCCAGACAAGGGTTATAAAAATCAAGAATTCTCAAAATGTCAAGTTCATTCTTATAGATTGCATTTTAGGTATTGTATTGGTTACCACAGATCAGGCAAAGCATAAGGTATTTGTTTTTTTTTCACTAAATATAGTGTATTATTTCACTAACTATAATGGTTTCCTGTTGCATCAATTTTGTTGTAAAAGACAGGATTTCATTTTGTTACCACTGTGTAGTATTCCATAGTGTATATATGCCATAATTCCTTTATCCAGTCTTCAGTTGACATCTGAGTTGTTTCCATATCTTAGCTATTATGAATTAAGCTACAAAAAATGTGTAGTTACAGATCACTCTTTCATATATTGATTTAATTTCATGTGGGAAAATTCCTAGAAATGGAATGGCTGGGTCATATGTTAGATCTATATTCAAATTTCTGAGGCATCCATACTGTTTTCCACAGTGGCTGTACCAGATTACATTCTCACCAGCAGTGGATTAGGGTAACTTTTCCTCAAACATCCTTGCCAGCATTTATTATTTTTTTTAATTTCTGTATGTGAACCATTCTAACTAGGGAGAGGTGAAACCTCATTGGAGTTTTGATTTGCAATTCCCTGGTGGCTAGTGATCCTGAACAATTTCTTTAAGTGTCTGTTGGCTATCTGAATTTCCTCTTTTGAAAAAAAAAAATGCCTGATCATGTCCTTCGCCCATTTCTTGACTTGATTGGTTGCTTTGTTATTGTTGAGCTTTTCGAGCTCTTTATAGATTCTGATACTAATCCTTTATCAGCCTCATCGTTTGCAATTTTTTTGTCCCATTCTGTCAGTTGCCTCTTCACTTTTCTGAGTGTTACTTTTCCAGTGTAGAAGCTTCTTAGTTTGGTGTAATCCCATTTGTCAATTTCTGCTTTGACTGCTTATGCTTCTGGGGTCTTTTCCAAAAAGTCTTTACTTATGCCAATGTCTTGCAGAGTCTCTCCAATATTCTTTAGTAATTTGTTGATATTGTTTGTAGATTTAGGTCCTTGATTCATTTTGAGTGGATTTTTATGTAAGGTGTAAGTAAGGGTCTTGTTTCTGATTTAGATATCTTGAAGAGTGGGAAACTTATTTCATAGATTTGTTTCTAGGTTCCACTTCTTGCAATAACCTTTGAAAAAAGTGAGACTTGTATTTTAGTAGGTCAAAATTGTTAAGCTGTTAACTGGTTGATTTGAAGCATGCCCTAGGAATTCCAAACATGTAATTTCTACCCCATTTTAGATGTTTACAAATTTTGATTCTACTTCCCACATTGCCATGAATATGAAATAGAAGATGAGGAAGAAGTATATGGTGATCCTGGAGCTTAATTCTAGGTGCCTGGTAGACATCTTAGAAGGAAAGAACAAGAAGTCCTCAGCCCGTGTAAATTGGTAAGCTACGTCTTGCAGATTTGTGTGTACATGCTTCCACTCAAACTTCCAGGAGTTTATGAAATAGTAGAGCTCCTAGGTTTTTTTGTTTCAGCATTGAACTAAAGACAAATATAAAAATAAAGGAAACAGTTTCTGAAAAACAAACCAAAAGGAATAGCAGGTGAGAGACAAATTCATAGGAGACCCAATTATTGGATATATCATGCATAAATTTGTAATAACCATAATTAATATGAGGAAGTATATGGGAAAAATGGTTATATTAGAAAAAGAATTGCTAATTATGTGACTGAACCACTAGAAAATCCCAGGATTCTTTCAGTTACTTTACTACATGGTTATCCTAACAGATTGGGATGAGTAAAAGATGGATTCATAGGAAGGCCTCGAGATTGAAGCAATGAGAAAAAAGTGAGAAACCCATACAGGAGAGGTGAAAAGATCTTGAAGGCATGCAATAGAGTCCTCAAGAAGAGAGGATACAGAGAGTAATATTGGTGCAGCCTCAGTATTTGAAGTGATAATGACCAAGAATTTGTAAAAAAGGAAAGAAATACAGAAAGGCTATTATACCAAAATGTATAATTACATAAAATAAGAATAAATAAAGACAACTTCTAAGTAAGTAACAGTAAAAGAAAAACAATAAAGCCAAAGAAAAAGTTAAACCCTTACAAGTAATCAGAAACAAAAAGCCATCACCTGAAACGTGACAAGAATGGCAGTTAAGTTCTCATTAGAAAACACAGAGCCGGCGCCGCGGCTCAACAGACTAATCCTCCGCCTAGTGGCGCCGGCACACCGGGTTCTAGTCCCGGTCGGGGCGCCGGATTCTGTCCCAGTTGCCCCTCTTCCAGGCCAGCTCTCTGCTATGGCCCAGGAGTGCAGTAGAGGATGGCCCAAGTGCTTGGGCCCTGCACCCCATGGGAGACCAGGAGAAGCACCTAGCTCCTGGCTTCGGATCAGCGCGATGTGCCGGCCGTAGCACGCCGGCCGTGGCGGCCATTGGAGGGTGAACCAACGGCAAAGGAAGACCTTTCACTCTGTCTCTCTCTCTCTCACTGTCCACTGTGCCTGTCAAAAAACAAAACAAAACAAAAAAAAAAAACATAGAAGCCCAACAATTATGAGGCAGAATAGAAAAAGTTGGTCTTTCCACGTTCTGAAGATTTTCTAAATGAAACTAATCAAAGCTAGTTAGATAATGAGAGTTCGGCATGATTACACACAGAGAAAGAAGTGCCTTACAGTGCTAGGGGTTATCAGTTAATACTCCAAACAGTGGGGTTCGGGAGCCAACCATTGTGGTGGAGCTGATTAAACTGCTGCTTGCAATACCAGCATCACATATCTCACACCAGATTGAGTCCTGGATGCTCCACTTCTAATTCAACACCCTTCTAATGTGCCTGGAAAAGCAGCCGAAGATGGCCCAAGTACCTGAGCCCCCATCACTGATGAAAGAGACCTGAATGGAGCTTCAGGCTCCTGGTTTCATCCTGGACAAGCACAACCATCACAGCCATTTGGGCAGTGAACCAGGGGGTGGAAGATCCCTTTCTCTCTCTGTCTCTCTGTCTCTGTGCCTCTCTCTCACTCTGTCTCTCAAACAAATAAATAAACCTTTAAAATGATTATATAGTTATGCAAAGTAAACCACTGAAAAGGCACTGCCTAAAATTAAGCTAGGATTATTAGAAGGTGAGAAACATTTGAAGCCTGGATCCAGAAACAATTTGTAATGAAGAACTATTCCATGCAGAATAAACATATATTGGAGGGAAGAAGGGAAGGGTCAGTATTCTTAGAATTGTACCTATGAACTACATTGAATCTGTTCTGTTTACACTAATATCACGGTAATATGAACATTGATGGAAAAAAGATATGGCGATTATTATATGCTCATATACTTTGACCATGTATGGCCCCTTTTGCTTATAAATGACTTTATTTTCCTTCATATGCAATTCTGGTAAAATAAACCTTAGCTGACTTTTTACAGAGTGCTTGTTTTCATTAACGCAACAGGGAAGAGTACACGGGAGGCTGCTGCTGATCCTTTGCTCCCTGCCGTCACTACTGCCGCTGGCTGTGTCACCTTGCGAGCTGCATCTCTCAGTGCGTTAATAAACTCTGTGAGATGGGTGAGCAGGAGGCACTTTGTATCCTTCTCAGCACGCTGGGGCTCTTGTGTATTTTTTCCCAAACCAAATATGGTTCCCTGCTTCTCTTGCTGGCTGCTTCCGGGGTGACACATCAAACACTGCTCAGACAGCAACCTGAGGATCCCCATGGTCTGACCACTGCGTGCTTTGGACAAAGTTTGCAAAGTGGGGCAGGAACAGCAAAGAAAGCCAATAAAAAGAGAAAAATCTTTATAACAATGATGAGCAGGGGATGAGAATTCTCTTTTAAAAAGTGTTGGGTTTTCTTTTCAGTATTTTTATTTATTTTGAGAGATTGAGAGAAAAAGACAGAAATTTTGTTCCCATCAGCTGGTTCACTCCCCAGACGTATGCAACAACCAGGGCTGGGCCAGGCCAAAGCCTGGAGGTGGGAATTCAATCCAGGTCAGTCATGTGGATGGTAGGAACCCAGTTACTGAAGTCATCACCTGCTGATTCCCAATGTCTGCATTATCAGCAAACTAGAATTAGAATCAGAGTTAGGATTCAAACTAGAATACTCCAAAAGGGATAGGAGTGTCCCAACCAGCAGCCCAGCTGCTAGGCAAAATGCCCACCCCAGGAACTCTATTTTATAGAATCCAATGCAATGCAAATAGTATTTATCGTCTATTGTGTGCAGATATTCACAAGAAGTGTGTAAAGTAGATATTTATATGTCATCTCTCATTGTTACCAAACTAACAAATTGAGCATGAGTTTGAATCTAAAGATAGAATTATTCTCACAGAAAATATCTTGTAATATAAAATGAGTATACTACAAAGTTGCCAGTTTTTTCTTCCTCTCTAGCTTACTGAATATGTAGTTGTCCCGTAATTTTAACTTGTTCATATAACTTATGCATATAATTCTAACTTATGCATATAATTAGGGTTGTTCCCTAATTATAACTTACGCATATATATAACATCTGCAGGACTCTTAAAGATTCTACTTCTTGAATAACTTGTTAAAAGTGAAGTTTGATACTGTTGTCAGAATATTCACCTTCGAATGGGTAAAATCTGTTTTATGTGGAAATATAATCTTTTACTAAACATGTCCATGATCATAGCATATGTCACGTGTTTTTTAATATTTATTTATTTATTTGAAAGGCAGAGTACACAGAGAGAGAAAAAGAGGCAGAGAGAGAGGTCTTCCATCTGCTGGTTCACTCTCCAATTGGCCGTAATGGCTGGAGCTGCATTGATCTGAAGCCAGGAGCTTCCTCCTGGTCTCCCACGCAGGTGCAGGGGCCCAAGAACTTGGGCTATTTTATACTGCTTTCCCAGGCCATAGCAAAGAGCTGGATCAGAAGTGGAGCAGCAAGGACTCAAATTAGCACCCATATGGGATCTGGCACTGCAGGGGGCAGCTTTACCTGCTACACCACAGCGCCAGCCCCCACACATTGTTTTATTTCCTAATTGTAGTATATTCTTTTCAACAGGAGAACAAGTACCAAGGCTACATCATCATTGTATTTGTCCTAACTGCCATTTATTTAATTGTGTGTTATATAGATTATTACCACCTCACCTGATTTGTAGACAGACTTCAGGATGTAGAAATGCACTTGGGGTAACAAGAATGTAGCTCCTACAAGGCAAATGCATGGCCCCAAGGTCAGCACGTTACCTGGTATTTCAAATAGCCTTGAGTGGTTGTATTATGCTCTTCTATGCTCTTCCTATACACGAATTTACACTCAAAATTTTAAGGGCTGTCCAAATTCCTGGCCAAATTTAATTTAGATTCTTGAAAAATAAGAAATGAAGAGAACTTTTGTGACCAAAGAAGTCAAAGGTCAGGTGTATTTCCAGTGCTCTTTGTTCATCAACTAAATGGTATTAAAGAACAGTCAGAGAATGCCTTTACTTAGTGTAGGCCTCTGCTGACACCGTTCGCCTTTTGTTGTGAGGGTTTTTATTTTGTTTCCCAAAAGTCTGAGCAGCTCTTAAGTCCCAGTTTCAGAGAGAAAGACAGATGAAAAAGTTCATCTTTTACACTGGAGAAATACTTCAAAGGAAAACATTCGAAGGTCATGTCAGCCTGCTTTGTAACATCTACTTGGACGGAAATAATTTGCTTTGTGGAGTTCTGTTCATAATGGCATTAAGCCGTTTAAGGGCAGTTGGGTGGATAGATTCCCATCCATCTTCATAACCCCAGTAAACAGTGAGCAAATATACATTAAAGCAGGTTTTTTTATAGGATCTATGTAGGCATTGTGTCTTCCCTGTGTGGCGATATGAGAAATTCATCTTCTAAAGAAATAAACACATTTTAATTCAACATTCTTAATAGATATGGTTTGTCTTTTTCATTTTAGGGGGTAAAGAAAATGACATTCATTAAGAGTTAGTATTAGGAGAACTATACAGGGAAAAATAATCAAAGGTCTTCTTTTTTTTCTCTTTCTTTCTTTCCTTTCTCTCTCTCTCTCTGTCTCTCTTCCTTCTTTCCTTCCTTCCTTCCTTCTTTTCTTCCTTTCCTCCGTCCCTCCCTTCTCTCTCTCTCTCTCTTACAGAGTTTCAGAGAGGGACACACACACACACACACACACACAGACACAGATCTTCCATTTGCTGCTTCACTCTTCAAATGCCCACAACTAGGGCTGGACAAAGGTTAATCCAGGAGCTAGGAACTTCCAGATGGGACTCCCAAGTGAGTGGCAGGAACCCAAGTATTCGAACCATCATCAGCTGCCACCTAGGCACATTAGCTGGATCTGGGCTGGAAATGGGAGGGTCAGAACTCAATCCCAGGCACTCTGATTTGGGAAGTGAACATCTCAGAATGGTGGTCTAACCTGGTATATCACAACTCCACCCTGCAAAAGTCTTCTTGAACAATCTGTGCAATAGCTGATTTTGAGCTTAGTGAATCTGTCCTAATTACTGGAGATAAAATGATGAACAAAACCATTTTTGGCACAAACATGGAAGGTGCAGTTAAGTGGAGATAGAATTTTTGTTCTTCAAACAACTATGGGCATGCAAAATGCATTGATGGAGATTGTTAGGGGAATTTGAGTAGTCTGGGGTTCCATTAAAATAGGGGTATGGGTTTCTATAAAGTCAATACACTACTCGTATCCCTGACTAAATCCTTGCAACCTGCTGGCTTGCCATTCACTCAGCGTGATGGCTCCTCTGAGGTCTTGCTGGCATACCAAGCACCATAGCTTCCTGTAAAGTTGTTACTTGCAGTAGAAGTGTGTAGAAGAGAGTGATAATGAAACATCATTCTCTGGGTGTGTCTGTAGTAGATTGTGACATCACTAAGGGCAAGTAAATGCTGTGTCTGAGTTTGATTTGTGCTGCTGTAACAGAATACCAGAGAGTGGACCATTTAGCATAAGCAGAAATACAGGGTCACAGATCTGGAGACATGTAAGTCCAATAACAAGGAAGCTACTTCTGAAAAAAGCATTTTGATGAGTTATAACGTGGCAGAAGGTAAAGAGAGGGAGATGGATAGAAAAATAGATCCTGGGTGGGGGGGGGGAGAGAATATAAAATGGGCTGAACACATTCCGTCAATGATAAGCACAATCCCTAAATAATATCATTACTCTCTTCATAAATGGAGACCCCTCATAGCCCAATCATCTTGTAAAGGTCCTATTTTTAATACTATCACAGTGCCCATTAATCTTTGTCGTGAGCTGTGGAGGGGCCATGCCCTCAATTCATAGCCATTTATAATGCTCAGCATAGAACCTTCCTCCAATAACACCCTCAAAATCATTATTGAACTTAATGCAACTTCCAGAATGCTCACTTCTTAGTATTTTTTTAATCTCCAAGAATGACATATGTTGGTATGTGCAAGGAAATGGTTCTTAATGGGTATCAAAGGAGAAATTAAGATGTTAGCTGAAAGCAGAGAGAATGCATTAAACAGTGGTCCCCTAACGGAAGTACAAATCACCCATTTAGATGGGAAACATTTTTAAACAGAATGATTCTCATGTGCTTGTTTCCATTAGCATGGTCTCAGGTGTTTTCTTCAAACTCATCATTTTCTCCTCAACTCCCTCCTCCAGAGCTTTTGAAATATTATCTGGTTCTTGAGAGGGACGTCACATTCGCAGCTTTATCAAGCACGACATCTCCTCCAGCTTCTAACACTGCTCACAGATGGCACTGCTCAACAGGACCTACTTTGTCAAACACGACATTTACTTACGACCTTGCCGGAGGGTGGATTAGAGGCTCCCTCCTAAGCTACACTGCTATCGGTCATTTTTTGCAGGATTCCCATTGATAACTTATTAGTCACACCACTTTGCTTCTCTGGAAGTCCCAACGAAACAGCTTAAAATTTAAGCTTCATAAACTCATTTAAATAAACATTTCTGCTTTGATTTCATTTTTCATTACAGTCAAGAAAGGGGTCCTTCTGGTAGTTTCTACGAACCAAGCAAAACACGCAGTTCTTTCTCAGCCTGTTGTGTGCGTGTTTACACACGTGTGTTTCCATAAATGGAGGGCTATCAAGAAGTTCATGGGGAAATGGAAGGAAAAGACATTTGCTTTGCTGTAAAAATTTTGAAACCCGTGTGTGTTCTTTTTCATAATATGGAATTTTGAAGATCCTTTATGTGTCTAATGCTATGCCTCAAGTACTAGCTGTGAATATATGTGATTCATATATTGGATACAAAAATGTTTGTAATTAGAAAATGAAGTGAAAAAAAACAGTGCAAAAACACAAAACAGTGCAAAATTACTGTGTGTGTTTAACTAAATGGAGAAAAAAATAATTTTCTGCATTTTGTTAACAATGGAAATATCAGCACTAGCTGTAGCAGGCACTCGAGAAGTGAACTAGTGGAGTGGAAGACTTCGTCCCCTCTGTTTTTCTTGCAAAATAAATACACAAATGAATAATCCAAGATTATTTTAATTTCCTTTTTAAACTTTTTAATAAAGATTTTTTTTAATTTATAGTTAGATTTACAGAAAGAGAGAGAGAGAGAGAGATCTTCCATCTGCTGGTTCACTCCTGAAATGGTTGCAACAGCCAAGGCTGGGCCAGGCAGAAGCCAGGATCCAGGAGCTTCATCCTGGTCTCTGGCATGGGTATAGGTGCACTTGGGCCATCCTCTGCTGCTTTCCCAGGTGCATTAGCAGGGAGCTGGATCAGAAGTGGAGCAGTCAGGTTTTGAACTGGCACCCATATGGGATGCTAGCATCACAGGTGGAGCTTAACCTGTTCGTCCACAATGCCTGCCCTTATTTTAATTTTCCAATAAATTTTTAATGTTCTGTGCTGAAAGCTTCTTGGGATGCCAAAGATTTTCAGCTGGATTTTGTGGGTGAGGCTTTCACCCCAAACTTACTAGGTGCTAAATTCTGATACCCATGCCATAGTTGAGACGTTCAGTTTTGTCTTTTTTTTTTTTAATTTGTTTTAATTTTTCACTGCCAAGCATCAGACTCCAGCCTGTAGCGTGTCCATTAATTGTCTTCACCAGCCGCAGCCTGGCAGACTTCCTCTCACTGTCATTCAGGTGAGTGCAGGACACTGCCTTCAGCACTAGCCCACAGCCAAGAAAAAGTAGTCAACACACTTGAACTATCATACCCAGTAAGTCACACATGACCAAACAGCATTCTAAGACATATTAGTTGGTGGCAGGGGTGGGGGTAATTACAAAGAGAGAAAGAAGTAAAATTCTGTCTAGACAACCCATGACCCTGTATATATTGGATGTTAAGATCCAATACATACTTTGATTGTCCTTGACAATCTACAGAGAAATGGGACATAGATATCAAGAGTACAAAATATGAAGAAATTTACTCAGAAAATATCTAGAACACTAAGTTTATTATACATTTGTTTCTAAAACATATAATCAACAAATTATAAGTGTTATTAAAAATTTAAACTCAAGCTGCACAAAAATCAGATGTAATAGCAATTTAAAAAATGAGAGTAGTCCGTGGCTCAATAGGCTAATCCTCCACCTTGCGGCGCCGGCACACCGGGTTCTAGTCCCGGTTGGGGCGCCGGATTCTGTCCCGGTTGCCCCTCTTCCAGGCCAGCTCTCTGCTATGGCCAGGGAGTGCAGTGGAGGATGGCCCTGGTGCTTGGGCCCTGCACCCCATGGGAGACCAGGAAAAGCACCTGGATCCTGGCTCCTGCCTTCGGATCAGCGTGGTGCGCCGGCTGCAGCGGCGGCCATTGGAGGGTGAACCAACGGCAAAAGGAAGACCTTTCTCTCTCTGTCTCTCTCTCTCACTGTCCACTCTGCCTGTCAAAAATTAAAAAAAAAAAAAAAAAAAAAAAATGAGAGTAGTCACTTAATTGTAATTTTTGGGCTATGAGGTGAGAAGTTAAGCATTAACTGGAATCCACTGTAAATGGATTTTATATGATTCCAGGGCTCGATGTTACTGATTTAATCATTTTAATTTATCAATTTTCCCCATGTCTTTAGCATTCATTTTTATTCTTCTCATGATTATAGGTCTAAAACGTGTGTGTTAACCAAATCATATCTGCAAGATCATTTCCTGCACTGTGTTTGGCTCGTGTGTTTTGGTCTGGCTTTTCGCTGCAAGTTAGGTTTCATGATGTGAGGCCTACAGTGCCATGTGTGCAGCAGAAAATCACGTGGACTTTCTTTGTGCCTCAGCGTTAACAATTTCCCTGTGAGGGAAAAGAGGACAATCACATCAACTGTGGTGCCATGTCTCAGCCTCCACTGGCAAGAGTCATTGCTTTCCTCCAATTGACCAATTATCACTCTTTGTGAGATGAAATGAGGCAGCATGGGTTAATGCCCGATTAACTGACTGAATTCGTTTTATATTCAGCCAGGAAATGTTGTTGTTTCTACATTACTGAGATTCTTTTTTGTTTCACTATGATTGATGGTATCCTATTTTAAATGATCATTCCCTTACTTTTGGAATATGTTGTTGACTTCAAAGAGTTCATGAAAA
The DNA here is from genome assembly GCF_051225735.1 of Oryctolagus cuniculus. Taxonomy (NCBI): domain Eukaryota; kingdom Metazoa; phylum Chordata; class Mammalia; order Lagomorpha; family Leporidae; genus Oryctolagus; species Oryctolagus cuniculus. The sequence continues at coordinate 126,915,958 of NC_142869.1, read as the reverse complement.
TGCATATTGTGAAAAAATTATATGTGGATATAAAAATTAAGTGTAATTGTACATTTAAAACTATTTAATTAATCAATTTGGAGCCAGAGAGAGGGAGAGAGATCTTTCATATGCTGGTTCACTCCTAAAATGTCCACAATCACTGGAACAGGGCCAGGTGATACCAGTAGCCAGGAATTCCATCTGATTTCCCACATGGGTGTCAGGGACCCAAATGCTTGAGCCACCATCTACTGCTTCTGGCATGCACATTAGCAGGAAGCTGAACTGAAAGCAGAGGCAGGAGTTGATCTCAGGCATTTCAGGATGGAAGGAGTCCATCTGCGGGAGTCCCAAGCAGTGGGACCCAACGAATTATAAATGGATAAATATGTCATAATCATGCACTCTGGCCAACTCCTTAGGAATGAAGGTATTTTTTTTTCTTGTGCACCAAGATGTCCAAGAACCACAGAGGGATGATTGGGTATCTGGAGGGAGGTGGGACAAGTGGCAGTCTGGCAACTGTAAGGAGGACACTCCAGAGAGGATGCTATTGGAAGCACAGGTTGGGGGAAGGTGTGTGGAGCAGAAGGGTGAGCTGCCACTTTCCACACCCCCTATCAAAGAGACCTGAAGCCCAGCTGCCCCTCTGCAGATCCCGCTCCCTGCTAAAGTAGATGGGAAATCAGCTAAAGGTGCTCCAAAGTTTGGGCCACCACCATGCATGTCAGAGATTCAGATGGAGCCCTAGGCTGTTGGCTTCATCCTGGGCCAGCCCAAACCACTGAGGCCATTTGAGGGGTGAACCAGTGAATGGACAATCTCTCTCTCTCTCTCTCTCTCCCTCTCTCTCTCTCTCTCATTCTGCCTTTCAAATAAACAAATAAATCTTAGGGAAAAAATTACAAATTCCTGCTTGAAAGTTAGGGGGTAGGCTCTGTGACTTAGTGGGTAAAGCTGCCACCTCAAGTGCCGGTTTCCCATATGGGCGCCAGTTTGAGATCTGGCTGCTTCAATTCTGATTCAACTGCTCTGGCCTGGAAAGCAGTAGAAGCTGATCCTAAAGTCAAATTTGAAGAGGCTTCTTTGTAAGGTGAATAATAAGCCATGAGAAGAGGCAAGAGTTATTGTAATTCACTGTGGGAATATCTTAAAGGAAAAGTAGAGCTATTTGAGAAAGCATTTGTAGCTGGGACTCAAGGTCGTAGCTGTGGTAGGACAGGATTGGCCAGTTTCATTATCTGTTGTGTAGGCTCTGTTAGGAGAATCACCTAAAGAGTTACAGTTGTCGAGTTTGCATTTTATGGGATTGCTTCATTAGAGGTGGTTTCTTGGATTGTGTACCCTCACGAGGGCTGTTTACACATCAATATGCTGGACCATATTCCTACTGCCTTAAATGCTCTGTCTTATTATGGATGATGATCAAGCAATTATGAACTCAAAGGGAAGAGCTGGGGCTACTTCAGAGCATTGTAAATCTAAATATCAAAGTTACCACCATATGGAGTGATAGCCTGATATCTCAGACAACATAATAAACCATTGGGTGCATTCAGCTGAACCTTAAGCAGAGACACCTGCTGAATTTTGGTAACTTCAAGTTGCTACTGAACATATGTTGGGGTCAGTTAGGGTCTATGCAGATTTAAGCTGGCAAATGATAGAGTACTTTGGCTGGACCAGTAATTAGCTATCCTTAGAGATTACTAAGTTTCATGTCTCTTCATTTTTGTGATCTTTGGATTTCTCTGCACTAAGCCACAGGAACTTAAGTTTCATTTACTGTATTCCACTTATAACCAACACTGAACACGCAAACTGAGGAAGGGGACAGATAGGACTATTGCTGGTTATTTGTAATATAGTTTCATAAAAACATTTCATGGGTCAGTTCAGCTGGATGATTTTATGAGTTCAGTGAAACTCAATCAAAATCTCAGCTGCCTTTTTTTTTTGGTAGCTATCAAAAACCTGATTCTAAAATTTATGGGAGAAAAATTTATACTGAAAATAACCAAATTGGAAAATGTACACACTTCACTTTAAATGATATTGAAACTAGAGAATTAAATATGACAAGGAGTTGTGAGAGAACAGACACAGAGACAAAGCAACAGGAAATTCTAGAAATATGTCTATTTGAATAGTCTACTGCTTTTCAACAAAGAAACAGAAGAGACCCAATGAAGAAATTATAATCTTTGCAATCGAAACTTTGTACTGAAGAACTACACATCCATTTGCAAAAACTTTAAATACACTTCAAGCTTTCACTCACACTGCAAAAATTAACTAAGAAGGGCCAATGCTGTGGTGTAGTAGGTTGAAAGTCCAGCTATAATGCCGGCATTCCGTATGGGCTGCTCCTCTTCCAATCCAGCTTTCTGCTAATGGCCTAGGAAAGCAGTGAAAGATGGCACAAACATTTTGGTCCCTGAATCCACTTGAGAGATCTGGAAGAAGTTCCTGGCTCCTGGCTTCGGATCAGCCCAGCTCCAGTCATCACAGCCATTTGGAAAGTAAACCAGCAGATGGAAGACCTCTCTCTGTCTTTCCCTCTCTCTGTCTATAATTATGCCTCTCAAATAAATAAATAAATCTTTAAAAATTTACTAACAATGGATTATAGAGTTTATAAAGCCTGAAAGTAAACTTCTAAAACAATCAAATTTCTCAAAAAATTGTGGATAAAATATTTCTGACTTGCATTAGGTAAAGAGTTGTTCTGTATAGCTCCAAATTGTTGTCCATAAAACTTTACCTTTTTAAAAATATTATTTATTTAATTAATTATTTATGTATTTGAAAGGTAGGCTGACAGAGACAGAGGAAGGGACAGAAAGAGAGAAAAATCTTCCATCTACTCCCCAAACCCCTGCATTGGCTGAGGCTGGACCAAGTTGAAACCAGGATCCTAGAATTCCATTTGGTTCTCCCAACTTGTTTTCCAGGCTCAATACGTGGGTCATTCTCCTGCTGCTTTCCCAAGTCTATTAGCAGGAAACGAGATAGGAAGCAGAGCAACCAGGACTTGTACCTGTGCTTGGATATAAGAAGGCCTCATTGTAAGTGGTGGCTTAATTGACTGTGCCAGGATGCTGATACCTCAAAGTTTTCTAAAATTATAAATTGGACTTAAGTAAAAATTAAAATTTTGGCTATGCAAATAACAGTTGTCAAAGAATAAAAATGTAAGATACAGAGTAGGAGAAAATATGTGCAAATAGTGTATTACAAAAATTTATATTCAGAATATGTAGGGGATTAAAAATACTCACCAATTTAAAAAATTCAATGAGAAAATGGGTAGAAAACAGGAGATATTTACCAACTGAGACATATATATATGGCAAATGAGCACTCAGAAAAAATCTCAGCAACATTAGTCCTATGCAAATTTAAGACACCACAAGACTGCATTGAAAGCTATTAGAAGACTAACACGACACTCATCCATGTGTGCACATCTGACAGTGCACAGTCTTGAGAAGCTGGCAAAGAAAGAGGTGCTTACATGTTGCTAATAAGACTGCAAAATGGTGCAATCCCTTGGTAAACTATCAGTTTTATATAAAGTTAAGCACACATGTTCATATGAACTTGCAACACCTTTAAGTATTTTACCAAAATAAGTTAAAACATATGCTTGTGTAAGACTTATATGATATTCCATAAAAGGCAGAATCATAGGAAGAGAGAATAGATAGGCCGTTGACCCGATTAGGGGTTGGGAAGCATCAGAACACAGAGAGGTAGCATGAAGAAATTATTTAGGGTATTGGAATTGTTCTACATCTTGACTGTGGTGGTGAGTACATAGCTATTCATTTATCAAAACCCATACAGCTATTAACTTTATTCTATGACAGTTTAAAAGTGTCACAAGCACATACTCAATTAGTTTGGCAAAAGGTAATGATTGATTGTTTTAGTTTGATGTAACTATGCATCCCTGGGATTATGGTGCCTGGAGCAGCTGATGGTCTTGTAGACAAAAGCATTATTGAGGTTTCTAGGGTCCCTGGACTTTATGGGAGCAAAGGAAAAGGAAAGCAAATGAGATTGCTTTGTTTTGATGATCAGAGTGACCTGGGCTATTTTCTAGGCTCACAGTGTGGACAACGTATCATCACATTGGTAATTATGACTGCTTTCATTGGATGCATGATGAAATGGAGACAGCACTCCCAGTTGAAATGAGGACTTATCAAGGAGCTATGAACTTCACTTGTTTATCTATTAGATACTTATGACATTGAATATTTATTCAGCATTTACTCTGTGCTATGTTATGTACAGAATCCAGACGCAGTTCTCAGGGCTAGAGTAACAGCTGTGAATTAAAAAAAAATGAACGTAATGAGATATGCCATTTTTCTGTATTCTGAAAATCAAGACACCTGGTTGTTATAGGTGTTCAATCATTGCTAGGAGTGATAGTTACTGACAGAGTGAACAACTCAGGGTAAATACATGTTTTATATTCTGGCAGTTTTTAGATACTTCATCCTACAAAATCATTGATTTGCAAAGATGGAGTTACACAATTTGGCAGGTCTTGGCTGTTATTTTAAAGAGCACTTTGGGTATTTTCATGAAAAACCCTTTAAAAATCTCTCCCTCTGATCAGCGATTCATCCCCACTGCCTGGAATGACTGGCAATTTTGATATTTTAAAGCTTCATGGACCTGAGAGAAAAAAGCCAACACTCAATAACAACAGAAAATGGACCTGTTTGACTTATCAGGACTCTGTGGAGGACAGCGCTCGATGCCGGGCAGACTCTTCCCATTGTGGAGCAGGTGCAGAGCTCCACTGCTCACAGAACGCAGATGACCCTGGCAGCTGCGAGCACAGTCAGGCTAGCACAGCCTTCTCTGAATCTGCACAAAGGGGCAATTAGACCCTCTTCTGCCAGGCTAAGTCATAACAAAGAGGCCTGGGGGTAGTCCCAGCAGACCACACTCAAATCCTGGCCTGAACAGAATAACTCATGAAGGTAACAAAGAAAGATGACTTCAGTCCCCCCAGAAAGGATGAGATGGGGTTATAGTAACTCACCTTCAGTTGCAAAGGGAAAGAAAGATTCAATCTTAAGGAGAACAAGGAAAATTGAAGTTGGTCACTTTCACAACAAAGGAGGCAATGTAATAACCCCACTGTTTCTTTCTTTTTGTTTTTCGCAAAATTTCCAAGATTTATTTTCATCTTATCTGAAAAGCTGGGGGAAACAGAGGGAGAAAGAGAGAGAGAGAAAGAGAGAGAGAGAGAGAGAGAGAGAGAGAGTATCTTCCATCTGCTAGTTCACTAGTTCATTCCTCAAATGGCTGCAATAGTTGGGAGTGGGCCAGGTCAAACCAGGAGTCAGGAACTCCATCCTAGTCTCCCACAGGAGTGATAGAGACTGAAATACTTGAGCCATCACCTGCTGCTTTGCATGGTGTGCATTAGCAGGCAAGTGGAATCAGAAGCAGAGCCAAGAATAAAATCCCTGGTCACTGATATGGTATGTCCGTGTCCCAAGCAACACTTTCATTGCTGTACCTCTAGGCTGGTCTGCCAGTTAGGATCAACCAAGAGATGTTCCTGGGTGCTTTTGTTTTATTAATGGTTACTTTAATTGTATAAATGAGTATGTTAGCATCTTTATGTTTGAGTCAGAGTATTGCATTGTGGATTCCAAGTGGGATAACATATAAACAAATGATGCTACAATCAGTATCTGTCTTACTACTGGCCATTTGGCACCTAGAACTATCTTCAAAATTCCAAGCACTCAAATCCTGTCTAAGACAAGCCTCTGGGTCCCCTTTATTGGCTATGAACCTTCAGAGGTATGTTTCCATTTGTCAGACATGTGCTGTGTTCAACAAGCTCAGGCACTGCAAATCCCTGCTGTTTGGGATTATGTGGACATCTTAGCTGCTGGCCTAAATATCCGCGCTTTCATTGAAGTTCCTGTTCATCTTTATCAAAAGGCGAAGGCTGCTTTTCAGGAAATTTCAAATCACCATAGCCACAAAGCTGTAAGTATGCAATAACCAACCATAGTGGTAGGTACTCACATATTTTGCTTTTAGACCTATATCTTGTAAATCCAACTTGTCCACTCATAAATGCTGTACCCTCTGTCTTTAATATACCTGAGTGTTAATACTTGCAAAAATATGTATTTTATTATCAATTATTATTGGATATAACATGGTCTATGATTTATTATGTCATGTTTTTATATGTTTCCTCAAGCAAACATTTTGAAAATGTATATAAATTTTTTAAATAATTCATTTTTCCCAGAATTATATTTTTATGATATTGGTTTCAGGATGTCAGACTTTAGAGATTTTGATCTTTTAGCATTTCAGAACTTGGACGACAGATTTTGGATTTCAGGATTATGGCCGAAACTCAATTACCATGTGCATTGGGAGAACTTTACCTAGAAAATTAGGGTATTGGGTCTACTGTCAGACAACAGGGAAAACAGCACTTGGAGATAGATAGGAATCATAATACGAGTGGTCTGGGGGTCTGGCTAAGAAGCTTCATCCAGATGACAGAACAGATTCTAGGGAATCAGGTTTTTATTCTGTATGTGATTGGATCAAGCAGATTTGGGGCCTTTTGCCTGGATTGTAGAGAACGACAGAGGTCAAGCCTGTGCTGAGCAGCTGAGTACCCCTTGCAGAATGTTGATGAGACGGGTGATACACAGCACTGACTTCTGGCATCAGAAAGGCCTGTCCTTACAGAAGCTCAGCCTGGGGGAGAGACGTCTGACCTAGAAGTTAAGACAGCATTGTGGGATATACAACTCCCAAATTGGAGTGCCTGAGCTTAAGTCCCAATTCTGCTTCTGATTCCAATTTGAAAGTTAAAAAGTTCTTCAGAGTTGAGCATAATGGAAATGTAAGATAATTATGACATAAGTGGTTGAATGGTGCCTATTTCTTTGACTTTCTTTTTGAGATTTAAAAAAGGTTTATTAGAGTCAAAGACCTCCAGCCAAAATGGTATGGAGGGGGGCTTTTAAGAGAGGAAAAACCCCAATTTCTGTGACGTTTAAACCAGATGCCTTACCAGCATATGTAAGGCTTGTGGTACATTTGTAAAGCTCACTTGGATTTTGTAGACTGAGACGGAATCCTCCTGGGTATGGGCTTGACGGGGCTGCAGAGTGCAGTTGGATAAAAGAATCACTCTCCTGGAATGCTTTCCACATTTGTGAGTAAAACAGCAGCACCTGTACATGTCCTGATGAGAGGACGCTGCTTATTTTGAATCAAGTTTGGCCAACTTTTCAACTGTGCACCATCCTGTCCTGCTCAACTGTGTGCTGTGCACTCCACAGCCACCTGTCTGAACCATTTCCTCTCTGGTGGTTACTTTTGTGAGCCCAGATAGGGTTCTCATAGAAAGTCATTGTGCATTCCACTTGCACGCACTGTAATATACTTGAGCTGGTGCAACCAGCGCTGTGCCTCCATGCTTGGTTTGATGTAGGCAAAGGACAAAGGACATGCAGTTTGAAGCTTTGTCAGTCTCAGGTTTAACTTAATCCCTTCTTGTGACCTTCTGTGCTTTCCAGTGACCCCTGTACCATAGATTTTCTTCATGAGAAAATGAAAGCATAACATTAGTCAATTTTGTTCTCAGATTTGCCCTTCCTGGCATGGAGTGACTTCATGTGACACGAGGGAGGGAGCAGTAGCAAAGTGGTGTCCAATGTCACCTAACATCCCCTCACCCTAGTTTCCCCAGGGGATCTGCAACTGAATGCAACTCAGTGCAGTCTGATTTATGACTCAGGTCACAGGTTCCCACGCCCTGGCTCAGCACTCTCCTCTCCACTTCCAGCAGAAGGGCCCTGTGTTCAAATCTCATTTCAACATTGCTGTGTAACCTCCAGTTACCTGCCTTGTGTCTTTCCTGGAACCAGAGTGTTCCTGAGCAAGTTTGCCTCCTGAGATAGGATGTTGCATACATGAAAAATATCCCTTGCTCTAAAGTGCATCCCTTGCTGACCCTGCCAAGATTACTTGGTTAGAAATCTAAGTTGAGCCAAACCTGGCCACTGATATTTTGCTTATTCCTGTATGGTGGGCACAATTTTTGAATTTTGATCTAGTTTTCAATTAGCATTTTCTTCTTTGGTGTGTGTGTGTGTGTGTGTGCGCGCGTGTGTGCGCACGAGAAAGAGAGAGAGAGAAAGAGAGAGAGAGAGTTTGGTTCATTTAAACTAATTTATTCAAAAGGGAATTTCTTGGAGGCCAGCATTGTGGCATAGTGGGTTAAGCAACCTCCTTGCAACATTAGCATCCCATATGGGCTCTGGTTTAGCCCTGGCTACTCCGCTTTGATCCATCTCCCTGCTATTATGCCTGGGAAACCAGAAGATGGTCAAGGTTCTTGGGTCCCTGTACCCACTGGCTGATCTGGAAGAGGTTCTTGGCTCCTGGCTTCATCCTGGCCCAGCCCAGGCCTTTGCACCCATTTCGGGAGTAAACCAGCAGATAGAAGATCTCTCTCTCTCTCTCTTTCTCTCTCTGCATCTCTTCTCCTCTTTCTGTAACTGTGACTTTCAAATAATTAACCAAATATTAAAAAATGAAAACAAAAGGAAATGTCTCATCACTACCAAATAAAAAAATAAATAGAACAATGAGCCATGAATAATATTCTTCCAAACAAATTCAGGAAAATATAATCATTAAAATAAATCATCATTTTTAGGGCTCAGGACATCCTATCCCAAAATATTGGACTTCGGAGGTTAAGAAAATAGCAGAAACAGATCATAGAATCTAGAAAAAAATTAATCCTTCCTGTTTCTGATGAAAGTGGACCATAAAACCAGATGTCTTTGTCCAGAAATTCATTGCATCTAATTCCAGAGAGGGCTTCCCTATTCCCAGGGACCAGGAATTGGCTGGACAAATTCCTGGTTTATTATCAACATGGTGTATCCTTTCATCCTCCCGTAATACTTCTATATGGCTGTGCAAACAGATTTTCTTATTTCCTTAGGTTTTTACTTACAGAGTCCTTTACTTTGCTCTTATTCATCCATCTTTTGTCATAGCAGCCTCAGCCAGGAACCTTATGATAGTTTGTTTTTCCTCTCCTATACAATCTGTTCAACATTCTGCCTCTGCATAATTTCATGAGCACTAAATGAATATATAGATACTAGTATTTAATTCTATATACTGTGCTATATAGGGTGAAGGATACAAAGATACATGCATATAAGTTCTATAACCCATAAATTCAGAATACAAAAGGGGGAGATATATAAACATATTATTATAGCTGAATCTCAGCATTGGTGTGATGAAGGTAAACCCAGTGTGTTTTATAGACACAGAAAAAGAGCATTTGAACCCATGAACTGTGTTCGAGAACTAGCTGGCATAGGTATTGGCACACCTAAGTGTACACTATGGGGTATGCAGAGGTTATATCCAGATGACAAGGGGAGGTATCCCAAAGAGGGAGATAACATTCTAGAAAAGTCATGGGGTGAATGGGAATTTAAATAAGCATAAGCATTGGTGTCACCAGACTGAATGATTGATGGCTGGTATTGAGACTGGGTGTCAGGCAGACAGCATGTACTGCATTTTGGGGATAATAGGTAAAGGGGATGGATTTTTTCATTTTAAGCATGAAATATTTAAAAGAATGCTGGGGGACCAGCATTGTGACACACTGTGATATGCTGGCATCCCATACAGAGTGCTGGCTCGAGCCTGGCTGTTCTGTTTCCAATACAGCTCCCTGCTAACAGTGCTAGGAAAGCAGTAGATGATGGTCTAAGTGCTTGGGCCCCTGCCACACATGTGGGAGACCCAAACAGAGTTTCTGGCTCTTGGCTTCAGCTCGGCCCATTCCTGGATGTTGTGACCACTTGGGGGAGTGAACCAGTAGAAAATATCTCTCTGTCTCTGCCTTTCAAATTAATTAATTAATCAATTAAACCTATTTAAAAGGAATGTTGGAATTTCAGTCTAGAAAGTAAATAAATACTTCTCACTGAGCAAGGGATGTGGAAGGAAATTCTGTAAGTGATGGGTTAAGGAGGCCTTTGGGGCCTAGGACTGATTGATTAGTGCTTACACTGCCTAAGAAGAGCAGACGCCATGCTGATCTTTCCTCCTGCTGCAGGACTTGTTCCCAGCATGTAGTGCCAGCACAGGAGATTGCTGGGTAGATGATCCTTTTCATGGACTCCTGCATATTTCTCCTCTTAAGGTGTTTGCTTCTTTTCTTTTCATTTTAAAAGGTGGGGGGGGGGAGAGAGAGAGAGAGAGAGAGAGAGAGAACCTCTCATCTACTGAGTCACACAAGGAAACTGACTGGGCCAAATACAAAGCTAGGAGCCAAGAACTCTCAATTCAAGTCTCACTCACGGATGGCAGGAACCCAGTTTCTACAGCTATACATCTGCCTCCTAGGGTTTGCAATATCAGGAAACCAGAGCCAGGAGCTAGAGCTAGGAAATGAAGCCAGGCACTCTGATGTGGGACTCAGATTTCCAGTAGGCCAAACACCCACACTCAGCTGAGTAATTTTTAAAGTCTGCAAGATGAATTTTTCAGGCAAAAGACATGTCTTTCCCTTCCTTTGCAAATGCTCAATAATATCTCTAAAATGAGATAATTAAAAGTCACCTTGAAAGGTCATCATGAGGATCAGCTGATTAAAAAATGCATCCCCCCGCCGCCCCCGCCGGGGGCCAGTGCTGCGGTGTAGCTGGTGGGGCCGCTGCCTGCATTGCCACCATCCCACATAGGCTCTGGTTCCAGTTCTTGCTGCTCCACTTCCAATCTGTCTCTCTGGCCTGGTAAAGCAGTAGAAGATGGCCCAAGTCCTCAGGCCCCTGCACCCACATGGGAGACCAGAAGAAGCTCCTGGCTCCTGGCATCAGATTGGCACAGCTCTGGCCATTGTGGTCAATTGGGAGTGAACCAGCTGACGGAAGTCCTCTCTCTCTCTCTCTCTCTCTACCTCTCCTTCTCTCTGTGTAACTCTGACTTTCAAATAAAAAAAAATAAAAAAAATCTTTAAAAAACAAAAAAACAAAAAAGAAAAACCGACATACTCTCTGGATTTGGTATGTAATTAAAGAAACAAGATGGGCCTCAGACTCATTTTGGTGACAGTCTGTGGGGCTGTCATTATGTTTGAATTTATTATTGATTGTTCTCTGCTTCAGTGGGTCAAGATGACAAGGAAATCTTGGCAAATAACATCGTTAGTTTTTGCATTAACCCTTATACTGGATGTACTTACACCTGCTAATCAACACCGTCTCTACTGCTTTTGATCAATGTACTTATCTTAAGACTGTGACCAAGGAAACACCAGTCAAAATCCACATTGACTTTGGAAAGCTGCAGGATAATCCTGCTGAAAACCACTAAGTCTGCACTGAAGTAGCCTTGAAGATATATATAACTCAGACCAATTTAGAGAAAAAAAATTAACAGTTCACAAGGAACTTAGACCCAGGGAAGCTCATATTCCTCTGACTTTTCTGTACCAACGTACTAAAGACCAGATGATAGCAAGGATGTAGAGAGGGAATGGAGTCCAAGTAAAATCTGTTCCTCACTACTGTTTTATTTTGGGAAGAAGGTAAATGTGATCTTTCCTTTTTTATTATATTATTTTAATTTATTTTATTTGAAAGACAGAATTATACATGGACAGAAGGATACAGAGAGAAGGAGAAAGAGAGCACACACTCTGCTGGTACCTCCCCCAGTGGCTGCACTGGCCAGTGCTGGGCAAGACCAAAGCCAGGAACCTGGAACTTGTCTGGGTCTTCCAGGTGGGTGGCAGGGGAGCAAGTTCTTGGGCCATTTTCTGCTACTTTATCAGGTGTTTTAGCAAGGACCTGGAGCAGAATAAGATCAGCTGGACTGAATTGGCACTTTGATATGGGATACTGAAATCACAAACAACAGCTTAACCCACCACAGCACAATGTCTGCCTTTGGGCTGGTATTTTTTTATAATTTCACTTTTATTATTTATAATTGAAATGTACAAAATGATACTTTTACCTTGATATACATGTGCATAGTGATTACTATGAACAAATTAGTGCTGCCACAGTGAAAGAGTATAGAAGTTAAAAACAAGCAAACAAACAAAAACAGAAAGCTAGAAATAGACTTGCCATATGATCCAGCAATACCACTATTGGGTATATACTTAAAAGACATGAATACACAGTATCAAAGAGATACCTGCACCTCCATGTTTCTAGCAGCACTGCTTTTTTTTTTTTTTTTTTTTTTTTGACAGGCAGCGTGGACAGTGAGAGAGAGATACAGAGAGAAAGGTCTTCCTTTGCCGTTGGTTCACCCTCCAATGGCTGGCGCAGCCGGCGCACCGCGCTGATCCGATGGCAGGAGCCAGGTACTTCTCCTGGTCTCCCATGGGGTGCAGGGCCCAAGCACTTGGGCCATCCTCCACTGCACTCCCTGGCCACAGCAGAGAGCTGGCCTGGAAGAGGGGCAACCAGGACAGAATCTGGTGCCCCGACCGGGACTAGAACCCGGTGTGCCGGTGCCGCAGGCGGAGGATTAGCCTAGTGAGCCACAGCGCCGGCCACATGACACATTTTTAGTTCTACAGTATTTAAGAGCATTGAAGTTTTTATAAAAGATTGATTTGATTTGAAATGCAGACCAACAAATAGTGACAGAGACAGATTTTATTGTTTCATCTGGTGATTCACACCCCTAATGTCATCAACAGTGGAGGCTGGGCCAGACCAGAGACAGGAGCCAGGAACTCCATCCAGGTCTCCCATGTGGTTGGCAGAGCCCAAGCACTTAAGCCACCCTCCACTGTTTTCCCAAGTGCATTAGCAGGGAGCTGGATGGGAAATAGAGCAGCAGGACATGAGCTGATGCTCTCATATGGGATGCTGGCTCATAAGCCGTGGCTTAACCCACTGCAGCACAATGTTGGTTCCACTGATTTTTATTCTTTTGGTTTCTCACACACACAGCACGGGTCCAGAACCCATCAATCAAATAAGTCATCAACAGCGAAATAAAAGTGAAGAAATAGCCTGGCACTAGTTTCAGATTATAAATGATTTGTAAAGTAAAGCAAAGACAAGGACGCTGGCAAACACTCTCTAGACTCATGACCACATCTCCAGTCTGAACTCTCAGAATCAGCTCTAAATCCTTTCGGTTTCACGTGCTCCTTTGTTATGGGTATTGTATCACAGTGCCAACGATGTTCCGCAGACTCTTTGTATGTGTCGGCTGTTTTATATTGTTACCAATTCATGAGCTCTTGTTGAATCTCAGGTGTCACAGTTTGTGAACAATTGGCTTCTGCTCTTGCTCTTGGCACTCAACCAGAGCTGTTTTTTCTGGTGGCCTCCTTCACACTGGCACAAGCCAAAGGTCCCTGGAGAGGCCCTTGGCCCACAGCTCCAAGCTCGATGGGGAGGAAATAGCTTTCTGGCATCCTTTAGCAAACAGAAACCATCCTTATGTGTTATATGTTTTCTCATCCCCCCTCTACATTAGTCAGCAGCCTTTTTAGGTGTTTTTTCCTCACATTGCATCCATTTCTGTCTCAGGATATTTGATTTATCCTGCCTGTGCCTGAAAATTTTCTCCTTCCATGTATTTAGAGGGCTATTGAAGCCTTATTGAATTTCTTGAATAGATATGAGCTATTCAGATTATTTATCACTCTTTGTATGACTTCTGCAGTTTTTATCTTCCAAGGAATTGATCTGTTTTATCTATGGTCAAATAGCTGGGTATTTGTTGTTCATTTTGCTGTTTTCTGATATTTTATTATCATTTTAATATTCAAGGAATCAGGAGTGAGAAATCCCTCTTTCTTTTTAAAAACAGATTTATTTATTATTGGAAAGGTAGAGCTTCAGAAAACAAGAAAGAGAGAGAGAGAGAGAGACAGAGAGAGAGAGAAATTTCCATCTGCTAGTTCACTCCCCAACTGCCCTGAACAGCCAGGGCTGGATCAAGCCAAAATCAGAAGCCAGGAACACCATCCGGGTCTGCCATGTGTGTGGCAGGGGGCCAAGGACTTGGTCCATCTTCTGCTCCCTTCCCAGGTACATTAGCATCTGGGACTCAAACCAATGCTCCAGTGTGGGATGCTGGTGTCACAAGTAATACAGCACCACAACTCTGGCCTCTGTCTTTGATTTCTGATATTGGTAATTGATCTCTCTCTATCTCTATCTATCTCTATCTCTATCTCTATCTCTATCTCTATCTCTATGTCTATCATCTCTATCTCTACCTCTCCCCCTCTTCCTAGTGCTGAATGAAATCAAATCCAGACTTGAGTAAGAAATGTTTGAAATGACTGTTGCAATAGAGAAAATATGATAAACTTGTAATCTATAAATATCAAAATCAAGCAGAAAAAGAAAACTTCCTCTTACTTCTTGGAGTCCTACTAGAAGGAGCAGCAGAAGGCTGGCATGTGGACAGTGGCAGTGCGTAAGCATCAAGCATAAGGTTGTCTGGCAGGAAATGTTTCTTCTCACTGTGGTGAGCTCATTCCCAGGAAGCATTTTTTAAGGGGAGCGCTAGGTACTTAAGGGCTTGATCAGACTGGGACAGCCAGGTTCCAGACGTACGTAGGGTGGAGAGAGTACTGAGAGAAGTGTGGCCTGGGCAATACAGAGGGCAGCTTGTGGACAATTATGAATGCTTAGTCACTGCTAAGACTGGTAAGAAGTTTATGGGTGTTACAGATCTTTAAAAAAAAAAGTCACATTTGGGTTCATTTGTTTTTCTTTATTCTATTGTTTTATTATTTTCAATATAATTAATTTCTGCTATAATTTGGAAATTTGTTTTCTTCTATTTTGGGGGGGTTAAATTGCTCTTTTTTTCTCTGGTTGCTTAAGGCGGAAGACTATTGATTGGTCAATATTTTTTATTTCTAATGTATAATTTATCACTATATATTTTCAAGTAAGCACTGTTTCGCTGCAATTCAAAAATTTGAGAAGGTAAATTTTAATCTGATGTAGTTCAATGGGATCTTTTAAGTTTTTTTCTTCTTAGAATTCTCCTTTGACCCACACATTACACATAGGTTGGACTTGGGAGGAAAAGATTCATCTGGATTTTCTCAGTGAACTCAATCTGAATTCCAAAAGTCCTAACTAGTGAGAAAGGAAGGCAGAAGGGAGGGTTGGAATGGGATAAAGTGAGATTTCAATCAGACGCTGCTGACTTCAAGAGTGAATAAAAGAGTACAGGACAGGCATTTGGCCTAATGGTTAAGTCACAATACAGAAGACCTCAGTTGAGTTCCTGGCTCTGTGATTTGGCCCTGGTGCATGTCTGGCTGGTGTGGGCATTTAGAGTGCAGACCTTTCTCTCTCTCTTTTTCTCTTTCTCCCTCTCCCTGTTTTCCTCAATCTCTCTCTTTCTCTCTCTCTCTCTCTCTCTCTCCGTCTCCCTGGCTCTCAGACAAAAAGGAAAGTCAGGGTCCATTAACCAAGGAAGGTGGGCCACCTCCAGAATATGGAGAATACAAAAAATCAGCCTTCTGATCTATGGAGTTAAAAGATTCAAAGTTTATCACTTTAACTTTGGGGTAAATTGTAACCTCAAAGACAGAAAACACATGCATTCACATTTCAAGATAGAATTCAGCCTAAGTCTTCAGTATAGGTAACACTTGAACACCAACCTGGCCTTGGCATGAATCACTTTTGTGCTAATATAATCTCTCATTAGTGTTTTCAGCTGGTCTTTGTTTCATGAGTATTAGTGGCTGTATATAAGAGTTAATATGCATCTGTGTTCTTATTTTTCACCAATCCCATCCCTGACTCAATTAAAATTATTTCCTAAATTTTTTTCATTATATAAATGAATATCAGAACAGAACACACCCATTTAGCTGTGGAGAAAACTTTGTGGCCGGTGCCGCGGCTCACTAGGCTAATCCTCCACCTAGCGGCGCCAGCACACCGGGTTCTAGTCCCGGTCGGGGCACCGGATTCTGTCCTGGTTGCCCCTCTTCCAGGCCAGCTCTCTGCTGTGGCCAGGGAGTACAGTGGAGGATGGCCCAAGTGCTTGGGCCCTGCACCCCATGGGAGACCAGGAGAAGTACCTGGTTCCTGCCATCGGATCAGCGTGGTGCACCGGCTGCAGTGCGCCGGCTGTGGGGGCCATTGGAGGGTGAACCAACGGCAAAGGAAGACCTTTCTCTCTGTCTCTCTCTCTCACTGTCCACTCTACCTGTCAAAAATAAATAAATAAATAAATAAAATAAAAAAGAAGAAATGAAAGTATTTATCTCAGAAATATTTGTGAGGAGTAAAGGCATAACTATGTACTTTTTTTTACCATTGAGTAGATGTTTAGATTTTTAATATCTTCAATATTTGATTTTCTCAATAGAAAAAATATATAAATATGAGCAAAAATTTTAACTTCATTTGCTCTACTTTAAAAATAGCAATGGGAAGCCAGAAGAGAGTTTATAGGTAGTGTTTTCTTTAGGAATTGCAAACAAATGCTATAATTCTTGAGGGTCAACATTTCTGCCCATTATATGATCCAATGTTCAATCCAATTATCTACAAGCAAATATGAAACTTGTACATACCTCATTCATTTCCACGGTCTGAAAGACAACAATTAAATTGTTTTCCCTTCATTTAGCTCACACTCATTAGCTAATTGGACATGTATTACATTGTTTCAAAATTCAATCTTGTTGACAAGAGCAGGCACTTCATATGATCATTTTCATTTTAATGTGTTTTTGGACTACTGGGCATGTGACATTTGGCTAAAGTGAATTTTGTTTTCACAGCTTACAGAAAAATGTTTTTGTTAATTCGAGTGTTGTGGACAATAATCTAATTAGATATAATTGTTATTTGACAACAGAGGCAGTTGCAAAAGAAGACTAAGAGGAGAATTAAAAAACCATGAGTACATCTTCAAATCTAATTCTTCCCTTCATATATGCAAATATATTCAATCTGTTTATAGAGTGTAAATAATGCAATTATTATGTTATAAAAGTAACATAATAAATATAAAATATATTTAATTTTAATAAATTTAATATATGAATGTAATATATTATATACATATATATCTTATGCAGTCATGTGCCACATAATCAAGTTTTAGTAAACAATGGGCCTTATAAACAATGGCAGTCCCATAGGATTACAACAACCATGACATTCTAGCTGTCTTTGTGTAAGTATTCTATGGTGTTCACACAATCAGAACCTTCTGCTTGTGTGTAAATGATACATGAAGCTATATGCATATTGTGTATATATACATATATCATAAATCAGATGTATACAAGGAATGTATACATTTATATATTATACACACACAGGAGGATACATCAAAAAGTTCATGGGGCATGGAACTAAGGTAATTTTATTTCGATGCAATTTTTTTGAAATCCATGCATAGTGTTTTTTTTTTTTTCATAATACTCATTGTCCATGGATTTCCCGTGTGTGTGTGTGTATGTGTGCAATCAGACTGGTTTAAATATCTCGCTTGCTGAGTATTTACAGAAAAATGGTTACACTCATTGTACAGTCTATTTTTTCTGTGGATAGGCTATGTTGGGATAAATGCTCTATGAATCTATCCTGTTTCAGTGCATATTTTGAGTACAGGCATTGCTAGTATATGTTTAGGACTATTTGCATTTTTTAAAAAATATTTAACTTAAAATCAGAGTTGCAGAGAGAGAAGGAGAGACAAAGGCAGAGAGACCTTGCAACTGCTGGTTCACTCTGCAGATGACTACACTGGCCAGGGCTGGTCCAGGTGGAAGCTGGGAGCCAGGAGCCAGAAGTTTCATCAGAGTCTCCCATGTAGCAGCAGGGTCCCAAACACTTGGGCTATATTCCTCTGCTTTTCCCAGGCCATTAGCAGGGAGCTGGATCGGAAGTGGAGCAGTGAGGACATGAATCAGCAGCCATAAGAGATCCTGGCATCACAGGTGGCAGCTTTATCAGCTACACCATAAAGCCAGCCCCTAAGAAAAATGGCACTTCTAATCCAAGTAGCCTCAGAAGATAGAGATCATGTCTTTCTTCAGAAGAGAGAGCAGCTTTATTTGTCATCAAGTCTAGCAAGTTTAATGTCTGCATCCATGGAAAATGTTGTGAAAGTTTGCTTGAAACTCACTGTAAAATATTTGGGTTGCCCATACTTGGAGTGTTTCTCTTGTAACCGTTCAGCCCTCATGCAGGCATCCCCTGGCCCTTTTTATAACACCAAATGGGAATTGGAGTTTGAAGAACTTGGGAAAAAAATTATGATGTTATGGCTACTGCTGTTGCTGTGAGTAATAAACTGTCCTTTGACTCTGACCCAGGAGTCTCATGTTTTTCTGCCAGCATCCATAAAACTCACAGGTTAACTTGTTAGCTTGCAAGTAGAATAAAATTTCAAACCCACCGCAATTCTTGAAATAGTAAGATATGGTTGTGAATTATGGAAGTTACTTTTTCCAGCAAAATAGACTCATGAAATGTATGCTCATTTTCAAGAAGTTTAGAAACTTATTTTCACACACATGCGTAATTACATAGTATGATGGGACAGTTCTCATAGTATGAACGCTGGATGCTGTTCCAGCTTGCACTTTACTTCAGTTTGTGAACTGAACACATTTATTGTACCAATATTAACTCACTGTCTGCAAACACAAAATGTCATTTCGTGATTCTTTTTTAAATTTGAAATTGCCCCTTTTTTTCGTGGTTTTATGTATGTATTCTTGCATGGAAGGAACAGAAGATACAAGCTAGTGGAGTGAACCACCGACAATTCGGGTCAATGATTTTAAGCATAGTTCAAATTTCATTACAAATCTCATTAGAAATATTTAACTCTTTTGGTTGTGGCCCATGTATCATAGACTCTGATAATCCACTAGATAAAGTTAAAATATCTCTAAGTAAAGATGAAGCAGGGATTACATTGGTTTATGTATATCCTATTAGAAGATGCCTATGCATCATGGAATATGGAAGATGAGGGAACCTCAAAAAGTTTATGGAAAGTGAATTCCAATGAAAGTTTATTTTGTTGTAAAATTCTTTTGAAATCTATTTACATATGCATTATCATGAATTTTGAAGTTTAAAAAATTTCCCAAATACATATTTTTTAAAGATTTATTTTATTTATTTGAAAGGCAGAGTGATGGAGTTGGTGCAGGGGGAGAGACTTCTTTCATCCACTAGTTCACTCCCCAATTGGCCTGCAATGGCCAAGGCTAAGCCAGGTCGAGCCAGGAGCCAGTAGTTTTATTCAGGTCTCCCACATGGGTGCAGGAGCCAAACACTCAGACATCTTACATTGTTTTCCCAGGTATATTAGTGGAGAACTGGATCAGAAGTGGATCAACCAAAACTTGAACTGGAGCCCATAGAGAATGCTGGCATTGCAAGTGGTGACTTTACCTGCTGTGCCACAGTGCTGATCCCCCAATTACATACCTTATAGCATATTTTCCATCAGCATTTTCAAACAAAGTAGACTTGAAAATGAAAATTGTTAAGACATAAGGAAGTTTATTATGTAATGATCAATGAATTTAACAAGATTGTAAATATATTATGTGCCTAATACTAAAGCACCTAATATTATAAAACAAATGCTAATAAAACTAAAGGAAAACATCAACTCCAATAGAGTAACGTTGTGGAATTTCAGTACTGCTCTTTAATGAATGGACAGATCAACTGGACAAAAAAAATCAACAAAGAAATAAGATAGTTCATCTGCAGTATAGAAAAAAAGGACCAAAAGTTATCTGTACCCCCTGGTTTACTGCAGGTCAATTCACAACAGCTAAGATATGGAATCAACCCAAATATCTATCAACTGAAGACTTGATAAAAAAAAATATGGGATATGTACACCATGGAATACTACACAGTGGTAAAAAATGAAATACTATCATTCATCACAAAATGGATGAAATTGGAAAACATCATACTTATTGAAATAAGTCATTCCCAAAAGGAAAAATACCATCTGTTCTCCTTGATCTGTGATAACTAATAGAACACCCAAAAAGATAATCTGTAGAAGTAAAATTGAAACTTTGGGATGGCTTTAAATAACCCTTGTCTGGACTGTAAAGGAACATTTTTTTTATACTATATGTTGAACTGTCTACTTAGTATAGAGTTAACTATATGTGTATAAGATTAATTGAAAATAAGACGTCAGTAAAAAAATAAGGATGGGAATAGGATAGGGAGGAGGAAGAACGATGGAGAGTGGATGGGAGGGCGGGTATGATGGGAAGAAGCACTATGTTCCTCAGGTTGTATTTATGAAATGCATGAAGTTTGTATTTGTTAAATAAAAGGTTTCTGGGACAAAATAAAAGACATGACCATATAATATAAAAAAGAAGAAGAAAAGGACCTAATAGCCATCACAGAACATTCCATCCTACAGTTGTGGAATACATATTGTTTTCATCAGCACATGGAACATTCTCTAGCATAGAATACACACTAGATCATAACACATGTCCAATCACATTTAAAAAACTGAAATCACAACCTGTATTTTTGAGCACAATAGAATAAATCTGGAAGATAACAACAGAAGAAACTCTAGAACTTGCATAAATGCATGAATACTGAATAACATACTCATGAATGAGTAAGTGTTCATCAAAGAAAGCAAAAGCAAAATTGAAAAATTCCTTGAAACTAGTAAAAATGGAAAATGGTTGTATGAAATTTATGGGAGACAGCAAAAGCAGTGTTAAGAGCAAAGTTTATAGCCATAAGTGCCTACGTGAAATAAAAAAATAAAGAAAGGTGTCATATAACCTAACAGTTCATTTAAAGGTTCTAAAAAAAAAAGACAAATAAAACGCAAAATTCATAGAAAGAAATAATAAAAATTAAGTCATATGTAAACTAAGTATTTAAATTACAAAAGACTAATGAAATGAAGATCTGTTTTTTAAGTGATAAAATTGAAAAACCATTAGCTGTACTACCAAAGAAAAGAAGAAAGAAGTTTTAAAAAAAGGAAATTAGAGATGAAAGATTTTTTGCCCTTTTCCCCATTGTTCCCTATTCATTATTTCCTCATATATATTGAGGCTCTTGTTTTAGGTACGTGTATGTTTGAAAGTTTTTTAAAAACATTTTATTTATTTATTTGAGAGGTAGAGTTATAGACAGAGAGAGAGAGAGAAAGAGAGAGAGAGAGACAGAGGTCTTCCCTCTGCTGTTTCACTACCCAAATGGCCACACTGCCAGCAGCCAGGAGCTTCTCCTGGGTCTCCCACATGGGTGCAGAGGCCCAAGCACTTGAGCCATATTCTGCTTTCTCAGGCCACAGAAGAGGGCTGGATCAGAAGAGGGGCATATAGGACATGAATTGGCACCCATATGGGATGCTGCCGCTGCTTCAGGTAAAGGCTTAGCTTACTATGCCACACAGCTGCCTCCCCCCAAAAATTTTGTATAATCCTAATTTTTAAATTATTTTTTAGTATTCAAACGTCTTTTTTTGTTTCATAAAAAGTTTTTGACTCAACATCTATCTTACCTGATGTTAATATGAGCTTGTATATGTAGATGCATGTCTTTCATCAAGTTTGGGAATAAGCCATATTCTGAGTCTTAAATAAAACTGCAACAAACTTTCAAGAATGATGTTCTGGTGCTCACTATCTCTAATTACACTTAGTACATCAAAAGGACTATAAAAAATACCAAGACCAATAGAATGGCAGATATCCTAAACA
Source organism: Oryctolagus cuniculus (assembly GCF_051225735.1). Lineage (NCBI taxonomy): Eukaryota > Metazoa > Chordata > Mammalia > Lagomorpha > Leporidae > Oryctolagus > Oryctolagus cuniculus. The sequence goes on along the minus strand of NC_142869.1, from coordinate 126,894,159 downwards.
GCACTCTGGCCTCAAAATCAGCCCTTAAGGCACGCGGATCTGGCTGAAAAGCCCATGAGAGTATTACAGGCATGGAAAGCCAAGACACTCTGGCAAAAAAAAAAAAAAAAAAAAAAAAAAAAAAACCTACATGAAAGATCTCTGCAAGTGAGATCCCAGTGAAAAGAACAGGTCATCAAAGAAGGAGGTACCTTTCTCTGAAGGGAGGAGAGAACTTCCACTTTGACTATGACCTTGTCTAAATATGATCAGAGTCGGTGAACTCAAAAGGCTTCCATACCCTTGGCGACTCATGACAAGAGCCTAGGGGCCATTCTCTAGAAAGGTCCAACATGGGAAGTGAGATACACAGCAGACCCATAGAATGGAAAATGTCCTAACAGCACTCTGGCCTCATAATCAGCCCTTAGGCATGCGGATCCAGCTGAAATGCCCATGAGAGTATTTCAGGCATGGAAAGCCAAGACACTCTGGGGGAAAAAAAAAACCTAAATGAAAGATCTCCACGAGTGAGATCCCAGTGGAAAGAATGGGTCATCAAAGAAGGAGGTACCTTTCTCTGAAGGGAGGAGAGAACTTCCACTTGGACCATGGCCTTGTCTAAAAATGATCAGAGTCAGTGAACCCAGGGGGCTTCCATAGCCTTGACAGCTCATGACAAGAGCCTAGGGTGATTACTGATGCCATAAACAAGAGTGTCAATTTGTTAAGTCAACAACAGGAGTCACTGTGCACTTACTCCTCATGTAGGATCTTTGTCCTTAGTGTGCTGTACATTGTGATTTAATGCTATAACTAGTACTCAAACAGTATTTTTCACTTTATGTTTCTGTGTGGGAGCAAACTGTTGAAATCTTTACTTAATGTATGCTTAACTGATCTTCTAAATATAAAGAGAATCGAAAATGAATCTTGACATGAATGGAAGGGGAGAGGGAGTGGATAAGGGGAGGGTTGCGGGTGGGAGGGAAGTTATGGTGGGGGAAGCCATTGTAATCCATAAGCTGTACTTTGGAAATTTATATTCATTAAATAAAAGTTAAAAAAAAAAAAGAGTCTAGGGGGATTACTGATGCCATAAACAAGAGTGTCAATTTGTTAAGTCAACAACAGCAGTCACTGTACACTTACTCCTCATGTAGGATCTCTGTCCTTAATGTGCTGTACATTGTGATTTAATGCTATAACTAGTACTCAAACAGTATTTTTCACTTTGTGTTTCTATGTGGGTGCAAACTGTTGAAATCTTTACTTAATACATGCTAAACTGATCCTCTGTACATAAAGAGAATTGAAAATGAATCTTGATGTGAATGGAAGGGGGGAGGGAGTGGATAAGGGGAGGGTTGCGGGTGGGAGGGAAGTTATGGTGGGCGAAGCCATTGTAATGCATATGCTGTACTTTGGAAATTTATATTCATTAAATAAAAGTTAAAAAAATACCAACACTAATTCTACCAATGTAAGTTGAACATCTTAGATGAAATGGAGCAAATCTTCCAAAATTATGAGCTACCCCAATGCATCCAATATGAAATGGCTAATTTTAATAGCAGTACAATTATAGAATCAACTGAATTTGTAGTGAAGAAATTTTAAATTCCTACTTGAGAGAGTTCAACATTGAAAACTTGATCACTACTAATCACCACATTAATAAACTACTATAAAACCAAAAATCATATGGCATAATTAATCAGTCTACAAAATATTTGGATACCAGTACAATTTTTTTCAATCTCAGAAATAGGAATTAGGGAGGAAACATTCTCAATTTTTCATAAGGAGCTTCTAAAAATCCTTCAGCTAACATTATACTGTGCAGTGTAAGATTGACTGCCTCTTCGGGAAAGATAGCAAAGATGTTAAATGGTGAGGACTCTTTTACAGCAAAATGTTAAGAAGCCCTTGGTAGAACAGTAAAATTAAGAAAACAGGGCAAAAATAAATACACAAAATTGTCTCTCATGGCACATGATATTACTGTCTATATAGAAAACTCCACTATATTTACAAAACAACCTCTAGAACTAATCTATAAGTTCAGCAAGGTTGCAGAATACAAGATAAATATACAAAAATAAGCACTATTTCTATATATTGACAATGAACATTTGTATGTAGAGCAGTCACTAAAAAGAAGAAAATATATGGGTACAAATCTATCTAGTTAATTACAACGCACTGATGACAGAAATGAAATATTATATTAATAAATGGAGAAACATATTTATAGATGGGACATTCCAGTACAGTCAATATTTTTTCTGAAGTACACACAATTAAATTTCCATTGAAATATCAACAAATATTTGATAGAAATAGGCAATATTTTATAAGGTTTACACTAAGTATTAAAATAATTAGAATATCTAAAACATATTTTTGATAGAAGAGTAAAGAGTTAAGGTATACATTACATGACTTACTGCACAGTTATAGCAACCAAGATGTTGTCTGGGTGCAGGGAGAGACACATAGATCACTGAAAGAAACAGGGAGCTTAAAATACATTCTTACAAATATGACAATTTTTGTTTGGCAATACCTCAAAACCAATTCATTTGCAGAAGGATACACTTTTCAATAAAGGTTGCTGGAACTGTTAGACATTCTGTTAGACTGTTAGACATAGAAAAAATTGTTTGACCTATATTTGTAACCATCAAAAATTAGCTGGGGCCGGCGCTGTGGTGCAGTGGGTTAACACCCTGGCCCGAAGTGCCAGCATCCCATATGGACGCCGGTTCAAGACCCGGCTGCTCCACTTCCTGTCCAGCTCTCTGCCATGACCCGGGATAGCAGAAGAAGATGGCCCAAGTCTTTGGGCCCCTGCACCCACATGGGAGACTTGGAAGAAGTTCCTGGCTCCTGGCTTCAGATCGGCGCAGCTCCAGCTGTTGTGGCCATCTGGGGAGTGAACCATTGGATGGAAGACCTCTCTCTCTCTCTCTCTCTCTCTCTCTGCCTCTCCTCTCTGTGTAACTCTGACTTTCAAATAAATAAATAAATAACAAATAAAAAATTAGCTGAAAATGAATCATGCACTAAAACATAAAGTGAACATATGTACAAATTTTAGGAAAAATAATAAAATATTGGAATTTACAACTAGGAATAACTCTTAAATTTGGTGTCCACTTATTAAAGGAAACTATGATAATATAGACCCCATCAAAATTAAAAATTAAAAAAAATTGTTCTGTGCAAGACCATGTTAAGAAAAGACAAGCTTCAGACTGGGAAAAAATATTGGCAAAGCACATATTCAACAAAGGACTAACAAACTCCTTAAAAATCAGCAGTATACAAATAAAAAACCCAATCAATGTTGGGAAATTCATCAGTAGACATTTTATCAAGAATATATATATATATATATATATATATGGTAAATAAGCACATATGAAGATGTCCAACATCATTCTCCATTATGGGAATACAAACTTAACACTTTGGGATAAGACTAACACCAATAAATATAGGTAAAATAGAAAATACTAGTGGTATCCAATGCTGTTGAAGGTGCAGTTAAGCTGGATCACATATACCTCAATGGATAGAACATAAAGTGCTTATTTACACTGGAGAAGCATTTCCTGATGCCTTGAAAAGCCAAAGATGTCATTATTATACAATTCTGCAGCTGTGTTAGATGAATTAAAACTTACATTCACAGAAAAACTGGAACACTAAATAGAGCTTTATGTATTATAGCTCAAACCTAGCAACAACTCAAATGCCTTTCCATGAATGAGTGGTTAAGCAGAGTGTGGCATACACATCCCATGGGATAAGACTCACAATAAAAGGGAACACAGTCTTGGTATATGAAGCTACCTTGATGAATCTCCAGAGAATTATGTCAAACTGAAAAAAGCCCACCCTGACATTGTGGCACATCAGGTTAAGCTGCATCCCACATCAGAGCAACAGTTCAAGTCATGGCTGCTCTGCTTCTGATACAGCTCTCTGCTACTGTGCCTAGGAAAGCTGCAGAAATGGCCCAAGTGCTTCAGCCCCTGCCACCCAAGTGGGAGACCAGGATGCTCCTGGCTTTAGCTTGCCCCAGACATTGCTGTTGGGGCCATTCGAGGAGTGAACCAGCAGGTGATGATTCAGTCTCTCTCTCCGTCTCTCTCTCTCTCTCTCTCTCCCGCCCCCCATCTGTCTTTCTTTCTCTGGTTTTCCCTCTCCTGTTGTTCTGTCTTCTAAATAAATAAATCTTTAAAAAAGGGCTTATCTCAAAAGCATATTTAAAGAATGATTTAATTTATATAACATTCTTGAAATGACAAAATTATTCAAAAATGACCAAATTACTAATATGGACAACAGATTGATGAGACAAAGGAGGAGGTAGGAGCAACATGGAGAGGGAGTGGTTATAAAAAGGTTACGTGAGTCATGGTTGTGGTGATGAAAATACTCCCTCCCTTTAGCGTGTGAATATTGATAGCCTGATTATGCAATACTGTGTTATAATTTTCTAAGAATTTTCCATAACAGGAACTCACCAATGGAAAAAGTATCAGGGCTCTCTGCACTGTTTCTTACAATTAATATGAATTTATAATTATCTCAACATTTGAAATACTTAATTTAAAAAAAATGACATATATTTGGAAAAGAATTCTTTCTAAGCTTAAAACTCATAAGCAACAATAAGAAATTGCTAGCAATTTATAGTAGAATAAACAGCATACTTTGAAAAACTGCAAAACAGCTTACCCCAATGACCAATAGATATGTGAGGAAAATATTCCACTTCATTTTTTAACCAAAGGAATTTAAAATAAAACAACCATGCTATCCTTGTTCACACTTTTTAGAAAAAGCAAAATAAAATAGACTCATAGTACCAAGTGTTTAAGTAGTGCGAGCAGGCCTCTCATAAATTGCTTGTAGAGTACAATGAATGAAACAACTGTTCACAGTCTCTACTAAAGCAGAATATACACACACAAAATAGCTCAGCAATTCCATTCCTAAGAATTTATCAAATAGAAATGCATACATATTTTCAATCTGCACAATAGTGTGTTTATAATAACATTAGGCAATAGCTCCTAATAACAACTATGCCAATTCATATCAACAGTGCAGTAAATAAATTATTAGACATTGGGCAGAACAGATCCAACTTTGAGAATATAGGATCTACAGTTATAGGGAACAATCTGCATGCATCACACAAATATGGCCACCAGGAAAGGAAGGCAAAACAAAAGGTGGTGTATTATAGACTAAATTGTGTCTATGGTAAAGTCTAAATTCCTGGTACCTCATAGTGTGATTATACCTTGAGAAAGCATCGTTGTAATGTTATAATGAGGTCTTTAGGAGAACATTACTGCAACTTGGTGTCCTTACGAGAGGAGAGCATTGGGACACAAGCAGAAGACCTTGGGAAGATTAGGAAAAAGGAGGTCATGCACAGCCAATCAGAGCAGTCTCAGATACAACCCTACCAACTCCTTGGCTGTGGACTTCTAGCCTTGGACTTATGAAAAAATGAATTTACGTTATTTATTGTTTTAGAACTATGCTCTTATTTGAGAGAGAGCGAGAGAGAGAAACTTCCATCTACTGGCTCACTTCCCACTTCCCAAATTCCTGCAACAGCCAGGGCTGAACCAAGAGCCAGGAACTCTATCCAAGTCCCCTAAAGAGATGGCAGGGACCCAGGTATTTGTACTAACTTCTGGTGCCTCCTCAGGCGCATTAGGAAGCATTATTAGAAGTTCCGTATACAAGACTTGAACTGGCACTCCATTGCAAGTGGTGATTTAAGCTACTGTATGATTGTGCTGGCCCCATTATTTCTTTATTATAAGACCCCTAGAAAACTAATATAATCATGCACATATCTATGCTTATAAAGGCTAATTAAACTACATTAGGTTGCTATTGTTCAAAATAGCAATTGCTCTTGGAGAATAATTAAGGAAGGGATATGCTGGCCGTCTTCTGGGATGTGGCTAGCTTTCTGCTTCTTGACCTGGGTGCTACCTAAGCAAAGCTGATGAAAGTTTCTTAACCTGTGTACTTAGAGTATGCACATTATTCAACACACACACACACACACATATATACATGTCAATACAATCTATGTGTATACATAAATGTGCAATATACATGTATATGTATATATAGATGTAATTTCAGGAATTTTTTAAAAAATTAAATTTATTATAGATACAGGATTATTGGAACGAATTATCCAAGTGACTTTGGAAACAAGCGATGTTATCCACAGTACTTGAATTTGAGAATACTGGTTTTACATCATCAGTTCTTAATAGAGATGTGACTGCGTATTATCTTTCAGAGAACTTGTGTGGTGATGACAGCTGATCTCTTCATACTTGACTGACATCTATAGTTGGATGTATGGAAAAAAGTGTGTGTGACGGTGGAGGGAGATGGAGGATGTGTAAATGTTGCTTGCTGGCTGCAGAGCCTGTCTCATTCTCCCTTCCCTGTGAAGTCCTTGAAGACAGCCCAGCTCTCTGGTTGGCAAAGCTCCAGAGTTGATCATTCTCTCTGCCTTCTGCTTGTAGTCCTGACTCCTGTAACTTAGCCTTTCTTCCACCACTTCTTCTCCTCCTCCTCCTCCTCTCCCTCAGAATTTCCAATGGTGTTATCAAGGGTGTATATATTGTTAGAGTCAAGTAACTTAGCAGCAATGTGTCTCGGGTCATAGCTGGCCTTGGCTTGATCCACAGGGAACTCCCATGCAGTTCACTGCTTTCTTTTAAATGGTAACTTGTAAACAGCTCCATCATTCTGTGCTGGCTCTTCCTCTTTAGCACTGTGTATACCCCACAGTGCCTTCCATGTCATCTAATAAAACAAAACCACAGGGAGTTTTTGAGCAGAGTGGGCATCAGAGGAAGCTTTGAACATGGCAAGATAGGCAAAGTGTCATGTTGAATATGAGCTACCATTGTTCCTAGAGTTTTTAGAGACTGTTTCAGTTTTCTTGAATAGCCATTTCTCCTTTCCTCTTTGTTCACCACCTTCAATCTATCTGCCATCAACATCTGTTATTTTTGAAGCATCATAACTCAGATATTTTCCTCTTCTTTTTTTGCTATGTTCAGTATGTCAAGAATCCAGCTTGGTTTTTAGTTCTCTAAGAAGACAGTTTTTCTTCCATAACAGGGAAGGAAGCTATAAAAATATTCAAACAATGTTTGATATCACCACTACTGGCCTGATTTCTAGATTGTCTTAATTTATTTGCCATTGGAATTGAGTAGCCAAAACTTAACAATGCTAATGTCTTAATAGAAAGATGTTTATTCTACATGGACATTTTTAAAAAAAAAAGATTTATATTTTTATTTATTTGAAAGGAAGAGTTACAGAAAGAGAGAGGGATGGATGATGAGAGAGCTAGATTGGAAGTGGAGCAGTCAGGGCTCGAACTGGCACTTATATGGGATGCCAGTGTTGCAGGTGGCAGCTTTATCTGCTACATAATAATGCTTGCCCCTTTAGTTGGACCTTTAATGAACTGTTGAGTTGTTGTGCCACAACACTTTCTCCAAAATCAGAGGTCTAGAACTAAGGTAGCTTGAAGCATCTTACAAGAAGGAATTAATGGAATAAAAAGGAAAGTGAGGTGTCTAACATCTACTGAGAGCTTACTGAAAATCGCATGATAGGTCCTGTCCTCATTTACATATATGTATAATTTTAAAAATATTTTAATGATATTAAGATTTTAACATTTTGTTTTTTTACACTTAGCTTTAATCACCACTTTTTCTATACTTGAGAATTTTCCAACTTCCCACCTTAAACAGCACCATAGTACCTGCTGACTTTACCTTTTTTGTATAATAGCCTCCAAGGCTCAATGCCCTATCTGGCGTGGTTCCATCAGAAGGATCATCCCTTACATCAGAGAGCCTCCTTGTGAGAAAAAGGGAATCTTTAATGTTTTTCCTTATCCGCTTTCTCTCATTTAGTGAAGTTGCACATCAACACTCCTAGCTGCTTGACCTTCCTTTCTCTTCTGAAATTTTAGCTCCTCTTCACTGTTTCATTGACTATTAAAAGAGTTTAAACCTCAGTTGACACTAATATAAGGGGATGATATACTTTATATCCAGTTTTTCTAGGAGAAAACTTCCCCTTCTGTTAGTTTTATGTGCATCAAGTTGTCTTTAGTAGTATAATAGTGTTCTACTTTAAAATTTGTTTACTATTTTATTTTATCCTCTTATTCTGGAAGGTTTTGGTGTATTTATTTATTTACATAGCTTGTTGAGCTATATAAGCCAATAATCAATTCAGAAAAAGGTATGTAAACAATAATGTTTTTAAGTACTTGCCCTACAAACATGCTGTTTGTTCTACGTTACGAATTATGTTTTGGCTCAGTTTAGAATGCTAAGCTGAATGCAGTTTCTTGCAGAAATTCACAGACAGCATTTCATTAGTTTTCACATTGACTATCTCAGCGAGTTTTGACACTTCATCTACACATGCATCATTTTTGGCTCACAAAATTGGGTCCCTGACACCCATGTGGGATATCTGGATTGAGTTACTGGCTCTGGCTTCTGCCTGGTCCAGATCCAGCTGTTGCAGGCATTTGGGGAATGATTTGGAAAGTCTCTCTCTCTCTCTCTCTCTCTCTCTTTCTCTCTTTTTTCTCTCTTTTTTTCTCCCTCTCTCTCTTTCTCTCTTTTTTTCTCTCTCTCCCTCTTTCTCATTTTTGCCTTTCAGAGAAGTTAAAATGAATATCAATAAAATGTTAAAAATAAAATGTTCAATTTTTACTCAATATGCTCTATACATATTGGGAATTTTCCATAAAAGGACCTTTTACTATTTTTTAAATGGTGGATAGTAGTGTCCTTCTACTTCCTTGCCTTTTTCCTTCTCTTCTGTTACAGAGACCACTAGCTAGTGAGATTCACCCACTGGCCATCCTACCCATGAGGTATGGCTGGAGGTAAAAGTTGTCCCTAAAAGAATGACTACAAAGAAACCTTGCATCCCTGTTAACCAGAGCCACACATGCCACAGAAAATTCACCTAAGAAATAACCTGACTGAGGGCCAGCATTGTGGCACAGCAAGTTAAGCTGTCACCCATGATGCTGGCATCCCATATTGGAGCAACAGTTAGACTTCCACCAGCTGCTCTTCTTCTGATCCTGCCCCCTGCTAATATCCCTGGGAAAGCAGAGGACAATGAGCATGGTGTATGGGCTCTACCACCCATGTGGGAGACTAGGATGGACCAGGGACTTAACCAGTGAATGGAAATCTCTCTCTCTCTCTCTCTCTCTCTCTCTGTTGGTCTGCTTTTCAAATAAATGCATAAAAAAAGAATACTTCCGTTCCACAGGAGTAACTATAAACAAGGACTAAAAACAGCAATCATATCACAAGATGTCCTTTTCATTCTTATACATTTTTGTATCCTATATTAGCTGCACATATCAAAGAAAATACGCTATTTGTCTTTTGGGTATTGGCTGATTTCACCAGTTGCATCAATTTTCAATCTTTTTTGTGGCTGAGTAGCATTCCAGAGCGTGGTCTTTCTGCTTTTATTTATTTATTATCATGGTTAGTGGCGCATTAAGATTGTGATCATAGAGTGTATTGAAATGTTTTTGAAAAATTTAGTGAAAGAAAGGAAGGAAGGAAGAAAGGGATTGAGGAAAGGAGAAATGGAGGGAGGGAAATAGGTTTACCTTAGAATTGTACCTACACAATATATGAAATCTGTTTTCTTTAAATAAAGAAAAAAATTAGGAAAGAAACACCTGTTTCAGTCAACCACTGAAATGCTGAAATATATTTATTTCCACATTCTAGTGTAACCCCAAAATATACCTTCTAGTGTTATATGTGTCAAATAAATTACAGACTTCCTAGCACTGTCCTTTTTGTCTCCTTGTACATTTTTCATGTTTTACTTCTGTAATATCTTATACAGCTCCTCCTGATAGGTACTTGAGTCAATCTATTTGCTTAGTATTTTTTTTTTTGACAGGCAGAGTGGACAGTGAGAGAGAGAGACAGAGAGAGAAAGGTCTTCCTTTGCCGTTGGTTCACCCTCCAATGGCCGCCGCTGCAGCCGGCGCACCGCGCTGATCCGATGGCAGGAGCCAGGAGCCAGGTGCTTTTCCTGGTCTCCCATGGGGTGCAGGGCCCAAGCACCTGGGCCATCCTCCACTGCACTCCCTGGCCATAGCAGAGAGCTGGCCTGGAAGAGGGGCAACCGGGACAGAATCCGGCGCCCCAACCGGGACTAGAACCCGGTGTGCCGGCGCCGCAAGGTGGAGGATTAGCCTATTGAGCCACGGCGCCTGCCTTTGCTTAGTATTTTTCAGTCTGCCCATTCCCCTTCTTGTCTTCAATAGCAATATGTTTTTTTTTTTTTTTATTTCCAAGAGTTTTAAATCATTTTGTCAAACACTGTATTCATTTCTAGAACACAATATCTTTTTACTCGGGAGAAATTAATTGTATATTGTGAAGTCTTCTTCCTTAATATAAGCCATTTACACATTTTTCAAACTGACTTGTTTCATTTTTTTATTGGCTCTTCCTTTAATATGTGGTGATTTTTGGTTATGTTTATCTTTGTGCAGACAATCCTTTTTAGACTGCCTGTGCTCACATCTTCTGTGTACTCAAAGGTAACTTCTATGGACTCTTCTGGAAGAAAATGTCTGGGTTACCCATAAACAGTCATGTTCACAGTGTGTTACATGTTTAGGCATTTTTCCTTGTGTGGGGTGTTTCCAATCCTTCCTTGGAACAGTAAGCTGCTATTGGGTCTCAAGTACCTCTACACAGGTTCTAGCATAATAGTAAACTAACAAAGGCAGTGTAATAAGGACCAGTCTTCAATGAAGGTATGATTCCTACAAAGTAGATGTTACATCATCATTCAGAAGACATTGCCAGGTTTAGGAAAGTAGTTTCCCTATCATTCACACAGATGCACCCAGAGTACCAAGTCCTATGTGAACCTTTATTCTCGTGGATGTATGATAGAGATCCACTTAACAGTGATGGGTAACTAATGCTGGCAGATTTCAGAAGTCTCCTAGGAATACACTGAGCTCTGTGAGTTTATACCAGAGGATTTCAGTGATAGTGATAATCACTAATATAGCTTCAGTTAACTATCAACACATCTCTCTGTGTTAGCTACATACAAGCACAACACACACACACACACACACACATATATGTATGAAGTACTTAGCATAGAATCAAATACGTAAGGGTTAAAATACTAGTGATTATCATTACCACCCAAAGTCTCTGGTATAAACTCACAAAGCTCAGTGTCTGTCTGTCTCTATCTATCAATCTATTATCTATCTATATATATCTATCCATCCATATAAACCTTTTTTAAAGATTTATTTTATTATTTGAAAGACAGAGTTACAGAGAGAGGTAGAGACATCTGCTGGTTCACTCCCCAGATGGCTGCAATGGCCAGAGCTGTGCTGATCCGAAGTCAGGAGCCAGGAGCTTCTTATGGGTCAGCCATGCAGGTGCAGGGGCCCAAGGACTTGGGCCATCTTCTACTGCTTTTCCAGGCCATTGCAGAGAGCTGGATCAGAAGAGGAGCAGCCGGGACTAGAACAGGCACCCATAAGGGATGCCAGCACTTCATGCCAGGGCCTTAACACGCTGTGCCACAGTGCTGGCCCCCATCCATATATATCTTAATTTGATTATCAACATATATCTCTGTGTTAGCTACTTATATTTTTTTACAAATGAGCATCCTTATGTAAGGTCATATAAGCCAGTGAAAAATTTAAACTCACATCTACCTGACTTCAAAGTGAATGATTTTGATCACTATGCTATTTGCCCCATTGCTTTGTTCTCTAAAACATGTCATATTGTCATGTTGTTCCTCAATAATCCTCCCACTGTTTTGAGAACGCTAATACATGTTCTTTCATTTCAATGGCCATAAATTGCATTATGGATTGTTTCAGTCTGAGGCGAAAGAACAGACCAGCATAGTACAAGGGAAAGAATGAGATGACAACCTACATATTTAAAACACTCAGCAGAGGACTTCTCAGAAAATGCAGAATAGTTATTGTGCAATAGCAACTCTTTCATGTTCTTTGCAAAAGGCTCACTTCCCAGCTATTGACACAACAGAAGTTCATGCTCAACACCTAGCTGAGGCACACTTAGAGCAAAAGGACAGCTTTCCAATCCTGAAAAGTACAATCTTTTTATTTTATTTGACAGACAGAGTTAGACAGTGAGAGACAGAGACAGAGAGAAAGGTCTTCCTTTCACTGGTTCACCCTCCAATGGCCGCTGCAGCCGGCGCACCACACTGATCCGAATCCAGGAGCCAGGTGCTTCTCCTGGTCTCCCATGCAGGTGCAGGGCCCAAGCACTTGGGTCATCCTCCACTGCCTTCCCAGGCCTCAGCAGAGAGCTGGACTGGAAGAGGAGCAACCGGGACTAGAACCCGGTGCCCATATGGGACGCTGGCACCGCAGGCGGAGGATTAACCTAGTGAGCCATAGCACTGGCCAGAAAAGTATAATCATTAGGAGCAATTTTTTTTCTGTATTTTTGACTTCACTATTTCCAACACAAAGAAATGACAACTTTGATTTTGACCTTATTAAAATAGGCTCAAAATTTGTCTATATTCTTACATTCTTGATCAGTTTATATTATCATGGTCTGCATAGAACAGAATACAAATATTTTAGCGTGCCTTTAAGTGAATATGCTGTGTGTGTTTATTTTAATTGTTTTACATTCCTTCAGGTACATTTTTCAGAAGCCATGGCTACCCAGGGAAAAGTTGGGAGAGATAATAATCAAATTCATGCAATATGTTTTAGTTATGCAGTCTTTGGAGACCTACTCATGTGCTTCTTTGATGACTCAGCAGCTCTTCTGCTACCCTTCCTTTTGCCTAAATTCCGGGTTGCCTGGAGAATGAAAGAGCACAGGAGACTGACTGCAGGTTTAGATCATAAACTGATTATCACCTGCAGCATCCTCTAATTTCCTTAAATGCAAGGAAAAGATATTTAAGTCATGTATTCCAATCTTATGTGGTATCCTTCGCATTTCTATGTGTGTATATTGCAATCCTCTACTGCTTGCCATTTGTTCCTAAAATTGAAATGTAAATACAATTGTTGGCCAACGTGGGATTATCACTCTTGCTATGCTGGCTATTTGTATGTCTGTATTGCATATATAAACAGCTATTTGGGGCTTAAATCCTGCTGTCAGGACTAATATTGATGGACAGGTAAACTTAGAGATAGGATAGAAACAAGTCAAATGCATGGATTAACCCAGGGTCTTAAAATTCTGCTTGTGATATAAGAAGAACGTATTTCATGCAGTACCTTATTTGATGTCAGAGAGTCTTTAATAGAATGATTTCTAGTGGAGTACAAATTAGAAAACATTCCCCTAATGTCACCATGTTTACGAAACATGCCACCCTAAAGGATGGTGATTTTCCTTGAGTAAACTCCAAGGCCTGGGTTAGGCAACAGTGGGGTGATTATTGTTAGTAATAAGATTATCTATTAATGGTATATTCCAATTTTTTCTCAAAAATCCACTGCAATTATATTAACAAAGAAAATTTAGCTGTTCTAAAAGTTTTTCTTCCACATTTGTCTCTGTGCAAGGTCATCTTCTTAAAATATTTATGTTTATTCATCCATTTATTTATTTGAAAGAGAGAGTGACAGAGAGAGAGATGGGGAAGACAGAGAGATGAAGTTCTCCCACTGCTGTTTCACTCACTAAATGCCTCAACAACCTGGCTGGACCAGGCCAAAGTCAGAAGCCAGGGACGCCATCCGCATCTCCCGTGAGAATGGCAGGGATCCAGGTGCTTGTACTTGAACCATGCTTTGCTTCCTCCCTGGTGCATTAGGTGGAAGTTGGATCAGAACGCCTAGCCTAAGTCACGATTTCTGAAGCTTAAACAATGAGGAAAAAAGAATATTCACGATCTGATGAAATATTAATGGGTCCCTTGCTCTGTGCATCTCAGCTAATTAGTTTGTTTACTGTTTGCTGGCTTATTTGGAGTCCTGGTCTGCTCCTTGATTTATTTTGGGTTTTTGACCTGTTTTTGAAAAAAAAATAAGAAAGCTACAACTTTCTCAAAATGAAATGCAAAACGAAGGGGAAAAGGCAGAAAATCTCAACTTCATTTGTATTATTCTCCTGCCCAAGAAGAGCCCTTTCGTGTAGCAGTGTTCACAGCAGAGCAGCCGCAGCTTGACAAAGTCACTGGCTGCAAATAGTTTTTCCAGAGAATGTTGAATCCTTTGGAACGGGGAGGGAAGAATGACTCCAACAGCCATAGAAGATACTGAACACGGATGCTCTGAGGTTCACAGAGCTAAAATCTCTAGCTAATCCCAAAAGCTTGGTGAAGACCTTAGCTGGGTCCACACCATCGATGACTGTGTCTGGTAGATAGCATAGTGCTCAGGACTTAGGTGCTGTTTCTGTGAGGCTTCATGGGATGCGCAGCCATGGAGCCCCCACGTCAAGGTCGGTCTGATAGCTGTTGCTGTGTCTTTATCACAAGGCGGATGTTGCTAGTTTCGGTTAGGGCAATGCTTCCCACGGTCGGGACTTTCCAGAGGAGTTGAGAATGTTGTAAACAACAAGATGGCGCCGAGGACCGCACGGTGAGCCTACCTGCTGTGTGACACCTCATCTGATTGGCCCGAGGACGCGTGCACACTGCGTGAACAGACAGCGGATTGGAGTGTTCCGTGCATGGACTTGAGCCCGCTTGCAATTGGCCGGATTTTGTATATAAGCTGTGTGCTGAGGAAGGAGGGGGCTTTTCTTTCCACTCTCCTCCCTTCATTCTTTCTCTGTCGCTGTTATTTGCTTATTAAAAGTCTACTGAAGACCGATAAGCTGCGAACAGTGTCGTTCCTTTGCTGGCAAGGGAGCGACAGTTTCTCGAATGAGTGTAAATTGAACAACTGGGTGTCTAGATCCTGAACTTGAGGCAGCATCTTCCCAATTTCCTCCTCTCCACCACAGCCCACAGCTTGCCATCTGCACCAGCCACACAGGTGGGAAGACACCTTCCCCTTTCTTTCCTGAGGCATTCACTTTTGACTTTTACTGTCCTATAATCTTATTGCAGAGCTCCCCGCAGATCTTCATGATGGAGAATATAAAAGAACTTACTAGATAATAGTTTATAATCATGATCTTTTGCTTCTAGATTTAAATGCTGACTCTAATTATAACCAATGTCATTATAATGAATATTTCTTAACATTTATGCTGTGCTTCATAGTTTTAAAGCACTTCAGAGTTATTTAGTGAATGACTTAACATTACCATGAATGATGGTGTTATTAGTATCTGCAGGTTCTGGAAATGAGGCTCCTAATAAAAGGGAAAAAGAAAAAAGAAAAACTTGCCTAAGGCAGTTGGCACATTGGTGGGGGCAAACGACTTGTCCAAACCTGTGGCTAGAGAGCAGCGTCCTGCTGAAATGCAGAGTACTCAGGACCATGTGAAGAAATTCTCCCTTCTTGTCCACTGCGACCAGGCATAGTGCTCATTCCTCACGTCCGCTCTCATTTTCAATCATGCCTTCCTTTTAAATCCATTTTTGCTTGTTTCCCTATGGCCCTCTGCAAAGTACCCACTGACCTGCTCGTGAGGTTGTAGGAAGTTAGGGTTGTGCAATGATGAGTTGTTTCAGGGCTACCTCATGTCAGGTGCTCTCCAAGGGCCAGCTCCTCTGTCCTTTCACTGCAGGTGGCTGCTTGAGGAGTGAGTTGAACAGGTCTTTGTTTCATGTGGCTGAGGGAGCGTCCAATGCCAAGAAGAGCGAGAAGGCTCGCCAAGGTCTGGCTGACTGCAGCCCCTCCCGGTTGCACTGATCCCAGGCTGGAATCACGCAGCCCTGCTTTCAGAGTCATCCTACTACTGGGCATTCTGTGTGACTGCAGGTGCTTCCCTTCCACAACAGGAGACGCTCACCTGGAGAAAATATTTCACTTGCTTTCTCACTGACACTTAACACGATACACGTTTATTAAAAGTCTTTTTGGGGCCGGTGCTGGGGTGCAGCTGGTTAAAGCCCAGGCCTGCAGTGCCGGTATCCCAAATGGGCACTGGTGTGAGTCCCGGCTTCTCCATTTCTGATCCAGCTCCCTGCTAATGTACCTGGGAAAGCAGCAGAGGTTGGCCCAAGTCCTTGAGCCCCTGCACCTACTTGGGAGACCCAGAAGAAACTCCTGGATCCTGGATTCCGATCAGTTCAGCTCCAGCCATTACGGCCACTTAGGGAGTGAACTAGCGGATGGAAGACCTCTCTCTCTGTATCTCTCTCTCTCTCTGTCTCTTCCTCTGCCTCTCTCTGTAACGCTTTCAGATAAATAAAATAAATTATCAAAAAAGTCTTTTTTATGAATTCTGTTTATTTATTTATTTAAAGGGAACAGATTTCATGTATTTCAAATATACAGTTTTAAGAACATAAGGATGCTTCTGACCCTACAGGGCAGCACACTAGGGCAGGCCTGATGAATGAGATACTTATGGCCCCACTGGTGAACCCAACCTACTCATTGACCGAGCATTTTAGAAATTAAAAATATGAAATTTAGGAAAGTGAAAAATAATGTACTCCTAAGATAAATGTAAGTGCTGTCTATCATTTATGAGAAAGAATCTCTGTAGAATTTCAATGCCATGAAAACATGTTCTTGTCAAAAATTCCCAATTATCCATTGAGTCTTGGAGACTCATTATTTTTATTGAAAAATGATGAAACAACTTTTTTTAAACAATTTGAATAAAGGTAGCAGGCCTATTTTTGCCACATTTCTAAGAGACTGGTTTTCCATTTTGCAAGTGATCTAGCTTCAGTCTTCCTGTGGCTATGGATTATTATATAAACACAGTATATACAGTGGTTAGGACCGTTGTGTTGTTCACTGACTGTTGTGCTTTTGATGCTCCCCATACATTTCAGTAATTAAGACAAACATTCACTTATGTTTTATGTTGATCCCACGTTATTTGAAGCATTACTTGGGCAGCGTTGAAAACCTAGTCATAGACAATGAGAGTTACGGAGCAGTGTAGAGAATAAAGTTGAGGACAATGGATTCAAATGGCCGAGGTCCATTTCTAGGTCTCCAGCCTAATAAATGTATGGTGTTGGGCTAGTTTCTTAATGTCCAGTGCCTCAGCTTTCCCTCTTCTACTGTGGATAATGTACCCACCTGATAGATTGCTAAGCATTCAGTTAAGGCTGCGTATAATGTGAGCACTCAATACATGGTATTATTAATAAAGAAATAATTCACACAGGAAGAGATGTGTGGTCAGAGAATGCAGCATGAAATCCTAAGAGTCTTTGATACAAAATAGTGCACTTCAGGAGCCAGCATTGTAGTGCTGCAGATACGGACATCCCATATCAGGGCCCTGGTGTGAGTCACAGCTGCTCTGCTTCTGGTCCAGCTTTATGCTAATTTGCCTAGAAAGAATGAGAAGATGATCCAAGTACTGGGGAACCTACCAGCCACATGGGAGACCTGGATGGGACCCTGAAATATTGGTTTCAGCCTGTCCTAGTCCCAATCATTGAGGCCTTTTCAGGGGTGATCCTGGTGAGAATTCTCTCTGTGTTTCCTTTTCTCTCACTCTGCCTTTCAAATAATTAAATAAAACTTTTAAAAAAAAGCTACACTCTAGACTGTTTTATACAGTTACTAAAATAGTAGAACAGTGTGATGTTTTTAAAAATATTTAAATGTCTGATATAACAGCATATCATGATTTCTTTAATTATTGTCCTTTTTTGGTGTTGTTTACTATTTTCAGTTATTATATATGCTCTTGTTAAAAGCAGTTCCACAGAGTTGCCTTTATAAATGAATTTCTTTGGAATAACTTTCTAGGGGCATAATTAGAGTATCCAAAGTTATTAACATAAAAGATACTGAAAGAAATTTTCAAAATAAACTGAAAGCTGGTTTTTCAAGTTTAATCCAGTATTATCAAACACTTGATTTAGCAAAAGTGTCCTTAAATTCATCACATTAAGGATAAAACTTAAACACATAAGAAAAACAGATAAGGAAGTTTCAAAAATCTGCAGAAACATGAAACTAAAATGTAAATTTATTTCAGTGCAAAAATTCACTTTTGAAATGCATGCCCATGAAGTATCATCAAAAATTAATGAAAGATAAATATTATGAATCTTGAAATTTGTTTGCACCAAAATAAAATACACTTGAATTCAATTTTCCATGAATTTTTGGAATTATCCTCAAAACATGACTGTAATGATTTTAAAAATGCATGGTGCTTCCCATAGGACCCAGCAGTCATGCCCCATGCTATGGCACCACGGAGTTGAAGACATTTCCACACAAAAGTCTGTACACAGATGCTTATGGCAGCCCCAATCTGGAAGGAACAAAGATGTAGGTGAATGGATAAAGACACTATAGAATATTATTTATAACTAAAAATGAGCTTTTAAACCATGAAAAAATATATGAGGACATACAAATGCATTTTTACTAAATGAGAGAAAGCTGCATGCTGTGTGATTCCATCTGTGTGCAATGGCAAGTTAATGAGATGGTAAAGGATCAATGGTTCACAACCATCCAGAGGGAGGAAACAATGAAAGGAAACCAGAGGAACTCTAGGACTATGAAGTGACTCTGAATGATACTGTCATGCTAGACATATGGCCTGACACATATATCAACTCACAGAGTGTGTAACTATGAGTTCAGACATAGGGTGACAGTGCTGTCGACAGTGTAGGTACATCAGTTGTAATAAGTGTACCACTGTGGTACGGATGTTTATATTTAGGAGGAAACTGTACATGTAAGGTCAGGAGGTTTATGAAAAATTCTTTCTCCCACTCAGTTCAGCTATGACTCTAGAACTACTCAGAAAAAATTATGCAAAAATAATACTTGATGGTTCAATGGTTATCAGCCACATAACCTACATGAATGATAAGGATTGATTGTTCAGACCTGGGGGAATGGTGCCATGGAGTGTTGGTTAAGCCTCTGCCTGCAGTGCTGGCTTGCCATATAGTCTATGGTTTGTGTCCTGGCTGCTCCCCTTCCCATCCAGCACCTTGCTAATGTGCCTGGGAAATAAGATGGCCCAAGTTCTTGGGCCCCTGCACCCATGTGGGAGACCTGGAAGAAACTCCTGGCACCTGGCTTAGGGTAGGCCCATCACCAGCCATTGTGGCCATTTGGGAAATGAGTCAGCAGATGGAGGACCTCTCTCTCTGCCTCATTCTCTCTGTCTGTCTGTCTCTCTCTCTCTGTAACTCACTTCTCAAATAAATGAATTTTAAAAAATAAATAAAATATTTTTGAATGTTCTTTCAAGTTTGTTAATATTAAGCAAAAGAGGGGCCAGCACTGTGGCAAGGTAGGTTAATCCTGTGGTGCCAGCATCCCATATGGGCACCCATTCTAGTCTCAGCTGCCCCTCTTCCAGCCCAGCTCTCTGCTATGGACTGGGAAAGCAGGAGAAGGTGGCCCAAGTCCTTGGGCCCCTGCACCCACCTGGGAGACCAGGAAGAAGCACCTGGCTCCTGGCTTCAGATTGGCACAGCTCCAGCCGTTGCGGCCATCTGGGGAGTGAACCAACTGAAGGAAGACCTTTCTCTCTGTCTCTCTCTCACTGTCTGTAACTCTAACTCTCAAATAAAATAAATAAAATCTTTAAAAAATAATAATCAAAAGCGAGTAGGCTTATTAAATATTTCACTTGTAAATCATTACCATTAGACACTCACTGTGAAATTACTCATACACGTGCACATACATAGACATACATGGAAGCATCCTTCAAAATGTTCATGGAAGAGTATGAAGAAGTAACTGTTTTGGGGAGAAAATTTTGAAATAGTTGATTACTTTTTCATAAAACTCATTTTTCATGAGTATTTGAAGACTCCACGTGTATTATGCATATATATGTATATGTGTATATATATGTGTGTATATATATATATATATATAATACACATATGGTTTCTAAAAGTTTTTTAGAGGCTGGTGCTGTGGCATAGTAGGTTAAGCTTCCACCTGTGGCACTGGCATCCCACAGAGTGCTGATTCAACTCTTGGCTGCTCCTCTTCCGATCCAGCTCTCTGCTATGGCCTGGGAAAGCAGCAGAAGATGGACCAAGTGCTTGGGCCCTCACACCTGTGTAGGAGGCCCAGAGGAAGTTCCTGGCTTTGGATCGGCCCTTGGATCAGCCCAGTTCTGGCTGTTGCAGCTATTTGGGGAGTGAACCTGAAGATAAAAGACATTTCTCTCTGTCTCTCTCTCTGTCTGTAACTCTACCTCTCAAATAAACAAATAAATAAACAAACACATAAATCTTTCAAAAAGTTTTTTTTATTGTTCTAAAGAAAGAACAGGTAGTAGGGATATAAACAGATGTATTGATTATGTGCGAAATGTATAAGACTCTACGCTAGGAATTGGGATAGAAAAAATAATGGGTTCATTCTCAGGAAGCTCGAAATTTGATGGTGGAAACCTTATAATGTAGAAGATTTATAATCTACTGTCGAATGGATTTCAACAGTATTAGACAAGGTGAAGTATCCCAGAGACAGCAGTTCAAAGATTTTGGCAAAGATGCTGTTCATATGATTAAAATGATGCATTTTAGCAATTCTTTCCTCTGTCTAGGAATGCATCTCTCCTACAGAGTGATACAATCTTATTTAGATCATGTTTTCTATAGCACTTGCCATTTCATTATCATATTACTTAGAGTGTATCAGCCGTTTTGTTCCTGCTACACTTGTGCCTCATTTGTAAATGACATTGTCGAGGCTATTATTGCGGCTGTTTGCAGAATGTCAGAAAGCTGTCAAACCCAGCAGAGTCAAACTGTTTTCAGCAAACAGCAAATGAAACGTACTCATAAATGATTAAAGGTGCTTCATAAGTGATCCACACCAAGAAATGCAAATGATGTCAGGCGGAGTCCTCGTCTGTCTTCTGCAGCTGGGATCAAGGCAAAGACAGTTGCTGCTAATAAAAAAACAGAGGAATGCTTGCCTCTCAAAAGGAAATGGGGAGGCTCTGTGGAAGACTTTTTTTTTTTTTTTTTGCTTTGATATTCACCTTATATTTCAAGTGACTTTTGGAACTCAATATCTATGGAAACTGCTTTGGAACTAAGAATATTTTAAACTACAGGCATCTCAATCTATGACCAAGAATTGAAGCTTAGCCTATTGGTTGACATAAATTGATTAAGAAAAAAAAAAAAAGACTTTTCTTGTTTCAAACTTAATAAAATTCCCACAAGATAAAGTCTAGGAAGGAGAAAGTCATTGGGTAAAGTAAACTTGACACTGCTGAGGTTCTCTTTTTTTCTTTTTTGATCATGTGTACAGTATACATTTTTAAATTTTGAATTAGCTTGTAACATTTGCACATCTTTAAGGGCACAATGCAATGTTTTAACATATATACAAAGCGTAAACTGACCATACCAGGATATTAATCTTTCCATTTCTATATCTTTTCTTTGTGTCTGGAGTCTACCAGCTCATCTATTCCCATTATTTATATAAACAAAATATGTCATCATGAGTCCAAGTCACCCTCATGGCACTGCAAAACAATAGAACCCACTATTCTGTTTTGATACAAGTTATCTTGTCTTCCCTATTCCTCATTATTCTCCCTCCCTAGTCCGTCTGTCTGTCTCTTACTCCTTTTTAATTTCATTTAAGGTATACAAATTTCTTGCATTGGAAGACTTCCAATTGAAACACAGTACTGTTCTACCAGGTGGGGTTACTGCTTTGCATTTCATACATTATTTTTGTGAGTCTTCATTTTATTTGAGAGGCACACACACACACACACACATCTTGAGATCATCCATCTGCTGGTTCACTCCTAGATGCCAGCCAAAGGTGGGGCTACCAGGAGCCAGAACTCAGTCGAGGTCTCCCACATGTGTGGCAGAGACCCAAATACTTGAACCATCATCTGCTTCCTACTAGGCTAAACACCAGCAGAAAGATGGGTCAGAAGTGGATTAACTGGGACTCGAACGAGGCACTCCTGCATGGGATGTAGGTATTCCAAATGGCGATTTGATTGCTGTGCTAAATCCAGAAATTTTATTTTATTCATTTTGATGACATCCATTAGAGGATATTAATGATCTGAACATTAACATGAAATAAGGAAACAACCAAAAACAATCCCCAAAAACACAGCTCTCCCAACTCAGCAACATTTACTGGGGAGGAACTCTTTTTCTTGGTCATATCTTCTTTTTTTATGATTTATTTATTTTTTACTTGAGAGTCAGAGTTACACAGAGAGAGGAGAGCCATAGAGGAGAGAGAGAAAGAGGTCTTCCATCTGATGGTTCACTCCCCAGTTGGCCGCAACGGCCAGAGCTGTGCCGATCCGAAGCCAGGAGCTTCTTCCCGGTCTCCCAGGTGGGTGCAGGGGCCCAAGGACTTGGACCATCTTCTACTGCTTTCCCAGGCCATAGCAGAAAGCTGGATTGGAAGTGGAGCAGCCGGGACTAGAACCGGCGCCCATATGGGATGCCAGTGCTTCAGGCCAGGGCGTTAACCTACTGCACCATAGCATTGGCCCCTGGCCATATCTTCTTTTATTGACATTGTAGCCAACTCCAAGGAGGAGAACCTTGGGTGTGCTTAGTATGCATTCCCCTCCATACAAGCGTGAACAGCAAAAAGTCAAAATCCCAAACAATACTCAGATCTGCTTTTTAGTGTTACAGTTAGGAGAAATCAAGGGCCTCAGGACAAGTGAGCTTCTCAGTAGCACATCTAATTTAATACATTTGATAGGGCAATTGGCAGCATACTGGCTACCCCTAAAGTAAGATTATGATGTAAACTTCACTATGTAAGATCAAAATGAGAAAAGAAATTCTTAGAAGATGTACCGACTGCTGGCTCAAGGAGGTGGATCCAGACCCTACATGCTTTTCTTGTTCAGGTCTGACATGTGATGCAACTCATCAATTTGAAAAGCACAGTTCAGATGTTTCAACAAATACATGTCACCAGAATTACAATATAAAATGCTTTCCTAAGTCGGAAACTGTCCATTTCCATTTGCCTAAATCCCTTCCCCTACACCCTGGCCAATGATAACCACACACTTATTTCTCTCACTGTAAATTTGCCCTCTCCTAAAATTCCTTCTAAATGGCTTTCGTCCTGACTTTTTTTACTCAATGTCATTCTTATATTTTGTTAGATGTATCCTCAACATTAATGTTCAAACTCGTTTACTGAGGGGCTCACAGTATAATTGAGACTATCTTTTGGAGGGGACATACGAGGCCATGGGCACGGGTTACTCCTGACATTATCTCATAAAATCCTTGTAACAACTCTACAAAGTGGAGTTTGTTGATGAAATAGTAAGCTCATCAGATGTTAAGGAAGGAAAACTTTGTGTCTCATTTACTGCAGCTTACTTACTCACTGCAAGTAGTTACTCCTAACCAAGGCAAACATCTGCATAGATGTTAGAAGGAAATTTAACCTCAGATGGAAAGTGGGCAAACTGAGATCCAGATCTAATAAGGACATAGGGAGTGGGGAGAAAGTAGTGTGTTTCAGTGGAAAACTGAGCAGTGTCTAGAGCGCAGATTGCAATGTATCTGATAGAAGGGTTTCTTTTTAATTTTCTTTAGTTATATTTGTTTTCCCAGCACTGACAGTTGTAGATAAAGGAGAGGAATGCTAATCTCACTTGTCCGTAGACAGGCAGATTCCATCTGGTGGACACTTAGCTGACTTCCTCACTCAGTAGGAGACTGAAAATTTGCCTGAAATTTGCACATTCAATGCATCATTACTTATCTATAAACCTGTCTATTCTGGGGATTCTCATCTGAACTGGATGTCATATCTTACTAATTCTCTCATTTGTGAGTGAAATAAAGTAGATAGCACATGTTCATTTTTATACTTGTATGAGGATCGTCATTTTACCTGCTTCTAAAAAAGTATCTTTTTGCAAAAAAATTAAATTCAGGATTTCTGCTCATAATTTATGTTTGTTTTCCATTGTACAATGATTAGTTCATGTATTTCCTTGAAACTTCTGTCATCAATTTCCTTAATCCATCAAAAAAGTGTTTACATTTTGAAATCTCCTTTATAAATAGTGTAACAATCTCCCAGCATAGACATCTTTTCTACAACAAGCCAGTGCTCTGAATGACATACTTTTTTTTTTTTTTGGATAGGCAGAGTGGACAGTGAGAGAGAGAGACAGAGAGACAGAGAGAAAGGCAGAGTGGACAGTGAGAGAGAGAGACAGAGAGACAGAGAGAAAGGTCTTCCTTTTGCCGTTGGTTCAACTTCCAATGGCCGCCGCAGCCAGCGCACCGCGCTGATCCGAAGCCAGGAGCCAGGTGCTTCTCCTGGTCTCCCATGGGGTACAGGGCCCAAGCACTTGGGCCATCCTCCACTGCACTCCCTGGCCACAGCAGAGAGCTGGTCTGGAAGAGGGGCAACAGGGAAGGAATCCGGCGCCCCGACTGGGACTAGAACCCAGTGTGCTGGCGCCACAAGGCAGAGGATTAGCCTACTGCGCCGCGGCGCCAGCCATGACATATTGTTTTTAAGACTTTATTTTATTTTATTTGAGAGACAGAGGCAGAGAGAAGGAGAGATCTTCCATCTGCTGGTTAACTCCCCAGATTGCCACAATGGCTGGAGCTGCCCTGATATGAAACCAGGAGCCAGGAGCTTCTTCCAGGTCTCCTGTATGGGTGCAGGGGCCCAAGGACTTGCGCCATCCTCTACTGCTATTCCAGGCCAGAGCAGAGAGCTAGATCAGAAACTGAGCAACCAGAATTTAACTGGCGCCCATATGGGATGCCAGCACTTCAGGCCATGGCTTTATCTGCGAAACCACAGTGCCAGTCCCAGTATATGGGTTTTAAGAGGACTATGCAGCTCTGTTTTGAAAGGCCAGGCTCCTCAAGTTGTAGCTTTAGCAGGAAG
Organism: Oryctolagus cuniculus; assembly: GCF_051225735.1. Lineage (NCBI taxonomy): Eukaryota > Metazoa > Chordata > Mammalia > Lagomorpha > Leporidae > Oryctolagus > Oryctolagus cuniculus. The sequence goes on along the minus strand of NC_142869.1, from coordinate 126,869,060 downwards.
CCTGTGATCTGGCAGATAAGGTCCTGTCACACCATCTCCTGAATGCATGAATCTGAGACATTTCTAGGCTGTGACTTCTCAAGCTGCCAACATTTTAGAGAGCATATTAATGGGGATAGTTACTGCAGAAGCAATCAGAGAAAAAGGATATGCCACTTTGTTTTTCCTGCTCTATTGTCCATATGGATGAAATCTTTCTTTATTGCTCACAGATAACACCTGCCTAGACTAGAGAAAATGTTTAAGTTTTATTATATCTTAACATCATGCACAAAATCCAGGTGTCCTAGGGGAACTTGTTGTATCTGGACCACTCTTCACCAGGTGCTGCAGCTCCTCTACAATACCTTGCAAGTGACTGCTCCAGCTTTGGCAAGGACATCCAGTGAAAGGAGGTCTCTATCATCCTAGAAACTCAATGAGTGTTCAGGAGCTCTGATTGCCAGGGTGTCCCGGAGCCTAAAGTGCAATTTTAGCCATAAATTGAGGATGTGTAGCATTTACTAAGGATTTACTTTGAGCAAGGTGCTATACTAAATACCCAAGCACTCTCCTTAAAAGTATGTATGTATGTATGTATTTAAAAGGCAGTTTATGAGAGACAGAGAGAAAGAGGAGATGGGGGTGAGGGCTGAGAGAGAGAGAGAGAGAGAGAGAGAGAGAGATCTTGCATTGGCTGCTTCACTCCACAGATAGCCATAACAGCCAGTTCTGGGCCAAGCCAAGCCAGGAGCCAGGAATTGCATCTGAGTCTCAGGTGGGTGGCAGCAGCCCACGTACTTGGTCCATCTCCCACTGCCTTTCATGGACCGTTAGCAGGAAGATGGATAGGAGTGGGGCAGCCAGGACTCTAGTGGGTACTCTGATACAGGCTGCCAGCATCCTAACAGGAACACAGTGTGCTGTGCCACAAATGGTGACCCTGAAGCTTTTCCATTCTTGTTGTTTGAAAGATTGATTTACTTATTTGGAAGGCAGAGCTACAGAGAGAAAGACAGTGAAAGAGATCTTTTGTAAGCTGGTTCACTCTCCAAATGGCTGCAACTGTCTGAAGCTGGGCCAGTCTGATGCCTGGAGTCAGGGGCTTCTTCCCGGTCTCCCACATCTTCTATGGCTCTTTTCTTTGTGAATATCAGCATTTCATGGTTACAACAATGTTTTTAACTGATAACAATTTAATCCCAATCAAATACATAAAGTATTTTTACATCCCCCATATATCACATACTATTGCATGTTATCATTTTCAAATGTATATCATTATATATCATTCTATGTTATATTTTTATCTATTGATATCATTCTATTGTTATAATTAATTTATGCTTTTTTATTTTTGTTGTACAACAGAATGAAAAATGGTTTGCATAACACCTTTACAGGATTATAAGATTATGTGTGTATCTACATGAGGAAGCTTCAAAAAGTTAATGGAATATGAAATTCTAAGTTTAGTTTATATTGGTCAAAAATTTTGGGAAACTACGCATGTTTTTTCATAGTATGTGTTTTCTATGAATATTTGAAGACTCTGTACATTTAACTGAAAGAATTTTTTTTTTATTAGAGAGAAAGAGAGGGAAAGAGAGAAAGAGAGACTGACTGTTACTCTCCAAATTCCTACAGTGGTCAGAACAGGGTTAGGTTGAAGCTGGGAGCTGGGATCTCTGTATAAGATTCCCATGTGGGTGGTAGGAATACAATTACTTGAATTGTGACTACTCCCTCTCAGGGTCTACAACAGCAGGAAGCTGAAGTCAGGAGCCAGAGTCTGATGTTGCTATGTAACTTGGGTGCATGGCTGCTTTAACGGACATCTTAACTGACATAACGTTACCAGAGAGTTTTATATTTTGGCATGTTTTCTTACTGTTGTTGAGTCCCCTGTAATTTTTACCAGGATTTCCTTTAGTATTTCTTGTAAGGCAAGTCTAGCGGTGGTGAATTCTCATAGTGTTTATTTATCTGGGACAATCTTTATTTCTCCCATATTTTGGAACAATAATACCACTGAAGTTCTTTTGCACATGAGAAGTCACTTCTCTCAATCTGCCTCCAAGATTATCTTTTTTTTCTTTGACTTTTGTCAGTGATTATAGTGTTCCACAGTGTAGGTCTCTTTATTTCATTCTAGCTGGAATCTTAAGAGTTTCTTGACTTTGGCTATCTATTTTCTCTTCAGATTTGGGAACTGGGGACCATTATTTCTTTAGATGAACTGACCGACCCTTTCTTTCTTTTTCCTTCTGGGGCTTCCATAAAGTGTAAATGTAGCTTGATGGTTTCTTGTATGGCTTTTTTTTTTTTAATTTTATTTATTTATTTGACAGGTAGAGTTACAGACAGTGAGAGACAGAGAGACAGAGGGAAAGGTCTTCCTTCCATTGGTTCACCCCCAAGATGGCCGCAACGGCTGGAGCTATGCCGATCCGAAGCCAGGAACCAGGTGCTTCTTCCTGGTCTCCCAGGTGGGTGCAGTGGCCAAAGGACTTGGGCCATCTTCTACTGCTTTCCCAGCCCACAGCCAAGAGCTGGACTGGAAGAGGATCAACTGGGACTAGAACCGACGCCCATATGGGATGCAGACACCGCAGGTGGAGGATTAACCTAGTGTGCCTCAGCACCAGCCCATCTGGTATGGCTTTGATGTGGGCTGTCACCAAATCCCCATGTGTTCAAAGTTTGATCTTCAAGGAAGCAGTGCTGGGAGACAGTGGAAGCTTCAGGAGATGCAGCCTAGTGGGATGGTCCTTAAACTGAGGGCAGAGTTTTCTTTAGAAAGTACTTTTCATGAGCAGATTGTTTCAAAAGCCTGTGTTTCTCCCATCCTCTCTGTGTTTTTCCCAGCTCACCATGTGATTGTTCCTCTTTATGGGCTCTGCCATCCTCCGGGAGGCCTCTGCCAGAGCCTGCAAATAACCCTTTCCTCTTCTAAAGTTAGTGCAACAGGTATTGCATTATAGTTAGTGGCTCATCAATTCCTTAGAGTTTCTTCATTTTTCTTCATTCTTCTTTTGCTCCTCTGACTCAGTGATTTAAAATGATTGGTCTTCCTTTCTGCTGATCCTTTCATTGGCTTGAACGAATCTTTCATTCATTCCCCCATAATGAAGTTTAAATTAAGTCATTTTAGTCTTTACTCAAGAACTTGATTTGAATCTCGTTTATCATTTTATCTCACAGTTCCATTTCTCATTTATTTCATGCCTCAATTTCCAATTTTGTTCAGTTGTCTGTGCTCCTTTGGAGCTCCCTCAGTTCATTTAAGGTGATTATCTTGAATTCCTTGTCAGATAAGTTATAGATATTCGTTTCTTTAGGGTCAGTTTCTGAAAATGCATTTTGGTCCTGTGATTAGGCCATTAATCCCTATTTCTTCATAGATTTTCTTCATGTTTTAAAGACTTATTTATTTTTAAGACAGAGTGACAGAAATAGAGGGAAGATGCAGAGACGTAAGTGAGAGGGAGGGGAAGATCTTCCACCTGATGGCTCAACTCCTAAATGCCACCACCAGCCAGAGCTGTGCCAGACTGAAGTCAGGAGCCAAGGACTCTACCCAGGTCTCCCACATTGGGCCACCATGTGTGCCTTCCAGGTGCCTTAGCAGGAAGCTGGATTAGAAGTGTGGAGTGGCTAGGACACAAACCAACACTTTTAAAATTGGATGTGGGAGTGCCAGGGGCTTAACCTGCTGTCACACAATGCCCACCCCTGTTTTCTTAATAGTTATTGAGATTTGGGGCACTTGAAGAAACAGCCACTTCTCCAAGTCTAGCTTTGTCTAAGGAAACACGTACATTAATCTTCTCAGTTAGTGATTCTGGGGATCTTCCATGCCTTCCTGGGGATGCATGTGCTGTGTGTGTGTGTGGCAACTCAGGTTCACCAGTTTCTTTTTAGGAGCTCATATCTCTGGCTGCTTGTTTTGTGTGTCTGTGACACTGATTATTTTCCATGTGCTCTGAGGCCTCCAGCCAGCCAAAATATGTCAGTTCCCCATTAGTGCTCAAGTAAGATGAGACACAAACTAGCCCCTTAGGTATTCCTTCAAAGGCCCAGAAAATTGAATGTGCCTTTCACTTTTTGCTCTTTTTCACAAAGAACTGCAAGATGGGAGAGCTATTGAGGGTGAATTGCATTAGATTTTATTGCTGATGCTAATGTAACTTTTCTTGGCTTTGCACTTATCTGGGATACTGTTACTTCTTATCTGGTTCCTGGAGCTTTTACAAAGTGATTTTGACCAGATCTTGTTAATTTGTATCTTTGTGGGGTGCCTGTTAGCATGGCTTCGTTCATCACCATCATCACCATTACTGTGTTATCTTGGTCCATTTGGATTGTTGTAACAAAGTACCATAAATTGAGTGGCTTATTCTAGTCAATATAAATTTATTTCTTACAGTTCAAGAAGCTGGGGAGTCAGACATCCAGGTAGTGGCAAATATAAAGTCTGCTGAGGGCCTATTTCCTGACAGAAGAGAACGTCTGGTTATGTCCTCATACAGGGGAAAGGCAGAGCAGGAACCCTGAGTCTCTGTTACAAGAAAATGAATCCCATTCATGAGGGCATCACACCCATTATCTAATTATCCCACAAAAGTCCCATCTGTTGATATTATCTTGGGTGTTAGTGTTTTCACACATGGATTTTGGGGAGACAAAAAGATTCAGGCCATTGTGATTGTTATTATCATAGTCCATCTTTATCATGTGTTGAACATAAATTATGCCCAGTCCATTGCAGTGGTTACATGACACACAATTCAAATCTTCTCAATCAAATCTTGAATATAAATTCAAATTTAGTACCATAAAGTAAATTTGATTTTCAGATAGATTTAATGGGTCTGGAAGGAGACAATAATTAGGAGACTTTGGAATTTTTCAATGACAAGATGATTACATTAGGATGTAATTTTGGCTGTTTAGGGAAACTGGAAACTGTTGCTATAGTTAAAATATTATTTCTGCTTAAATATTTTGCTTTAGTCATCTGATTTTCTAAGTAGAAATATTTTGAAAATATTTTAAATTTTTCCTACTACTAAATTTGGTTTAATATCACCTTTCTCATTATTATCATTTTCCAAAACTCCCAAGTGGTCCCAGGTGTTCAAAACTTACCAATTAAGGCCCAACACTGAATTCTTAGTGCATCTTTTGTAATTTGTTTTCTATGATACCTGAATGTATTTTTCTTTTGTCTTCAGTTTTTCTCCCAGGTGCTTATTTTTTCCCCACAAATAAAAGAAGCCAGAAATAGATTTCAGCCTTCTCAACTGGGAGCAGTTTGGGGAAAAGGCTCAAAACACAGCGTCCATGTAAGAATTGTATTTTCAACATTGAGCCACAGCTGTTCACAGACACCTGGGAGATACCTGGAGAAGAATCTTGCCTGGACCAAGGTCCCAGAGGTTCTGGGTATTTAAAAGATAATCATCACTCTTTACTGAGATATAAAGCAGATGCTGAAAACCCACAAAATCCATAAGTCTTATGGAAAAGAACTTGCCAATATAGGATGCCAGTTTTGCATGTTGTGATTTAACTTGCTATGTCACAACACTGGCTCCCAATCTCACAAATTTTTAAAAGATGTATAATACTATGCAATATTTTATTGCTACATAAATATATGTTCATGGAAAATACACATTTATTTTGGTGCAAAAAAGTCAATGTCCATGCAAATGAATAGTTTTCCCACAATATGCACAATAAACTTGACTCTTTATTTTTGTGTGAATTTGTTGAAATACTCGTGTGTATGAAAAGAATTCAGAAATAATGGTTTATGTTGAAGTTATTTACATGCTCATTTGTCTAATTCTGAACTTCCCTTTTAGCAATAAGCTTAGTAAGGCAGGTATCACTGATGTTTGGTCATCTGTATGTAATTACAAGGATATTTCAACAGTAATTGAAGTTTCTACTAGAACAAAAACAAATGGAATACATATATGCAAGAGCAATTCAACATTCAAACATTTAATGTGACCCATCACATCAAAAGATTTAAAAAATTACAATAAATCAACTGATGTAGAAAAAAGCATATGACAAAATCTCACACACATCTGTGATAAAATTTCCCAGTAAACTAGGAATACTTGGGAATACCATCAGATTCATAATGGATATCTGCAAGAAGCCTACAATGATGAGAAAAAGGCGCTTCCCCAATCAGGAATATTTCAAGGATGTACATTTTCATGATTTTTTTTAGTGTCATACTGGAAATACTAGCAAATGCAATATTACGAGAAAATGAAACCAATGTATGCAGAGCTGGAAGGAAGAAACAAAACTGTCTTTGTCCACAAATGACATATCATCTACAAAGAAAGCCTGATAGAATTGATCGAAAAAGCTGGAACTAATAAGTGAATATATAGACATTGTAAAATACAAAGTTAATATATTTTGTATGTCATTTCTTTATATCAGGAACACTCATTCACTCCTGATGAGAACGGAAGACATGATTTCTTACAAAACAAAACACATGTAGAAATTGAATTTGAAAACACAATATCATTTACAGTAGCACTTTCTAATAAAATAAATATAAATGTAAAAACATGTGTAAGATATATATGTGAAAAACTGAAAAATTCTTTTATATGAAATTCAAAAAGAACTAAATAAATGAAGAGATATATTCATGGCCTGGACAGATCAGTATTGTCAGGAGGTTGGTTCTTTCATACTTGAACTACAGATTCAATGCAATCCAGGTGATAACACTATTAAGTCATTTTGAGAATCTCAACAAACTAATTAATTCTAAAGTTTATATTGAAAGGCAAAAGTTCCAAAACAGCAAACATAATATTGAAGGAAAAGAAAATTGGAGAACTGACACTACCTAACTCATCACATTCTATAAACTGCAGGGATCATGGTAATGTGATACTGGTGAAAGATATGGTAATAGGACAGAATTGAGAGTGCAGGAATAGATCCACATAAATATCAAATGATCATTGAAAAAAGAATAAAGACAATAAAATGGAGAAGAGCAGTTTTTTAAATACCAAGTGGACATTCACATGCAAAAACAACAAATACACGCACAGACTTTACAAAAATCAACTAAAAATCTTTTTAGACTGAAATGTAAAACTACAAAACACCCAGAGACAGCATAAGTAAAACTTAAATGATTTTGGATATGGTAATGCTTTAGATGTATCACCAGTGGCAGGATTCATGAACAAATTAATTGATAGGTTGTATTTCATTAACATTAAGCATTTCTGCTCTGCAGAAAGCAATGTTAATAAAGTTAGGAAAGCCATAGACTGTAAGAAAATATTTGTGAAAAACACATCTGGTAAGGAACTGTTATCCAAAATATTCACAGAATTCTTAAAACTCAATCACAAGAAATCAAACAATCTAGCTGGAAAATGGACCAAAGACCTTAAGAGGCACTTCACCAAATAAAATGTGCAAATATCAAATAAGCAAATGAAAGACATTCCACATCACCTGTCACCAGGAAAGTGTGAATTAAAACAACTATGAGTAACTACCATAAATTATTGGAATGCCAAGAATCCAGAACATCCTCAAAATCAAGTGATGAAGTGTGTGGAGCAACAGGAACTCTCATCACTCCTCATGAGAACGGAAGACATGATTTCTTACAAAACAAAACACAGTCTTTTCTCATAGGATCCGCAATCACACAGAACGAGTTGAAAACGCATGTCTTTATAAAATCCTGCACAAAGATCCTTATAGTAATCTTAATGATATAAAAATTTGAAATAAAGATGTTATTTATCAGATTGATCAGTAAACATAAAAAGACAATTATTTATTGCTGAAAATCAATGAGCTATCAGGCCATCAAGAGATGGAGGAACTTTAAATGCATTTTATTATGTGGAGGAAGCCAATCTGCACAGGCCATCTGTTATATGATTTCAACTTTATGACATTTTGAAATTTAAAAACTATGGAGACTAAAAAGATCAGTTGTTTTCAGAGGTTGGGAAGAGAGAAAGTGAATAGGTTGAAAGCAGAGGATTTTAGGACAGTGAAACTACTAATATATAATACTACATTGGTGGATACATGCAATTATATATTTACCCAAAGCCATAGAGTGAGAAACCTTAAGAGTGAACTTTGAGTGATTATGATGTGTCAATGTAAGTCCATCAGTTGTTAACAGGTGGACTACCCTGGTGGAGAATGCTAATGATGACAACAGCTATGCATATATGCAATTATATATTTACCCAAAGCCATAGAGTGAGAAACCTTAAGAGGAACTTTGAGTGATTATGATGTGTCAATGTAAGTCCATCAGTTGTTAACAAATGGACTACCCTGGTGGAGAATGCTAATGATGACAACAGCTATGTATAAATGGGGTTGGGAAATATATGGGAATCTTTTTGCTTTTCTCTGTGAATCTAATTTTTTTCTAAAAGTTGACTTCAAGAAAAAATAATAAACCTAGTTTCCAAATAATATACAACTATTTTGCAAAAGAAATGCTCTAGGCAATGTAGCGCCTTTCCCCTATTACTTATAAAGGTCTTTTTTATGTTTATGAGATACAATTACTTCATACCACATACAATATACATTCATTAAAACACTAAGTAGCACACAATAACATTATCATTTATTTTATTTTTGAATTTTTGATTTTACAATAGGTCAATATGTTTGGACTTCTTCAGATTAAGTATGTTCTTCTGTTTTAGACAAGTACATATGTATGTATATTTATTTAATGCTGATTTATTTAATAAATGAACCTATACTGCATAAATATTCAACTCTAATATATTTTATTCTTTCAATAAGTGTAAGATTTAGTAGAAAAATGCCCAAATATTACATCATGTACCTTTCTCTGTTCCTTAGGTTCTAAACTGTATCCTCCCTCTGCATTCTTTCCTTTAATTTTTAAAATTAACATTAAGAAAACAGATTGCAAGTAGTTCATAGATAGAACTCTATGAATGTAGTGGTACTTCCCTCACCCCTCTTTCCTTTTTTTTAACTTTTGTAATAACATTTTTAATTATCTTTATAATCAGGATTATTGTTCCACTAAATAAAGAAATCAAAAAATTAAAAGCAGAAGAATCACTGTTTTTGCATTGATTCTCTGTTCTCCACGTACTCAGGACACACCTTCTCTCAAACAACTTTTCTTTCTTCAAAACATTCTTCTTGCTTACTGTATTACCTAAACAATCTATCCTTTCTGGTCTCCATTTGTTGCCTCCTTGAGACTCATCAAAGTCCTCAAGGCAAGCTGTCTGTTTCCAGTGTTGAAGTGTTTACAGGCACAACGGAAAAACACCCAACAGTTCTAAGATGGTTACCTCAATTTTGTTCCTTGGGAAGCGTTTCAACAACTGACAGTTAGCTCCAGGACTTTCACAGAAGAAACGACGGCCCTGAGGCAGCAGGGGCTCTGTCTGGCTGAGGAAAAGGTCTCGGCATCCCTGGCTTCCCTAATGCAGCAGCTGGGTGTGTGCTGCCTGCCAAGGAGCTGTGCACCTGCATGCAGTGTGGGACGGCTGCCTTAGCTCTGGGTGTCCCACGACGCCCCACAGCCATCTGGAGAGCTAAGTGTGTGCCAGAGAAACAGCACATTTGGACACAAACCAAGTCAAGCAACTTACTTAAAAGAAAGAACTTTCTCAATGTTTCTTCTTTAGAACGTGATGGAAAAATTACAAATTTGGAGTCAAACAAAGCTAGCTCACAATTATCTTTTTGCTTCTTAGACCCTTGTGACTACCTTTAATTAACTTTTTAAAGAATTAATTACTGTCTTTACCCATGAAATATGAGGGAACAGACAGTCCTCAATTTACTATGATTTGATTTATGATTTTTGCATTATGATGATGCAAAATGAATCTTCCTGGATTAGCACTGTGGTCTCATGATGCCAGGCACTGGCAGGGAGTAGCAGCTACCAGTCAGCCATGCATCCATACAAGGAAGCCATTGATATTATTATGCGTATTGTGTTCAATACATTGCATAAGTATTCAACATTGTATGACCCAATAGGTCTCTGGTAAGATAATTTTGCCCAACAGGAAGCTAATATAAATGTTCTGACCACATTGAAGGTAGGTAAGATAAATTCTAATGTTTAGTAGGTTAGGTGAGTTAAGTGTTCTAGGATGCTTTCCTTGTACTATGGGTTTATCAGGATATAATCCATTTATAATTCAATGTGTATGTAAAGCTCTCTGGTTTATATACAGTGTGTCTAATGTTTTATTTCTTTCATATTTACAAACTGGAGATACACATCAAGGTAGTCCTTGGAAAAATAGCTACTTCTCTTTATAGAAAATACATATATTAGGGGCCATCCTTGTAGTGTGGCAGGTAAGCTGCCACCTGCAATGCCAGCTTCCCTTATGAGTGCCAGTTCAAGATCCTGCTGCTCCATTTCAGATCCAGCTCCCTATTAATAGCCAAGGAAAAGCAAAGGAAGAGGGTCCAAATAGTTGGGCCCCTGCCACCCATGTGGGAGACCCTGAAGAAGCTCCTGGTTCCTGGCTTTGGTTGTCCAGCCCTGGTCATTGTGGCCTTTGGGGAGTGAACCAGCAGATGGAAGATGTCTCTCGCTCTGTGTCATTTTCTCTCTCTCTCTCTCTCTCGCTCTCTCTCCCTCCATGTCCATTTCAAATAAATAAAATAAGTTTTTAAAATGTATTTTAAAGATTTAAATTTTATTATAATTATTTGAGGTAAGAGAGAGGGAGAGAGGGGGAGAGAGAGAGAGAGAGAGAGAGGAACTCCATTTGCTAGTTCACTCCCCAAATCATCTGCTTATTCCCTCCCCCAAATGCCTACAACAGTTCCTTGCAGAGGCTGAGGTCACGACTGAGGAACACAATCTTGTTCTCCCACTTGGGTGGCAGGAACCCTGCCTCCCAATATCCACATTAGCTGGAAGCTGGATCTGTAGTGAAGCCAAGTACTGAATGCAGGTGCTCCAACATGGGATGTAGGTGTCTTAACCACTAAGCCCAACACCTGCTTCTGTGCATATAACTTATGTAAATCCTCTCTCATCAATAAGTGGGCCACCACATGTCCTCTATTATATTAGGGCAGTATTTAGTGACTCCCTTCTGTGGACAATACAAAAAGTCTATGTAGGGGGACCGTGAGGTTTCCACAAAGAATCCTGGAGAACACTCTCTCAAATTACCGTCAAGTCATCCTCAAAGAGAGTTCCTCTAACATAATGTTTTAAAAAATGGCACTTCCCTCTGTGGTTTTACTTTGCCATCCATCACTTCTAATAACCATGAGAGAAGCATCCAGCAGACCCAAACTGAGCAACATTTTAATATATAAGTGTTAAGTTTTAATATATGTTTTATATATATATATATATATATATATATATGGCATGAACTAGAGGATGGGAGCTTTCTCTTTCTCTCTCCCTCTCTCTATCCTTCCTGTTACATTAAGTTTTCACTTTCACATTCATAGTAAATATTAGTGCATTGGAGACAATTAGAAAAATATTCTTCACATCTTGCTCTAAATTCCTGTGGCTAGAATTTAGTTGGCTTGATGAACTTTTTTACTTACATTATTCAGTTAACACACACATTTGTATAAGTGTCAAATATAAGTGTCAAAGTCAGTCAAAAACATGGCAAGTAACTGCTTTCATCCAGAGTAACCTATGCTTGATATACTAGATGCACTCATGGCACAGAACAAGGAAGTGCAAATACAGGATGAGGAAGAACTTTGGTCAATCATAACATGTCCATGTGAGTCACTAGTTGTTAGGGGAACTTGGTGTGATACAGACTGAAACATTCTGTATGCCGTTTATAACTTCCTAAATTTCTATAAATTTATTATTTTGGTTTTAAAATTTAGCAGTTTTTAACATTCCACCACATGCACTTCATATGTAGATATTTTATAAGCATAGCTGCATTTTTTCTTGAAACCTGGGATATCAATATCATGAAATGAGTTCATGACATGTGGAAAGAAGGGTATATTGTCATGTACATGTTATAGATCTGAAACTGCTGTGAAATCACAAGGTTATTTCAAAAGTCAAATGCATAAGAGTTCACAGTGAGAGAAATTTGGACACAGTTTGCCTACTTTCCTTTATTACCATGACTATCCCTTGTCAAACATTAGATCAGAAATTATATTCTTTGAAATTCATTATACACAAGCATCAATTTTGTCTAATACCCCAATACAAGTTTTTAATAAAAATATTGAACCATTTTAAAAACATGTTAATTACTAAAAGTTATTTTTAGTTGAAATTGATTTTGTATAGATATCATCTACATCTCGGTTCAGGGAAATAAAATCTAGGAATAATTTGTGTGTATTCTGAATTGAATCTCAGTTTTATATCATGCAAAATTCAGTGAGCATCTTAGATGAAGGGATAATGGGAGTTATAAAATTATGACAGGTAATTTATACTTGATGGATTTATCCTTTTGAAATATTTTAATACCAAAAAATTAAAACAAGGCAAAGTCTGCAAAAAACAAATGTGTGTGTTAACTGAATAATGTAAGTAAAAAAGTTCATCAAGCCAACTAAATTCTAGCCACAGGAATTTAGAGCAAGATGTGAAGATTTTTCTAATTGTTTCCCGTGCACTAATATTTACTATGAATGTGAAAGAGAAAACTTAATGTAACGGGAAAGATAGAGAGAGGGAGAGAGAAAGAGAAAGCTCCCATCCTCTAGTTCATGCCATAAATGCCCAATATGGTCAGGACTGGTACAGTTCCAAAGCTAGGAGCTGGGAACACCATCCATGTCTCCATGGTGGGTGACAGGGATCTAACCACTTGACCCATAACTCACTGTCTCCCCGGGTGTACATTAGCAGGAAACTGTAATCTGGTGTGAAGCTTGGACATGAGCCTAAACACTCACATATGAGAAGCAAGTGTTTCAATCAGTGGCTTAATCACTATAGCAAATGCCCCCCAAGTTTACTTGTCTTGCATTTTTGCTTTCCATACAATTTCCTCCTCATTTCCCAAGAGAGAGACAGACAGACAGAAAATAAGAGAGAGAGAGAGAGGGAGAGAGAGAGAGAGAGATTCATTGCTTGTCCAGTTACCTCACACACAGTTTTCTACTTTTTAATTATTTTGCCCAGAGTTCCCATGACGAGAATATTTTCCACAACATGAGGATTATTTGAATTATTGTGGGTATGGTAGTTTCTCTCTTCCTCAACCCCAGGAAAGTTAAGTCTTCATTATACGGAAAAACCAATGCCATCTGGGGGTATGGGTCACCAACCCAGGTGGAATGCCCACCAGGATATAAGATGAAGAGGGCCTGGAAGAAGGTGGCTGCCAGGATCAGGTAGAGCTGAAGACACAGTCAGGAGGTTGGGATTACTCAAGGTCTTGGGCCATCTGCAAAGAGCACACAATGACGTCTGTAAGCATGGATGAGATCCAATCCAGTGCCAATTAGCAGCCATCACTGTGGAATGCCAGCCCTGTCCGTACACTAAGTATCTCCCCATGTATTTGTGCCCATGTAAGCCTGCAGGTGGAAGGTGCTCAGGTCACTGTACACAGGGGCCAGGCAGAGTACCAGGAGCAGGGCTTGTACCCTCGATCATCACCACCACACCAGTGCTCTGCTCATACACAGGCTCAGCACCACAGAAGAGAAGCTGTTCTGCATGGCCAGGGGCATCCCAGCCGCAGCACATAGTGAGGAAGGCCATCCTGTAGATACACAGAGGTCAGGGGCATTGAGGCCTTTCTGTGGAAACAAAGACCTCAAGTACTACACTGCAATTCGCATTTCTGCTGTCTGTAGGGGAAGACTGGCAGACCTAGCTTCTTGGCTACATGAGCTGTGTCCACAGCAAAATATAAATACATATTTGAGCTTCTTCACAGATACAATGCCAGGCAGCTCCTTGTTCTTCCCATGGCTGTTTTGCCCCCAAGCAAGTGGTTGACATTGAAGGTCACATGGACTCCTGAGGCTGGGCATATCATGGGCTGGATGGAATAACCACTACTTGTGCATTTGTGATATTCAAGAGGGGAGTGGGATCCCAAGAGTCCAGGCTTCCTAGTCCAAGTGATGAGCCATGGCCATGATGCTGGGTCTCCTCTAGCATCTGCTATGTGGCCTCCTATGTATTCATATGAGTAAGGCACCTGCTTCATTCCCTGGGCACCAACTGGGGTTACCTGGCAACCTTACAGGCCCCAGCACTGGCCCGTTGCAGCCATAATGTCTTTAGAAACTGTCTCTCTTAAACCTAGTCCAAAATATTATTTTGTATTCAGACTTACAGGGCCAGTTGTCACACGGAACAATTGCCACACGGAACAGCATGAAAGTACATGCTAATATGGGGATACATGAGAGAGGATTGTATAAATATTTGCAGTTTTTAATGAATCTGGCAAACTTGACTTGCATTATCATTCTGTCTCACTCAATTTCAATGTTTTGAATGCAGAGAAGTGACAGACCTAAAAAAGTATCTAATGTGATCTCATTAAACACTATCCCTTTATGCTATCCTCTTCTAATGCACACAATAACTGATTTATTTAGAGAAAAATGAACTCCTTTTAATTTAGTATGACAGCCAAAATGCTGTGTAGGTATCTTCATCGCCTTTACATCACTGAGTTTACTCTCTTATCTCCTGCTTCTCAAAATTTCCTGTACAGTCTTCCAGGGGCCCAAACAAGATACATTTCAGCATTTCAACATGACTTCCAAGGCCTGCCATCATCTGCTTTTCCCTTCACTGTCACCTGCCACTTACCCATTTGCAGTTTCTGCTCTACCATGAAGAATTCTAAGGCTGTCTCCAGATGTTTTTGTGCTGGTTCATGGTTCTATCCATTGCCTTATCTTGTTCTGTCTATAGTGAATCCTGTCTCTTGTTTAATGAACACTTACAACTTTTGTTCAGTTTATAGGTCCTTTTCTTCGTAAAACCTTAAGCCTCAATGTCTGGATCAATATACATTCTTTATCTTTTGCTACAGAATATTCTTTCTTTATGCTAGGATAGCCCATAAATTATCTGCTAGATTATCATTTCACTGTCTGTCTCAACTAATTATTAATTGAGGACACAGATTGTGTCCTTTTCATCCTTTTATTTGCCATACTAGTAATACACTTTCCCATTTAGTACATGATCAATATTTTTCCCCATTGGACAATTTGCCACCCTTCTCAATACTGGAGTTAATTATCCATAATAGATGTTACCTCATTTAATTAATTACCACAATGATCCTGAAATGATCGTTATTCTCACGTTATAGAAAAGGGAAGACGAGGCTCCGGGAAGTTAATTACGTTGCACAGTTATTCAACTTCAAAACCTGTGCACTTGCCAAGACCTGTCTTAACAGGTAGTCTGTCTGTCCATTATTGAAGTGGCAATGCAATTTGTCTGTTTCTCAGGAATTTCTCTGCTTAGTGTAATAATGCAATTTTCAGCTGCTTGTAAACAGAGGAAAGAATTCTTCATAGGGCCAGAGATCGACAAAGGCAATTTCATAAAGGAAAAGAGAACTTGAAGAAGGTCCTGCTGGAGGACTTTGGGGGAAGACGGAGATGCCAGGGGGTTTCTTGCCTCAGGTAAGGACAGATGAGGTTCGTGTTTCCTGATTTGGGGAATTAGTTTTTTTATCAGGAGAGGATAAAGTAAGAAGGCTCTAAGGATGAAGTAATCATGCACATCTTAAAAGAAAATCATCTGGATTCATAAGAAAGTGGTCAAATAGGAAATTTTTAAATGTTTTTAGAATAGTTATGATTGAGAATACAGAGAGCATCCACATATATCATTCTGAATGTCCGATGTTATTAACATCTTGCTTTACTGGCACATTTGTTACAATTAACAAACTGACACTGAATAATATTTTTAACTGAGTTTCATGTTTTTGGTGTTGTCGTTTGTGTTTTATTTGTTTTTTGGGGGGTGGGGAATTTAGTTTTTAACCAAAGTCCTTAAATTCATTCAGGATCTCATCTAGCATAGTATGTGTCACTTGTTGGCATCTGTCACACTCCTTATTTTTGGTGACCTTGAGGGTTTTCTGGAATAATGTTGGGAAATTTCATAGGATGCAAGCCATTACATTTGAACATATAAAAATGACTGCTGTCAAACTACTATCTGGTAAAAATATTACAATTTATCAAAATGTGCTTGGGGGGCCAGTGTTGTGGCACAGTGAGCTAAGCTTCTACCTGCAACACTGGCATCCCAGACCGGAGAACCATTATGAATCAGAGCTACTCTGCTTTTCACCCTGCTCCATGCTAACACACCTGGAAGATCAGTGCATGATGGTCCAAGGACCTGGACTCCTACCACCCACAAGGGAAACCCAGATGGCTGTCCTGGCCCCCAGATTCAACCTGGACCAGCCTTAGCCATTGTGGCCATTTGGGGAATAAACTACTGGATGGGAGATCTCTCTTTGTATCTCTCTCCTCCTTCAGATAAAAAATATTTTAAAAACATTTTTAGAATAATGGTGGGTTATAATCATAGATTGAGAGATTAGTTTACATTATATTATAAACCTTATACTAAGGAAAGTAAGAAGCACTGTCAGTTGTAGGTTATGGAGTAGCCAAAAGCTGACTCCTTACATGTTATCATGACAACCTGTTGATAACAACAAACTCAGTTTGTTGTTTACCTAAGTAAAGGAGAACAGAGTCTTGCTAAGCTTTAGTAATGGCACGACAGCAAGAAAGGTGAGTTATTTAATGTAATGAGAGTCTTAGTTAAGATCAAGTTAAGGGGGGATACAACAGCCAGGACTAGTGGATCCCTCTAGGGAAGGACTTCGAGATTAGGGCCTCAGAGAATCTCAGGCCACAAACTGTTGACAATTTCTGCTGAAAAATTGGTGGGCCCTCTCAAAACATTCCCGTAGTGAACAATTCAATCATTGACCTGGGCAGGAGACTGAACATCATGATACTAAAAACTGCAGACTAAGAAACTTCGTGATGAAAACAGGGAAATAGCAAAACGTCACGCCACTTTAGATATCTGCTGGTTTCCACTCTCCATGTGCTGGCTGAAGGCAGGCGGCAGATGGTTTCAGACGTTAGGGCAAGGTTCTGTGTGGTGCGTGAGAAGAGGAAAGCGAGATCACGGCCTCATGGTATCCTCCACTAGCTATACGAGGAGACATGTGTGGTAAAGCACTCCTCTTCATCTGTTTCAATCTTGATTTCAGTGTTTCAGGTGAAGGGGTGAAGGTTTTAATTCCACTTTTCTCAAATCAGGAATGAGAAACAGAAACCTAGGTCCATGTTTAATGCATCTAGGAGATGTCTGTAAACCTTAAGAAGAAGTCAGATGTTGTGGAAATTAAACAAGGAGACACATGCAGAAAACAGTTGTTCTGTAGATGAGAACAATTACTGAAGCCACACTCAAAACACTTTGTTGGAGCGAGAGGGAATAAAAACAGTATCCTAATAGGAGTTCACTTGGTTTTTATTTGAGTAATTAGGAAATCAATCAACTAATTAAGAAAACATGTATGTTTCTTTATAAGAAAACTATCCATCAGTGAAGCAGAGCGGTAGGGAGGAAGGAGATTCTAACTTGTGAGCAGTTTTGGGCAGCTGGTTTCTTCGAACCCATTTATTCATACAATGCTCTTCTTAGGAGTTTCACTGTGAACTGTGGAAAATTGTTACAGAAAATGTTCTGCACAGGAAATTTTCTGTCTCCTTCCCCAAGAGGAATCATTTCCAAAAAGTGATTTAAGAAGCTGCGTAACACGAAGAAGGTGAGTAGTACTGAAAAACAAGTCAATTCAAGATGACACAATGACGCCAGCTTAGTAAACACAAGAAACAAATAAAAACAAATATTTTACATTCACCATAAAATGACTGTGTTGTGCCCAGTTCAATTGTCCCCAAAGACTACCAAGGAGCCGACACTGCTGTAAAGTGCACAAGAGTTTTATTGCAGGTCCGGGCCTGGACTCTCAATCAACACTGACACAGCGGGTCTGAGTTGAGAGCCCCGACCCTTCAGTTAACAGGGTTTTTATAGGGTTTTCAGAGACATTCTATACATCGTGGTACCATTTAGCAAATCATCTCATCCCGCGGGAAATTCAAAGGACATCTCAGAACTGATTAGTGCATCCAGTGGCAGGAATGGACCTAGTAAAGGTGGTTGGATGGCTTTGGGGTTGATGCCTTTTAAATTGATTGGCCAACACATAGGATCCGAGCTGCTGGGATGTACGAGCCGAACTACAGGGTCTGGAATAGCTATCAGTCGCCTTATCTGCCCTGAGAAGACACCAGGAACTCCAGGTATTTCTCTGTTATCTGCTAATCGGCTGTTGCTAGGAGAGTTTATCGCAAGGGGAGTTCATTTATTTACT
Organism: Oryctolagus cuniculus; assembly: GCF_051225735.1. Classification (NCBI taxonomy): domain Eukaryota; kingdom Metazoa; phylum Chordata; class Mammalia; order Lagomorpha; family Leporidae; genus Oryctolagus; species Oryctolagus cuniculus. The sequence goes on along the minus strand of NC_142869.1, from coordinate 126,850,596 downwards.
TTTAGGAGCTTCTGGCTCAGGGTTAAGGGCCTGGTCAGGCCCAGGTTACAAGATGGAGGCCTAATTTAAAATAGTTACACCTGATCCAGGCTCAGGTCTCACAGCTGCTAACAAAATGATAAGAACTGGGATGACTATTTTTACGTAAAAGGAGGAAGTTTAACAAGACAAGACTTTTCCAAAGATCCTGAAGTCAGGAAACAAGAGCTCAGGCAGAGCATATGAAGCAAGTAAAAGCAGCAAAATTTCAAAGCAGATACTCAGAACCGCATCCAGGTCTGCCATGTGGTGGCAAGGACTCAAGTGCTTGCGCTGCCTTCCCAGGTGTGAATGATTCAGGAAACTATTGGAAGGAGGCAGATTAGCTGGGGCAAGAACTTGCACTTCCGTAAGAGATGTGGAAGTCCATCACTTAACTCTAACTTATTGACTGTATGCGCTTGAACAAATTAGCAAACCTTTCTAAGTATAGTTCCTTGTCTTAACATGAAAACAATGAGTAGCTGCCTTAGAGAGATGCTAATGTCAATGGGATGCTGACAATGATGTTGTCCAGGGCCACTTTTCAGGGTGGGATAGATGGGGGTGTGTGGGTGTGTGGGCAGGCTTAAAGCACTGGAGCGGGTAAGACCAAGAAGCTCAAGACAAATTCATTTATTAATGTTTAGTATAATTCTTACATATTACTTTTTCCAAATTCTAATAACCAGACATATTTAAAAATAGAGTAAATTAAAAAAAGTTATAAACAAAAGAGTCTATCTTATAATTTGTCAGATACCTCATTAGGATTAAGTTTTTTTTTTTCCTTTTCACTGATAAAGTACCTTGTAACAGTGCTGTTCTTAAGTTTGTTAAGTCATATTATTTCCTTAAAAGAATGAATCAAGAAACACCAGAGGGCCTAATTAATACAATTTAGATGAATAAATTTTGACTTATTTGTATTTCCTTTGCATTTAATACTGAAGCCCCAACATAGGAAGCTTTGTACTTCCTCATTTGCATGGGCTCTTCATAGGACCCACTTGTGCACTGGAGGACCAGAGTGCTGCCCCAACCTGGCCATACGGCCTCTGCCTTCAGTGACCATGGTCCCTGATGGAATAGGGCAAGTAAATGAAAATTGTTTGTCCCAAGGTGAAGACTGAACTAAATGCTGGCACAGGATATTCCTCCCAACCAGCAGTGTGGGTCACCTGTGATGGGGGGAGAAAAGGACTTACCTCACTCTGCTGTGGCAGAGGCCTTCTGCTGTCCCTCAAGGGAGATCAGGGTCCTACAGGCCACTGTGCTCCTAGCTTTAGCTCAGAAGCTTCTGAAGACCAGGCACTGCCCATGCGAGATAGCGTGGCCCTATCAGATATGAGAGGCAAAGCTGCAGGGAACTAATAAATCCTCAAGTAATAGTAAGAGTTAAATCAACCACACTAGAGGGAGGACTAAGTCTGCTTTACACAGTTTTATAGAAAACATTGCCAAATTATTGTCATATGAAGAGACATTTAAATAATAAGTAACCAGAAATTTCTTCTCCCTGGAACATGGACAGGGAGAATTTCTCTGGTATAAACTAAAACAACCAAACAATATGTTCATTAAACAAGAAAAATACAGCACAAGAAAACCCTGGAAGGTGGAGAGGAGATGGTAGACTGCCCTTAAATCCAAGATATGAGACAGTGGTGAGACCCCTGGGGTTTCTCCTTGTCCCATACTCCCCTGTGTTGGAGGTAAAGAATCTAACAACCCAATAATGTCATTGGGTGAAGAGAATATTCCAAAAACAATTCTTCTGTCTTTAAACAAACAAATAAACAAAAAAAAATCATCTCTAGATGAGAGATGCAGCCTTGGAAGACAGGAATGGTTTATAGTAAGCACTATACCTCCACTAAACACTATAGAAGGAAATAGAAAGGCTCATCTTTACCTACGTCAGCAATGCTGAGGGAAGAGCCTGAGTTTCCTTCCTTGTCAGGCTGTAAGGCAGGGGCCACACTCCCAGAAGAAGGGGTGTCAGAGAAGGAACCCAGAATTCTGACTCTCAACATCAGTGACAATTAGCCCTCTTTCCCCTCAACCGTTTCCCTGGAGACAATGGAGACCAGGCAGGTAACAATGGTGAGGGGCACTCTATCCTGTCACCCAGGGAAGTCTCAATGGAAGGCTGGAGAAGAACTGGGTCTTTTATCCCTGACCAGCAGTAAGAGTGTCCAACTCCAGTTCTCCAGTGTGGACTTGTACTCCCACCTGCCAATATCAAGGTGTTTCCAGAACCCTGTATCCAGTGAAAATGGAATATAAGAGGTGACATAAGACTTTAGGAACTTATTACAAGCAGAACTATTCTCAATTCATGACTAAAGAAATTTCTCTACTCAGAAAGAAATTGACAGAAAACATGGGACATCAGGAAAGAAAAAGAATACAGTAAGAACAAACAAAAGTATGGGTCAAACAATATATATTCCTATACATTCCTATTGTTCTGGGGGATTTTTAAGAAACATCATAAAAATCTCTAATTTTCTAAGTTAATATGGAGGAAATATTTAAGACAATATTAAAAAATGGGGGATGAGGAAATAAAATTATATAAAAGAAATATTTTAATAGTTCATTTAAAATTTTAAGTCAAAACAAAATAGTGATAGGTTATATATATAATATATATAACATACAGCAAATACTAAAATATAGAAAGAAATAGGCTCAAATAGTCTATTGATAAATAAAAGTAAAATTCTAAAAATGCTTCTGTAGCCCATAGGAAAAATAAAATAATAATTTTTTTAAAAAAGCAGAGAATAGACAAGGTGATAAATAAAATGACATGATAATGCCCTAAAATGCTGATAATTATATTTATAAATCACCTAAATATACCAGTTCTGCTGCAGATGTTCGGGGAATAGATTACAACACATAAGTCACAACATAGATTGCCTAAAAGAAGTTCACTTTGAATATAACAACATAGATAGTTTGAAAGAAGAGCATAGAAAAAAGTTACATTACAAGGATGTTAACCAAAAGAAAGCAAGAGTGACTACATAATATCAGATAAAGTGAACTTCAGGACAGAGAAATTTGTCAGAGAAATAGAAATTACATAGTGATTAAGGGTCATTCTATCAAAAAGCTATAGCTGCCTTAAATATGTACATAGCAAACAACAAAACTACAAAATATGTGTAAGAAAAAGTAGCAGAAATAAAATGGGAATCTTCAAATGCATGTTAAGAATAGAGTCTTAAACACTCTTCTGTTAATGAATATTAAAACAAGGCAGAAAATCTGTGGGTGATCCCCTGCCTGTCTGGGAGACTGTGAGCCTAGCCCATGCAGGAGGTTAAGAGTCCATGGCACACCATGCCTCCCAGGAAAGACCCTGGCCAGGGGCTCAGCACTCTGGGACCCACACATGGCCTGAGTGCTGGCAGGTGGCAGAGGCCTCAGGCATATTTCTCCCACCCCCCTCTTCCTATTGAAGGGTCTTGTAATTTCTGCTTAGTCCTGCTAAGCCATAATGTGGAGGAGAGCAAGGAGGCCGTGGCTTTTCCTCCACAAAGACACCCAGGACAGGCTTCTGTGAACATGTCCACATTTATTCACAAGCACGTATACTATAAAGGGCAGGTAAAAGGGGCGCAGCCAATTCTGGGAAACGCTAACCATAGGGCAGAACAGACACTGGGAACAATATGCCTATCCAATCAGCCTGAAGGTCACATAGCTTCCCAGGTGAGCTTAATGAGCCTGGGCGGAATCCAGGAGTTGTTTAATTGATTGGTAGAAGGCAGGGGTGGAGAGAATTGTGCTTGGGCTCAGGTAACTGCTGAGATCACCCACAACTGTCAAAGAGGTAAACAGCTTCCGGGTGTGGTCCAGACCCATAAAGACCACTTGAAAGGCTACATAGGCTACGTGACTTTCAAGCTGATTGGAGAAATGTAGAGGTGCCAGTATCTGCTTTATCCTATAGAATTAGTGTTGCTATCCTGAACCAGCTGCTCCTCTTTGCCTGTCCTTTAAAAGCTTGTGCCTGATTGTTAATAAATGGACATGTTCACCAGAACTATTCTCTGGTACTTCTTGTCGAAGAACAGGATGGCTGTCACCCCACCATCCTGACTGTGTGGGCCTTGAAGGAAGAGCCCAGCAAAATCAGCAGGAGTGTAGATTGATGGGGTATAATGTATTCATACAGAAAAGTCTGCCAAACAACAAGAGAAAGCATATTTTCAAGTTCCCATGACACATAAACAAAGATAAATTGTAAACTGGGTAGTAAGACCACACTCCAAAAAAAGTAAAAGAACTGAAATCCTAGAGAGTGTGTTGTCCAGCCACAATGGAATAACAGTGGAAATCAATAATAAAGATAATAGAAAAAAATTATAAACACTTAGAGAAAAATCATGCTTGTAAATACTCCATTAGTTTAAAGCATCAAACAAAATAATACATTGAATTTTAAAAGATATAAAAATTCATCAACATTTATTATATGACATAGCTAAAGCAATACTGACTTGGCAATTCACAGAAATATCCACTTTAAGAATCTGGAAAATAGATTGCAAAGAAATCAATAAATAGAAAGTAAGAGAGAGAGAGGAATGGAGGAAGGAAAAAAGGAAGGAAGGAGGTGCTGGCACCCATAGGCACCCTGCTTCAAGTCCCTGCTCTTCACTTCTGATCCAGCTCCCTGCTAATTTGCCTGGTAAAGTAGCTAAAGATGGCCCAAGTCCTTGGGCCTCTGAACCCATGAGGGAGACCTGGAGGAAACTCCTGGCTCCTGGCTTCAGATCAGCTAAGCTGTTGCAGCCATTTGGGAGTGAACAGGTAGATGGAATACCTTTCTCTCCTTCTCTCTCTTTCTCTCTCTCTCTCTCTCTCTCTCTCTATATATATATATATATATATATATATTATTTATTTGAAAGAGTTACAGAGTTATATATATATATTATATATATATTATTTATTTGAAAGATAGAGAGTTATATATATATATATAAATCTTTGAAAAAAAGGAAGGAAAGAAGGAAGGAAAGAAAGAGGGAAGGATTTGAACCAGTTTTGTGGTGTACTGGGTTAAGCCACCACTATGCCACTGGCATTCTTCTTGTGGCTGCTCCACTTAATATCCAGATCCCTGCTAATTTGCCTGGGAAAGCAGCAGAGAATGCTCAAATGCTTGGGCCCCTGCAACTTTGTGGGAGTCTTGGAAGAAGTTGCTGGTTCCTGGCTTTGGCCTTGGCCATCCTGGCAGCTGTGACCATTTGGTGAGTGAACCAGTGGATGGAAGATCCTTTTTTCTCAGTCTAAATTTTGCCTTTCAAGTAAACAAATAATTATTTTTAACTTTTATTTAGTAAATATAAATTTCCAAAGTACAGTTTATAGATTACAATGGTTCCCCCCCATAACTTCCCTCCCACTTGCACCCCTCCCATCTGCCGCTCCCTCTCCCATTCCATTCACATCGATTCATTTTCAATTATCTTTATATACAGAAGATTGATTTAGTATATATTAAGTAAAGATTTCATCAGTTTGCACCCACACAGAAACACGAAGTGTAAAATACTGTTTCAGTACTAGTTATAGCATTACTTCACAGTGGACAACACATTAAGTACAGATCCCACATGAGGAGTAAGTACACAGTGACTCCTGTTGTTGACTTAACAATTTGACATTCTTGTTTATGTTCTTTTTCTTTTTTTCCAGAGTGTCTTGGCATTCCATGCCTAAAATACTCTCATGGGCTCTTCAGCCATATCCGAATGCCTTAAGGGCTGATTCTGAGGCCAGAGTGCTATTTAGGACATTTGCCATTCTATGAGTCTGCTGTGTATCCCGCTTCCCATGCTGGATCATTCTCTCCCTTTTTGATTCTATCAGTTAGTATTAGCAGACACTTGTCTTGTTTGTGTGATCCCTTTGACTCTTAGACCTATCAGTGTGATCAATTGTGAACTGAAATTGATCACTTGGACTAGTGAGATGGCATTGGTACATGCAACTTTGATGGGATTGTATTGGAATCCCCTGGCACGTTTCTAACTCCACCATTTGGGGCAAGTCAGCTTGAGCATGTCCCAATTTGTACATCTCCCTCTGTTATTCCCACTCTTATATTTAACAGGGATCACTTTTCAGTTAAATTTAAACACCTAAGAATAATTGTGTGTTAATTACAGAGTTCAACCAATAGTACTATAACAAAAAAAAAAATACTAAAAGGGATAAAGTATTACATTGTACATCAACCATCAGGAAAAAGGCTGATCAAGTCACTGTTTCTCATAGTGTCCATTTCACTTCAACAGGTTTTCCCTTTGGTGCTCAGTTAGTTGTCATTGATCAGGGAGAACATATGATATTTGTCCCTTTGGGACTGGCTTAATTCACTCAGCATAATGTTTTCCAGATTCCTCCATTTTGTTGCAAATGACCAGATTTCATTCTTTTTGACTGCTGTATAGTATTCTATAGAGTACATGTCCCATAATTTCTTTATCCAGTCTACTGTTGATGGGCATTTGGGTTGGTTCCAGGTCTTAGCTATTGTGAATTGAGCTGCAATAAACATTAATGTGCAGACAGCTTGTTTGTTTGCCAATTTCATTTCCTTTGGGTAAATTCCAAGGAGTGGTATGGCTAGGTTGTATGGTAGAGTTATATTCAGGTTTCTTAAAAAATAAAATGAATGCTAAAGTAGAGAATGTATATAATAAAGATAAGAGTATTTCTGAGTCAAAGTGAAAACAGGAAAACAACAGGGAAAATTAATGATAGGGTTTTGTGTGAAAAATTAATAATACTGACAAATTAACAATCAGGAAACAGAAGATACAATTTCCAATATGAGTAATGAAACTCCAAGCCTATCAACTTTCACAGAATAATACATTAATAGTATGAACAACTTCACACATGTTTTTTGACAATTTAGATAAAATGGTTTCTATGTTTAAAAATATTTATTTATTTGAAAGAGAGAGAAACAGGGAGGGGTTGGGAGAAGAGAGAGAGATTCCATTTGATGGCTCACACCTCAAATGGCTAGATGGTTGCAACAACCAAGTTTGGGTTGTGCCAAAGCTAGGACCCAGGAACTGCATCTTGTTCTCCCAAATAGGTGGCAAGGTATGAAATACTTGGACCATCTTCTGTTAAATTCCCAGGCATAGTAGCAAGAAGCTAGATCAAAAGAAGAGCAGCCAGGACTTGAACCAGTACATTGATATGGGATGCTGGTGTTGCAATCAGTGACTTAACCAACTGTGCCACAATGTCAATCCCAAAGTGGACGAATTGTTGAAAAACATAAATTACCACAATTCATTAAAAACAGAATGGATCCTTTTAAAAGTTGTCTACCTATTAAGGGAATTGAGTGAGTACATGGATTAAATTTTTTAAAAAAGAAAGAGCCAAGAAATCTCCATGTACACATATTTTAATTAAATAAATCTACCAAATGCTTAAGAAAGAATTTATATCAATTCTCCACAATCTGTTCCAAAAAATATAAGAATGGAACACTTTAAACTTCATTAAATGAACTTAGTATTGTCATAATTGCAAAGTCAATAAATACAAAATGAAAACTGTGAGCTAATATCTCTCATGAATACTAAATGCTAAAATCCTTGCCAAAAGGATTGAACGATACTTTAAAAGTTACCAGTAATGAACACATAGACTCATTTCAGAGATAGAAGCAGAACTGGTTAAGTGTTTGAAAATCAGTCAAACTAATCCGCAATACTAGCATATTAAAGAGGAAAACACTTATATGATTCTTTCAGTAACTTCAGAAAAGTCTTTGGCAGTAGATAGCCCCATTTGTGATAAAGATTCTCAGAAAAATATGAATAATGATAATTTCCTCAAATTGATATGAACATGTTTTAAAAATCCTTGAACTAACATTAATTTTATTTGTGAAGGAATGGATATTTTTCCTTAAGATGATATGATGGTTATTGTAGGCTTTTAAAATATTCTTTTATTTATAATAAATCCAGGGTTATGTGGGTAGGGCTATGGGGGAGAGAGAGAGAGAGAGGGAGAGATCTTACAACTGCTGGTTTATTCATCAGAAAGCCTCAAAAGCCAAGGCTGGGCCAGGCCAAAGCCGGGAGCCATGAGCTTCATCTGGGTCTTCAACATGGGTGGCAGGAGCCCAAGCAAGTAGGCCACCTTCTACTGGTTTCTCAGGCCATTAACAGGCAGCTGGATTGGAAGTGGAGCAGCAGGGACCATATAGGCATGGACCAATGCCTATATGAAATGGCAGTGTCACAGGAGGTGGCCTTTCCTACTATGCCACAATACTGGCCCCTTGATGGTTAACTTTCTACTTCAGCTTGTGTGGGCTAAGGGACACTCAGATAACTAGTAAGACATTACATGTGAGTTTGTCAATGAGGTGTCTCTGAAAGAGATAGCCATTTGAATTCATAGGCTGCTTAAAGAATTTCACCCCAACAGTGAGGGAGTCACCAGTTGTTTGAGTATAACATCCCATGTGGTGCTGGATAGTGATGAGCCACATGCTCCAATGAAGTAACCTAACCTTGAGGATAAGCATTCAATATTCTACAGTTGCTAAGCTGTGATATTTGGTAGCTTGGATGTCTTAATGCATGCTCAACTCCTGATACTTTCAAGTTACAAGGGATTTATCAATGTAATTCTATCATCAGTAGAGGAACAGTTTACATAAAAATGTTTCAAAAAGTTTGCAGAAAAATTCAATTTAAAGTATACATTTATTTGGAACCAAAATTTTTTGGCGTTCAAAATTATTCCTAATACATAGATATAAGCATTACATATTCTATATATTATGAAAAAAGAAAACTATGCACTAATTTTAAAAAGTATTTTAGCACAACAAAATAATTTGAATTGTTTTCATTTTTTTACCCAGAGACTTTTATTTAAGATATACAAACATCATGCATTTCATAAATACAAATCTAGGGACATAGAGATTCTTCCCACTCACACTCCCACACTTCTTCCTGCACCCTCTCCTATTCCTATTCTTATTTTTAAAATTCTGTTTTCAATTCATTTTATACACATAAAATTAACTCTACACTCAGTAAACAGCTCAACAAACAGCATGAAAAAAAGAAGTTCCTCAGATATTGAGATAAGGACTCTTCAAAATCATTACATCTCAAAGTATCAATTTCATCCTATTAATTACCACAGATCAGGGAGAACATATGGAATTTGTCCTTTTGGAACTGGCTTATTTCACTAAGTATAATGTTTTCCAATTACATCCATTTTGTTTCAAACAACAGGGTTGTATTTTTTCTTTACCTCTGTGTAGTATTCCGTGGTGTACATATCCCTTAATTCATTTATACAGTCTTCAGATAAAGGACATTTGGGTTGACTCCATATCTTAGCTATTGTGATTTGAGTTGCAATAAACATGCGGGTACAGATAACTTTCATAGACTGATTTAATATCCATTGGGTAAATTCCCAGAAGTGGGATGGCTGGGTCATATGGTAAGTCTACATATTCAAATTTCTGAGGTATCTCCATACCGTCTTTTACAGTGGCTGCACCAGTTTACATTCCCACCAAGAGTGGATTAGGACATCCTCATCAGCATTTGTTGTTAGTTGATTTCTGTATGAAAGACATTCTAATGGGGGTTGAGGTGAAAACTCAGTGTGGTTTTGATTTGTATTTCCCTGATGGCTAGTGATCCTGAACCTTTTTCAATGTCTGTTGACCATTTGGATTTCCTCTTTTGAAAAATGCCATTGTAAGTCCTTTGCCTGTTTTTTGGCTGGAGTGTTTGTTTTGTTGTTGTCGACTTTCTTGAGCACTTTATGTATTCTAGGTTTTAATCATTTATTAGTTAAATAGTGTGCAAATACTTTCTCCCATTCTGTCAGTTGCCTCTTTACCTTGGTGTGTGTTTCTCTGCAATGCACAGGCTTCTCTTTTTGATGTAATCACAATTGTCAATTTTGGCTTGATGGCCTATGCCTCTGGGGTCTTTTCCAGGAGCTCTTTGCCTATGCCAATGTCTTTCAGGGTTTGCCCAATATTCGGTAATGAGTTGATGGTATCAGTTCATAGATTTAGGTCTGTGATCCATTTTGGGTGGATTTTTGTGTAAGGTGTAAGGTAGGAGTCTTGCTTCATAATTCTGCATACAGAGATCTAGTTTTCCCAGCATCATTTGTTGATGAGACTGTCCTTGCTCCAGGGATTGATTTCAGCTCCTTTGTCAAAGATAAGTTGGTTGTAGATGCCTGGATTGATTTCTTGAGTTTCTATTCTATTCCTTTGGTCTATCCATCTGTTTTGTGCCAGTACTAGGCTGTTTTCATTATAACTACTCTGCAGTATGTGTTGAAATCTGGTATTGTGATGCCTCCAGTTTTATTTTTGTTGTTTAAGACTGCTTTAGCTATTTGGGTTTTCTCTGTCTCCATATGAATTTCAGCATCATTTTTCAATATCTGAGAAGAATGTCTTTTATATTTTGGTTGGTATCACATTGAATCTGTAAATTGCTTTTGGTAGTATGGACATTTGATGATATTGATTCTTCCAGTTCATGAACATATAAGATTTTCCATTCTTTATGTCTTCTTCAATTTCTTTCTTTAATGTTTTGTAATTTCCATCATAGAGGTCTTTGAAAACCTTAATTAAATTTATTCCAAGGTATTTAATTTTTTGTAGCTGTTGTGAATGGGATTGATCTTAAAATTTCTTTCTCAGCTCTAGCATTATCTGTCTATATAAAGGATATTGATTTTTGTGTGTTAATTTTATATCCTGCCACTTTACCAAATGCTTTTATGAGTTCCAATAGTCTCTTAGTGAATTCTTTTGTATCCCATATATAGAATCATGTTATATGCAAATAAGTATAGTTTGACTTCTTCCTTCCCAATTTGTATCCCTTTATTTTCTTTTCTTACCTAATGGCTCTGGCTAAAGCTTTCAGAGCTATATTGGATAGAAATGGTGCTAGTGGGCATCCTTATATCATTCCAGATCTTAGTGGGAATCCTTCCAACATTTCCCCATTCAGTAGGATGCTGTCCATGTGTTTGTCATAAATTTCCTTGATTGTGTTGAGGAATGTTCCTTCTATACCCAATTTGTTTAGACTTTTCATCATGAAAGGGCATTGTATTTTATCAAATGCTTTTTTTGCATCTATTGAGATAATCATATAGTTTTTGTTCTTCAGGTTGTTAATGTGATGTGTCACATTTATTGATTTGTGAAATTTTTTAACTTATACTTAATAAATATAAATTTCAAAGTACAGCTTATGGATTACAATGGCTTTTCCCCCAATAACTTCCCTCCTACCCACAACCCTCCCATCTCCCGATCCCTCTCCCATTCCATTCGCATCAAGATTCATTTTCAATTATCTTTATATACAGAAGATCAATTTAGTGTATATTAAGTAAAGATTATAGTTCTCTTTCTCTGTTGTATCTTTTTCAGTCGTAGGAATTTAGATGATACTGACTTCATAGAAGTAGTTTGGGTGTATTCTGTCCTTTTTAACTGTTTTGAATAACTTGAGAAAAATTGGAATTAGTTCTTTAAAATTTCTGGTAGAAATTATCAGTGAAGCCATCTGGTCCTGGATTTTTCTTTGTTGGGAGGGTCTTTATTAATGATTCAGTTTCCATCATGGTTATTGGTCTGTTTAGGTTCTATATGTCTTCATGGCTTGATTTAGGTAGGTTGTATGTGACCAGGAATTCAGTCTGAGAGGCTGAGAGGTAACGAGACAGACAAGCAGGACAGAAGTTTGAAAGGAGAGCTCCCACCCACTGTTTCACTCTTTAAACGATAGCAACTGCCAGGTCCGAGCTGGGACTGAAGCTCAGAGTTTAAAATGAACTCCAGGTTTCCTACATGGGTGGCAGGTACACATTACTTGAGCCATCTCCAAGACCTCTCAGGGTCCACAGTGGTAGGAAGATGGCCTTAAGAGCTCCAGCTAAGAATTTAACTCAGGAACTCAGTTGTTGTACACAGGCATCCAAATAGAATCCCAACAGGTGCATATATATATATATATATATATATATATAAAATCAGTCCTCTTCTTCTGGAGATCCTCCATCAATAATATAAGGAACAAGACAGCCATGAAGACTTCACCAGTCTTATTCAACATGGATCTAGATAGTCTAGCCATGAAATGAGGCATGAGTGTGGTTCATCTCATGTGGTTGTAGGGTTGTAGCTAATTTTTTGTGAGTTTTAAGCATTTTATTTAGTGAGAGAAATGCATAGGAGAGTGAGGGTCCTGTCTAAGAAAGAAAGGGAAATCTGGATTCATATTGAGTACCAGGAGCCAGCCATGTACAGGAGCATGCAGTCTGAGAAGCATGGAGTGGGTGGCCTGAAGGCCATGCACCCAAATGCACGGGGCAGCAAGGATCTGAAATGGCACAGAGGCAAAAGGGAAAAAGGGCTGGGCCACCATGTTCCAGGCCTATAAATCACTTCCAAAGGGGAGTGGTTAATTAGCCTGATTGGCAGGTGGATACACAGGTGTTGTCAGGTAGGAGTACGAGGTCACAGAGGGGCGTGGTAAAAGCATGGTCTTCCAGCTCATAAACCTAGTCAATTTTATCCTATATGCTTGCCTACAACATTACCCACTCAGAGACTCCATTCCTCTAATCCTAAGGGATGTTGAAGGGCGTACAATCATCATATCTTCTATAACTGTTTCATGTTTATGAGGAGTGTAGTGCAGGACCTGCATGTCCAGATCTGGATGTCTCTGTCTATCTCATTTAATGAATTTGCTTTGTGAGCTGGAGCAGTCTCGGTCACCACTGATGTCTGTGTTCCCTGTATGGTCAGTTACTGCCAGAGGTTGAGTTCTAAACATATAAGTTTATTGATTAGCATAAACAAACCTGGAACAAGACCAGTTGTGAATAGAGTGCCCCATAGGATGGAAAGAACATATCTTACACACTCCCAGATAGAGGGTGATGATTGATTATAAACCCATTTAGCTTGAGCATAGAGAATTATAATAGAAGAACACATTAGTTTTATTGTCAATAACAGTTTCTAAAAAGAATCAAGAGAGGCAGGTACAACATGTCTGTCTTAGGGGCAGCAGTCTTGAAGTGACAAATCTGAAAGCTTATCCTTTTTGCTTTGAAGAGATAATTGAGGTCTTTGATTGGCTTACAGGAATAATCAGGCATATCTTTTGAGTTCACCTGTGAAGACTTAAGGGGTAGAATGTTAATCCTAATTTCACTGAGGTTGTTTTGATCAGCAGCACCTGGTAAGATCCCTTTCATTTAAGCTTTAACTGATCTGAAGAGGATCGTTCTATGAATGGCTTACTCTGGAATTCCTAATGTTGGAGTTTTTGTCAAAAGCTTCTTAATTCTTAGGAACACTTTCTGTAGCTCCCCTGTTCAGCACAGTGTGTCTGTATCAGGGGCTTTTAACCCAAATGCAAAGGCTTAGAATCCAAATCCTGGAATCCATATTCCACAGAATCCTGTCATCAGCAATTCCCAATGTTGGAATTTCTATCATAAGCTCCTTAATTTCTGGAACAACTCTTGTAGCTACCCTATCCAGCAAAGTGGCTGCATCAGAGCATTCTTAAAGCATACACAAAAGCTTGGAATCCAAATTCCACAGAATCTTACACTTCTAGGAATCTCCTTAGCTTCTTTTCACATAGAATAGCTTTCTCCTCCCTTCTTTTGACTGGAAGAGCACACTTTCCTGGAGTTAAAATATATCCCAGGTAATGGATCTCTAGTTTAGAAACCTGACCTTTGTTTGGGATGTTCTGTGTCCTCACTATCCCAGATTTGGGGTTTATAGTGGGATGCAGAAGAAATCATCCCTTAGGCAAAGGTGTAGCACACAATAAGATGCATCGCAACAACTGCCTCAGTAGTTCTGAGGCTTTTAACCGTTCTGTATTCTGTATTCTGTATTTGAGCTTAAAACATAAGAGATAGGAATTTCACAGAGAGACATGGATCTAAGAGTTCACCTTTGAGACACTTATACTTTAAAGAAATGCCTAAGAAAACAGATATTGGAGTCTGATATTTAGACATAACTAGAACTTATGATACATAAGAATATAACACACTAGAACAAGGTAAATCTTTGTGATCAAGTTTTGCAATTAATGCTAATATTGTAGCTCTTTGACGACAGAGGCCTTGCATGCGTAGTACACAATGACTCCTGTTGTTAATTTAACAATTAACACACTTATGCATGATGTCAGTGATCACCCGAGGATCTTGACATGAGCTGCCTAGGCTATAGAAGCCTTTTGAATCCACGAACACTGTCAGTGTTTAGACAAGGCCATAAGCAAAGTGGAAGTTTTCTCCACTCTTCAGAGATAAGTGCATCTTTCTTTAATGACTTCTTTCCACAGAGGTTCACCCAGGGAGGTCTTCCATGTAGGGACATTTTTTACATGAGTGTCCTGGCTTTCCATGCCTGAAATGCTCTCATGGGCTTTTCAGCCAGACCAGAATGCCTTTAGGGCTGACTCTGAGGTCACTTGAGTGTTACATATAAAAATTCCCATTCTACGAGTCTTCTGTATGGACTCCTTCCCATGCTGGAGTTTTACTCCTCTTTAATTCTATTTATTATTAGCAGTAAACACTTAATCCTATTGATATGATCACTTTAACAATCAATCCCACCTATATAATCACTTTAAAGCAAGCCTATCTATATATGATCATTTTAAACCTTAAGATGTTACTTTCACCATCCAGCCCAAGGGGGTTTGGGATCCTATGGCAAGCTTTTAATCGTATGCTTAGAAGTAAGTCCATAGGAATGCATGTAAACTCTACAGCCTTATAGTTTTTCTGTAGAATCTGAGAAGATAAAAACAGACACAGCTTTCCACGAGCTTAATTATCTTTAAGTATTTGACAGGGATACATTGCATTAGTTATAATTCCTTAAGCATGTGACTAAGCAATTTCTGTTGTGTAAAACAACTCAAGATTGAGAGAGTAATTATCCATTCCTTAGTCATCCCTAATATTAAATATACCTCGTAAGGGAGTCTCCAAGGCAGTAAATGTAGAGCTACCCATAGTTAAATCACCTTGTAACCTGGGAGACAAAAGGTAATAGGGTTAATCTTGGGCCCAGTTATCTCTGTACATGTGCCTTAACAAGCAATTGACATCCCAGAATTACTATACCATATATATATATATATATATATACACTATACCTAATATATATATAAGTTTAATATATATCATACACATATTTTTGTATACTATATTAGTTACATGTAGTATACATATTATATACATGTACCACATATATTACATGTAACACATATGTGTCATATACACATACACTGTATATATATATGTATGGTGCACACACACATATATATACATATATATTTAAGAAGAATGTGTAGCAAGCATATGGCTATTTAAATGACCTGAGCTGAATTGTAAAAATAAAAACGAAAAATTTAAAAGGGGGTGGAACAAGCATGAGGCTATTTAAAATAACAAAGGAGAGAAACATCCGGGTGGAGCTGCAAAAATAATAAAAATAAAAAAATATATATCTGCCTGGGCACAGCTGAAAAATAAAAAACTTCCAGTTGTGAAGGGGTTACTTAAAATAATAAACTAGGGCAGAATCATCTTAAAAAAAAAAAAAAAAAAAAAAAAAACAGAATAAAGTCGTTCAGCTAACCAGGAATGCATCATGCATCTGGCCATGGGGGCCGCCATCTTGGGGTGGAGCGTGTTGCCCATCTTCCAGTGAGGGCGCAAGTCCCCAAAGGGTATCACCATCTTGGAAGGGAAGTCCCACCCTCTGTGGTGAGAAGTGAAACATCCACCATGTTTATGGCTCCTCCTCCCTGATGCTAACAGGGAGTTCAGTTCTCCAACTGAAAATTAGCAATTGAAAGCCTGCTTGGTAAATCCAAGAACAAAGTGAAATTCTCAGAAACCTTTTTATCCATCTGTAAGAGATAAAAAAGTTTTATCCTTAGAAAACACATAAATTGTCTTTTAAACACATTACAACCAATTTAGAACACTTAGAAGCTAGCCCACTGTGAAAATCTTTTCATCTCTCTGTTCAAACTCTAACACCCATGTCCTTAGAGCTGGAGACCAGAGACTGTGAAAGGGAACAAATCCATGCTTTTTCTGAAAGCTATCATTGGAAAAAAAAAAAAAATCCTGCCTTTTGTCTGTTTTAAATGAAGCCTACACACCACCGCAGAAGCAGTTGCATGCAGCTATTTCTCCAGCAGGGCGGGGCTGGTTCCAGGTCAAGCCATGAATTTCCACCAGGGCGGGGCTCTCCCTCTCTCAGGACTGGGAGCCACTGGAGCACACTCTGTGGCCACTGCCACCATCGCCATTGTTGGATTCTGGGGATGGTGCATGGGGGTGAGTGCATTTTAGCCCCACATTCTCCTTCCCACGTGCAACTGGGCGCGTAGGGAAAGAGCTAACCCAGATAGAGGAGGGATGGGGTGCAGTCAGAAAAATAGAGTTAGAAGCCACAGGAATCCAGTTTTTGTTATGCTGCCGACCTTTTTCCTTTTAATAAATTTTGGGGAATTCCCCTGTTATTGAAAGTTCCTTAAAGGTCTCTCAAAGGTCCCATGAGAATTGCCAAATAATATTATTAACAAGTCTCTTAAAGGTCCCATCTGTGTTGCCATTTATGTTGCCATTTTGCTTGTCAATAATTTTGGAATATTAATAAGCTGTGTGGGCTCTTGCATCATATTCAGAGAAGAATTCTAAGTACTAGCATAAATGAACGAAGCCACATGATAAGTTTTAAACTTTTTATTTAGTGAGAGAAATGCATAGGAGAGTGAGGGTCCTATCTAAGAAAGAAAGGGAAATCTGGATGCATACCGAGTGCCAGGAGCCAGCCATGTGGAGGAGCATGCAGGCCAGAAAGCATGGGGCTGGTGGCCCGAAGGTCACGTGCCTGAAGGCCGGCGTAGCAAGGGTCTGCAATGTTGAAAGAGGGAAAAGAGAAAAAAATGTGGTTGTAACTATTTTTGAGTTTCAACTCTGATACTGATTCCAGCTTCCTGCTAATAATCACTCCAGGGGGTGATGACCTGAGTAGGTGGCTCCCTGGTATCCATGTGGGACATCTGTACTGAGTTTCCATCTTGGCTTTGGCCTGGCCATACCTCAGCTGTTGTGGGTTGTTCCTTTGCCTTCCAAATAAATATAACTAAGCAAATAATATTTTTAAATGCAGCATGGAATGGAAATAAAAGGCTTCCAGATAAGAACAAATATAATTATCCATATTTGTAGAATGCAAAAATGTTTTTGTGGGAAAACAGATGGAATTTGCAAGAAGTGAAAAATTCTGGAAGATACAGGTTGCTTTATTAAAGCTTGATAGATAAAAAATGAACACACAAAGTCATTTATATTTTTATATACCAGTAGTGAATTTGTAGACACCAAAATTAAACCCTTTTATGTATATTTTTAAGTATAACCCTTTTATGATAAAATGTCTTACAAATTGAAAATATCTGTTAGAGACAATATTACTTAAAGTCCAGTAATAATTATTTTATGAAAAAGTATTTATTATTTTATATTTACAGTATAAAAATTATACCAATCTGTTATACTTATTATTTTATAATTTTTCATCACTCAGTGAATTTACAGAAAATTCTTGGAGTTAGAGGAGTTTTGGTGAACGTATGAATAATAATTGGGGTTTTTGTCATCTGGTATTAATTCTTCCATTTCCAAAGCATGTGACCTCAGGTGAATGCTTTCTTTTCTCTGGTCCTTCACTGAAAATAGCCAACAGGTCTATAGATTTAAATCTATCTCGTGACCTTGGAAAAGTTACGTAGCCTGTCTGGGCCTCAGTTTCCTCCTCTGTAATAAGGTGTTAATCATTGTATCTCAATAATCCTGTAGCTGTCATGACTAAAGTGCTCTTTATATGTAAGGTACTTGGAATTGAGCCCTATGTAATCATTCATTTATGGCATTTTTCTTTTACTATTATCATTATAGGGCTGAAGTCTATGATCTAAATATTACTTGTTACATTTAGGACAAAACAAGGATAAATATGAGAGCTTTTACTTCTCTGATGCTTGAAATTTCTGTTAAAGGTTAAACTGTATGTTGTACAAATATGTCAGTGTCACCACAGAGGTTGATAACGAATAAAGGCACTGTAACAATTGTATGCTTTCATTCTACAATACCTCCTGTATACCTTCTATTCTCCATAAATTTTGCTAGGCTTTGTAACTAATAAATAAATAAATAAATACATAACATAGAAGGTAATTAATGATAGTATTGTGAAGGAAATTGTCTTGGAACAAGTGTATTATCAGGAAAATTATTTCAGTAGGCATGAAGCAGCAAAGGTTGCAGATCAAATTAAAATCCTCAAATTATGCAGCTTATCAACTGAATGTAAAACACTGAGTGAGAAGCAAGGGAAAAGAGATGGTGAACTTCAAGATACGTGGAGCAAGTTGCAGTGAAGTCAGAGGACTTCAAATCCTGAACTTGGGCTATTCAAGGCTCAGACATCTTTTTTTTTTTTTTTTTTTTTTTTTTTTTTTGACAGGCAGAGTGGACAGTGAGAGAGAGAGACAGAGGGAAAGGTCTTCCTTTGCCGTTGGTTCACCCTCCAATGGCCGCCGTGGCCCGCGCACCGCGCTGATCCGATGGCAGGAGCCAGGTACTTATCCTGGTCTCCCATGGGGGCAGGGCCCAAGCACTTGGGCCATCCTCCACTGCACTCCCTGGCCACAGCAGAGAGCTGGCCTGGGAGAGGGGCAACCGGGACAGAATCCGGCACCCCGACCGGGACTAGAACCCGGTGTGCCGGCGCCGCAAGGTGGAGGATTAGCCTAGTGAGCCGCAGCGCCGGCTTGGACATCTTAACACTCAGTCTGATGCATTGGCCTTCCTGCTGATGCTGTACACTCAAGGACAGAGTTAAGGTTCAAACAAAGGAGCCCATACATGGGCCAATAACATACTCTCTTTATTGGAGGAACACAGAACAAGTAGGTTGGCATAGTTGTAATTTGACAAATTGCTAAATGAACAGCTATAAGGTTAATTCTTTTTTTTTTTTTTTTTAAGATTTACTTATTTATTTGAAAGTCAGAGTTACAGATAAATACAGAGGGAAAGAGTGAGATCTTCTGTCAGCTGCTTCACTCCCCAAATGGCCACAGCAGCTGGAGCTGGGCTGATCTGAAGCCAGGACCCAGGAACTTCCTCCAGGTCTCCCATGTAGGTTCAGGGGCCCTAGGACTTGGGACATCTTTCTCTGCTTTCCAAGGAGCATTAGCAAGGAGTTGGATCAGAATTGGAGCAGCTAGGTCTCGAACTGGTGCCCATATGTGAGGTTGGTGTTGCAGACGGTGGCTTTATCATCTAGGTCACAGTGCCAACCTCTATAAGATTAATTATGTTTCCTGAAAAGAGGCCTATGGAGGCATAAAGGGTGTCACTAGCGGGTTAAACCTTATGAAAATTAAATACCCATGCCTGCTGTGTGTAAACTGAACTTTTGAAGATTCCCTGGCTTGATGTCAAATCCTGTAACTAGAAACAGAATTCAATTATCTTACATGGGTGGCAAAGACCTAGCTACGTGGGCCATCACCTCTGGCCTTCCAGGGTACTCATTATCAGGAAGCTAGAATCAGAACTCCAGTGGAGCCTGGACATAGGATCTGGGCATCTTAACAGGTGCCTTAAGTGCTAGGCCAAATACCTGCCCTCCATACTTTTTAAGCCAACACCCAATCCTACAGGTCTTAGAGAACACTGAATAACATTGCTTATCTCAAACCATTATTAACTTACTAATTCAATCAAAAATGTTCTTCAAGGACACACTAAGTAATGTAACTAAGTGGTGTACATTTTTCTATGTGATGAAAATAGATGTAAAATAGACATAAAACAGAAAAAGTCTTGGGTAGTTTTTTTCTGGTGGGAATAGATAATATAAATAAGTGAGTAGCAGATATGGCATGTGCAGGGGTGATAGTTACTATGGGACAAAGTAAAAGAGAATGGCATATGTTGTGAAGAAAAGCAGGGGCTGTTTTAGTGCGGTAAAGGGCAGACTTTAGGGTTCAGTGGCCGTTGAATAGATGCTTGGTAGAAGTCAGGAAGCGGCCACGATGCAGGAACTTTTGCAGAGGGTATAGGTGAGTGATAGTAAGAATACAAGGAAACCAGGGCTGAGGGCTGAAAGCTGTCCAGAGCAAGTGTTGACAAAAGAAGATGACAAGTGAACTCTTGCAAAAGACTTTGGGATTTGTGCTGCTGGTAATTATTCTCTGCTTTATCACTACACACTTTCCTGTATGACCTTCTCCACTTGCCATTTTACTTTCCACTTCTTGTAGCTGCTGACACTCTAACTAAGGCGTTACAACTGCAATAAAGGCAGCTTATTTCCAGGAGTCTTTGTGACGAAACTGCCCACACAGCTACAGAAGCATGGCCACCCTGGCCTTGAAGACACATTCCCGACCCAGGAGAGCACGTGACCCACTCACTCACTGGCACCTGTTTCTTCTAGCACTTTGCTCACTTTCAGCTGTTTCTCTGAGTCTACTTCTGTGAGGCCAGAGCCACGCCGTGACAGGCTTCTCACAAGACAAAAAACTGGCTAGGCCCAGGATGCTGGGCCTGGTGTGAGAAGATGAAACCTGACACCGGGCAGTCCTTGGTCTGGTCCACAGGACCAGGTGCAGGCAATCAATAAGGTGGGCCGTCCTTGGTCTTGCAGGGCCAGGAGAAGGAAGGAATGCTTGTTTGCCTGGGAACTATAAAAACCCCAAGAAGTCTTTCTCTTGAAGGGGGTCTTGGTCTCCCAGCACTGCTTTGCGAGGGAGGCTGGGGCCCCAGCATGCCTTTGTTCTTCGCATTTCAGTGAATCTCGCTGGGCAATGACCTATCTGGGCAATCCGGAACACAATGCTTCTGTGTTTCAGTGAGCCAAATAAACAGCAAATTATGACAGCATACACAATAGTTTGTCAGAAATTATATCACCTATCTATTTTGGTTATATTCTTTAAGCATTGGTGTGGGCGTCTTCAGGGAAAATACGGATAATTTTGTATTTTAGGTTGTTTTGTGATTTCCTGGACTAAGTGTCACAAATGGTGGAAATATCTATTTTCTGAGAAAAGAGTCAATAGGTAATTTTGCCATATTGGAAACATATTGTGTACTTAGATAGACTAAGATGGCTACAACATCACCAGATGATACAATCTTGTTTAAAGTCCTTTATTTATCAAAAGGTTTTTGTGTGGTGCATGTATGCATTGTTTTATTTTGAATGCATATGTAGCATTGTCTAAATATTCCAATCCTTGATTCTTAAAACCTTAATTGAAACTTATTCTGATGTGGTCAGAATATTGTTTTCTTCATTTCTCCTCATTAAAAGGAAAAATATTCTATCCTATTCTAAACAATTACAGTCACTCTTGTGTCCAAAGAAAAAGAATTTAACTGATTTGTTGAGCTTGATATTTATTCTCAAATGTTCTAACATAGTTTGAATAATTTGTCCCTAAACTCAGCAGTTTAGTGGTACCAACTAAACTTAAGCCAGTTATAGTGTTTGGGAGTAGGTCTTTGGGCAGTGATGAGAGTGGGTTATACCATTAGAGTGAAGTCTCCATGATTGATTCTGGTGGCTTTATGAGAGAAACAGACATAGACATGTGAGTGTGCTCCCCGTTTCTTGTCATTTGAGATTCTGCAGCAGCCTGGGACTCTGCCAGCAAGAACGCCATCACGAGAGGCTGGACCAATGGGGCCGCCTGACCTTGAATTGTGCACCTCCAGAATGGTGAGTCAAAATCATTCCTTCCCTTTACAGAGTTGGCCTGCAACAGGCATATAGTCAGAATAATGAACAATTGTCTAATGCAGTCTCCTGAGCACAGTGCGTCCTGTATCCTGAGGGAGACTCCACCCCCCTGAATACTGGTGGATAGTACTACTCAGTTGATTATCAAACTGAAGGGATTTTTATACCTTTCATCCTACTACTACAAAGCACAATGTTATGGATAACAAGCCATGAGCACCATCTTTTCGTAAGTATTCTTTTCTGCAGGTTATACACAGGGAGCGTATGATTCACTAAGTAATTGGCAGGAAGTGGTCAGTGGAAGGATGAAGCTTAAAATCCAGGCTCCCCAAAACAGAGTCCTCCATACCAAACTACATCCCAAATCTCAAGCCATTGCATCATCTGTCTCAAATTACGTGCAAATTGAAAGCCACCATACCCAAGAACACGTGGCTCTCATACTATTCTAGAATATATAGTATTCCAGAATATTCTGAGACAGCAGAATATGATCTGATACATCCAACAGGGACTACAGGGTGTCATTCTCAGGCCGACTGCTATATTCTAACAATGGATTTTGATGCTCAGAATACACCTCTTGGAGCCTATATCCTAGTGGAAAATGAAAATGAATCTTGATGAAGAATGGCATGGGAGAGGCAGTGGGAGATGTGATGGTTGTGGGTGGGAAGGAGGTTATGGGGGGAAAAGCCACAACAATGCAAAAGTTGTACTGTGTAAATTTATATTTATTAAATAAAAAAAAAAGAATCCTAAGGCATATAGCTAAAAAAAAAAAAAAAAAAATGAACATACCAGAAGAGAATGCATTCATGCCCTTGGGCTAGGCTTTTCCAGGCTCTTCCTCCGACCCTCGGGCATTAAAACCTCCCACACATAAGAGGGGTCCTGGTGACTGGTGTAGATTTTACCAGCATCTCCTGCCTTTCTTGAGTGACCAAAGCTGGTTTTCACTGCTCCACCCACACCTCAGCTGCTCCAGATGAGCCTCTAATTGGCCTTTATCCACTTGCGGTTCAGCTGCAATGCTGCTGCTATTACTAACAATGGGCACCGCACTCTGGCTTCTTTCTGTGCTGGCTGCTTTTCTATTATTTATTCAATTTGGTTCTATCAATGATCTCACACGAAGGCATTATAATTTCCATTTAATGAGCAGAGACACAGAAACGGGGAAGCATATGCAAAGAATCAGGAGCAGGCTTGGCTCTTGCATTCTGGTCTGTTAGACCCAAAAGTATACTTTTATCATACTAGACTTACTATGAAACATTACCATTCTGAGACAAAGAAAAAAAAATCCTTAATGCCATTAAAGAGTACATGACTCTTTAAAAAAAGATTTATTTATTTATTTATTTGAAAATCAGAGTTACAGAGAGACAGAGAGAGGGCTACGGTCAGGAGTAAGCCAGGCTAAAGCCAGGAGGAGTGAGGAGCTTCATCCAGGTCTCCCATGTGAGTGGTAGGGGCCCAAGCACTTGGGCCATCTTCCATTGCTTTTCCTAGGCCATAATAAGGGAGCTGGATTGGAAGTGTAGCAGCCAGGACACAAATTGGTGTCCATATGCGATGCTGGTGTTGCAGGCGGGGGCTTTACCTGCTACTCTACAACACAAGCCCCAGAGAGTATATTATTCTTAAATAGATTTGTATTTTTTAAAATTTCTTTTTAAGTTTATTTAGTTACTTAAAAGGTAGAGTGACAGAGAGAGAAAGAGAAGGGATGGGAGAGAGAGAAAGAGAGAGAAAGTGAGACAGAGTCTCTTCCATCATCAGGTTCAAATCCCAAATGTCTGCAACAGTCAAGGCTGGTAAGACTGAAACAAAGAGTCATGAACTTCATCCAGGTTTCCCACATGGGTGGGAGGAACAGCAGCTTGAGACACCTGTAGCTTCCCCTGGTGTGTATTAGCAGGAACTGGATGGGAAGCTGAGGTGGGACTCAACTGATATGGGATGCGAATGTTGGCTTAACCCACTCTGTCACAACTTAAATCCTTAAGAGAATATTTTCTTATTTTTTTAAAATATGCTATTTATTTATTTGTAAGTCGGAGTCACAGAGAGAGAGAGAAGGAGAGGCAGAGAGGCAGAGAGAGAGAGAGAGAAAGAGAGAGAGAGAGAGAGGTCTTCCATCTGTTGGTTCACTCCCCAGGTGGCCACATTGGCCAGAACTGTGCCAATCCAAAGCCAGGAGCCAGGAGCTTTCTCCGGTCTCCCATGTGGGTGTAGGGGCCCAAGGACCTGGGCCATCTTCCATTGCTTTCCCAGGCTGTAGCAGAGAGCTGGATCAGAAGAGGAGCAGCTGGGTCTCAAACCGGCACCCATATGAGATGCGAGCACTGCAGGCTACAGCTTTACCCACTATGCCACAGCCCTGGCCCCGAAAATATTTTTCAAAACATATTTTTATTGTTGTACTCTATATATGAAAATGAATGTAGATGACAAACTTCTACCAAATGAATACCACCCACCACTATAACTAACATGCAGATGACACAAAATGATTTTTAGAACCTTAGAATCCCCTAGCATGGTTCTGTCTTATCCCCTTCCTTGGGTAACCACTGTCCCCAGAAAGAGTGCTAAAGTAAAATTACTATTATAAACTGAGGCAAACCAGTATCAAGCAGGGTTTTAATTCAACAGGCTTTCCACAGATTGCATATTAACAGACATGGTAGGAATCTCCCTCGAGAGCAGTCCTGAGCTAAGCAGCTGGCATGAGAACCATTGCACACCCCACAGAGCACAGAGGTGCAGGGTTGTTCCAGGATAAACTTTGAAGATTGTACAAGCTGCACAGTGACCCAGTCAAAAAGAGCCTTGCTGTAGGGCCACAAGTCAAATTGTAATGTGTTCCCTGTCCTCTCTCACAACAGCCAAATATCCCAAGGTGCCATCCAGGACTGGCCTCCCACAAGAATGTGGATAACTGATTTTACACCACAGAATAGCATGTATTATTCTAAGAAGCATTTAGCTTGTGCAGAGCCAGAAGTCATGTGGGGATAGATAAATGTTTCTAGGACAAAAGCAAAATGATGAGCACTAAAGAGGTCAGAGACACTGGAGAGAAACTTTCAGGAAACCACAGAGTATTCTCATCAGGGAATTGGTTGATGCAGCTTTCTTAGTTTTAGCTTTCTTTCCTTTTTTCTGTTTGTCAGTCTGCACTCCATTTATAAGTGTTGATTCAATTAGGTCTGACAAGATTGATGTCTTACAGAGAATGCTGGTTGTGACCATATGCTGCTATAGGGGCATCTGAATAAAGATTGCTGATAAAAAGTATAGGACTTGGAGGCAAGTGTCCTTCACATCACTGCTTCTGGGTTAGGTTGATTTTGTTTATATGATTTGGTGGTGGTTTTCACAGTGCTAGCACGAGAAAACGGATGGGAGGGAGGAAAGGGAGGGAAAGAAAGAGATAGAGAGGGAGAGAGAATGAACTTACACAAAGACAGAGGGCTGGTATGGAACCAAGTTTAATAAATCTTTATAGTATGCATACTGTAGTCTAGGCCACATACCATAACCTGTAATAAAAAAGATCCTTTCTAATTAATGGTACAGGAAACAGAAGGATACATATATTTTCTATGTAATATATTTTCTATTATGAGAAGTTATGGTAGATGGTATGTACCAAAACATTCTGTGGGCCCAGGCTTATGCTAAAAGAGAAAACACCCAAATAAAATATTTTAGGTGAGGAAGAAGTGAATGTCATTCTAGACTTGTGGCCTAGAGCTTTCAAAAAATCATGATCTGAGAACTGAAAAATAATAAAAAACAAGTCAATACACACATACAATGTGTACAAAAAATGCAAGTCAAGTAGTGAGTGTAGCAGATGGCCGGCAAGCTTACCCTCACAAAAACCCTGAGAGTTCCCCATTCCAGGCCAAGAGACTCAAGTTTTATCCAGAGCAGTGTGGACCCCTTGTGGGCCACATAGTGAGGCTGGGGACTTGTGTTTTACTAAAGTATCTCCAGCTAGAATAGATGGGGTCAAGACGAGAGGCAGAGGGGCCAGTGTTATGGCGTAGCAGGTTAAAAAAAGCTGCCGGCTGCAGCACCAACATCCCAGATTAGCATACGTTGATGTCCCAGCTGCTCTACTTCTGCTCTAGCTCCCTGCTAATGCACTTAGGAAAGCAGTGGAAGATGGCCCAAGTCCTTGGGCCTCTGCACCCATGTGGGAGACCTGGAAAAGCTCTTAGCTCCTGGCTTTGGCTTAGTCCAGCACTGGACACTGTGGCCATTTAGGGAGTGAGCCAGCAGATGGAAGATCTCTCTCTCTCTAGCTCTGTGTCTTTCCCTCTTTTTTTTCTGTAAATCTGCCTCTCCAATAAATAAAATAAATATTTAAAAAAAGATGTGAGACAGAGGTCGAAGAATGACAGCGTGGTGTAGGCTGAGGAAGTCAATTGGCTTGAGGAAGTTTAACAGTTGTAAACATTTAAAAGCAGAAATTTTAATTTTTATCAGGACACTGCATCTCACCCAGTATCTCATTCAAACATATTTGACCAAAGAAACTTATGTGTATGACTGCACATATTTGCGTGTTTTTCAAGTAGCACATATTAGTACAATGCTTCAGGAAAAACTTAGGACATATTAAGGACCTGGGGCTAAGCTCACGGAATGGCATGGTTTCTGTGCAGAGGGGAGCTCACTTGGCATCAGAAACATGGTTCATCTGCCCATGCTAGAGGATGGCAGTGTAGCAAGCACTAGGAAGCTGAGTGTCCGCCTAGATGACAGTGATACAGGGCTGAATATGTCTGGTGTGCCCGAACTGGAACTCTGGAAAATACGGAAGTTATTCAATGTTCACAGGATGGTTTAAGGAGAAATGGAGGTTGATTTTCATCACTTTCAGCTTTTAGCATCCACTCATCTTCCAGCCTGTCCAGCATGTAACAAGGTCTGTGCTGTGGTCACTGGTGACTGCCTCTGACCACAGAGGTGCAAGCAGCCAGGCAGTTGTCACTGTCGCACCTCATCCCTTGTTGCAGCACTTTTTCTTTTGATGGAAGTGAGTGATCTCTCACCTTCCTTTTCCCCCTTTGAGGAGCCAGGCATCAAAGACTAGAATATTCCAAAGGAACTACATAAACAATGGCATTCGAAAGTGGCTGAGCATGTACAGGAAAAAGCCAGGCTCAGAAAGGGTCTAAGACCCTTAGTTTACACATCAGCATGACCCTTGGCACAGGAGCAAGGCACAACAATCAAAACCCAAGACCCATGAAAGGGGGAGAATCTGATTTTCAGAGCAGCCATGTTATTAGATGGAATTGTCTGCTTTTTAACAAAAAACATGAAAAGCATGGCCCATATAAAGGTAAAAAAGTCCCTGAATGAAAACTGATGGTAGGTCTACTATATAAAAACTGTACTCTTTCTCTCTAATACCAGATTTATCTACAATTAGTCGTGTGTTATAAATTCATACATGCAGCTTGATAGTAATGAGAGTTAAAATACATTTAACAAAAAATATGAATACTCAAAGAAACACTTATGTAGGTTTACAAATCCAAATTCTCTGCAAAATATAAACATCCAAGAATGCTCATTAGAAACACAAAACTAAACACTGACATCCATTTGTAGTTGGACAACCTTCAGTTTGTTCCATCTTAGGAACTCTTTCAGGGTTTCCTGGGAGATATTATATGAGTAGTCATTTTTCTCAACTTAGATAAACAACTGGTGATACAGGCAGATAAATGACTATCTTAAAAATGCTCAAACATCTGAAGGAAAATGTGGAGAAAATAATATATTAAAAAATTGAAAATAAATAAATAGAAACAAAAAATGAGTTTCTAGAAGAAAAGTACAGAAGCCAGAAATTGAATATTTACCAGAAGGAGTCAAGGACGGATCTGAGCAGGCAGATGAAAGAATTAGTGAACTTGGGACTGGTGTTGTGGTGGAGTGAATTAAGCTGCCACCTGAAATACTATCATCCCATATCAGGGCACCAGTTCAAGTCCTGGCTGCTACACTTCCAATCCAACTCTGTGTTAATGCTACTGGGAAACAGCAGAAGTTGTCTGAAGTGCTAGGGCACTTGCTATCCATGTAGGAGACCTGGATGGAGCTCCAGGCTCCAAGCTTTGGCCTGGACCAGCTCTGGCTGTGGTGGCCAATAAAAGAACTGGCAAACTTGAAGATCAGACCACAGAAATAATAAAGTTGGAGAGATAGAATGCAAAATGAATTAAATATGTAAGAAAATGTTAAAGAAAAGTTAACTGAGCCTAATGTGCATGTGGGACCCCCTAAAGCAGACCAGAATATGCATGGTGAAGTCCCAGAAGGAGAAGAGTGTGATGAAGTGGCAAAAAGAATATTTGAATGGCTGAAAACGTCCCCAATTTAATGAAAAACATGAAGATAAACATGCAAGAAACTCAACTAAAAGACCCACATCATTAAAATCAGAATTTTCATGGCCCCAAACAGAAAATAAATCTTGAAAGCAGCAAAAGAGAAGCAACTATCATGGAAAGGAGTCCATCAATAAGATCATCACAAATTACTCATCATAAATTTGCAGATCAGAAGACAGTGGACCAACATATTCAAAATACCAAAGTATTAAAAAAACTAAAACTGTCACCTAAGACTTTAACAAATAGGAAAATTGCTACAAAAATGAACAAGAAATTAAGGTATTCCGAAATAAAGAGAAGCTGGGGCTGCTCATTATGACTAACCCTGCCTGCAAGAAATGCTATAGGGAGTTCTGCAGGCAGAAATGAGAGGATATGAGAAGAAATGAGAAGGCATCTGGAAACCCAGAAACTTACTTATGGAAATGCATAGGAAGTGATAAAAACTATTATTATTCTAACACTTCTTTGTACCCACACTTTTTGTTTTTACATGATTTAAGAGACTAGCAAATTAAATGTCAATTATTTTTAGTCTAAAATATAGCATCAATGTTACTTCAGTGGGTAAAGTCATATTTTGTTTCCTTCAAAATTTCCAGCCAGGCTTCTGCTAATGTGAACCTTGGGATGCAGTTGATGTCTCGCCACTGCAGTGGGAGACCCGGATTGAGTTCCAGACTCCTGATTTCAACCTGACCCAGCCCTGCTATTTGAGGGCATTTGGGGAGTGAACCAGCAGATGGAAAATTAATCTCTCTCTCTTTTAAATAAACAAAATAAATAACATTTGGGCAAACACCATCATTTTTTTGACATTGAACAACCAGAAAGGCTATGGATAGAATAGTTAAAAGCAGAATTCTTGTATAATTTAAATTTAAACTATATAAATTGAAATTAGAACATTATAACTTCAGAATGCTACATGTAATTCTTTGCCAAAGAAAACTGCTGTAGAATATATATGAAAGAAAGTCAGAATGGAGCTTAAATATTTATATATGAAACAAAACAACAGACACAAATATCTACTAAACATAAGCAAAGAACATTTTTAAGAAAAGAGGAATATATATATAAAGAATATGGAAAACACACAGCAAAATGACAGAAGTCAGTCACTTCTTATTATTATAAATTTAAACATGAACAGCTTGAACAGTCTAAAGAAAAGGCAAAGATTAGCAGAAAGGCACAGCATGATAAAACCATAAGTGATCCAAATACTATCCATAAGAGACTCACTTCAGATTTAAACACAATAATAAACTAATGTTAAAGGATGGAAGACATACAAACAGTAACCCAAACAGAGCAGCAGTGGCTATGCTAATCTCAGACAAAATAGACTTTAAGTGAAAAAAAGCTTGCAAGAGACGAACAACATTATAGTAACAAACCTGTCAGTACAGCAAGAAGTTATAACACTTGTAAAGGTCCATGCATGTAATGACAGGCCGTGAAAACATCAGTAGTGAAAACTGACAGAATTGAAGGTGGAAATAATTCTATAATAATAGTTGGAGGCTTCGATATCCCAATCTCAATATTGGATAGGACAACAGACAAACTAAAACAAATAGAAGAAATAACACAAAAAGCAAATTGGATATATCAGACATATCTGGGACACTCGATTTAACAGGCATTTGCCTTTTTCTCAAGTACCAATGGAACATTTTCCAAGGTCGATAAGTTAGTATCCAGGTTAGGTCATAATAAGTTTTAAATTATAGAGATCACATAAAATATAGTCAACAAAATAATAAATAAAAGAGAAAATTCATAAGAATACTCTTAAATATTCAATGCATAAAAGAACAAATAACAAGGAAATTTAAAGAATGAAAATGAAAGTTCAACATACCCAACTTCATGGCATCTGTATAGTGGAAGCAGTGTTAAGGGAAAATGTTATAACTATAAATGAATATATTTAAAGCAAGAAGGTATTCAAATTATCATCCTGACTACAATGTAATAAACTAGAAAAAAATTATCAGATGACAGGAATATGAAGATTAGATCAGACAAATAGAATAGACAGTAGAAAAACAGTGAAGAAAACAAATTAACTAAAATGTCTTTCTGTAAAAAAGTCTACAAGTTTATACACTTTTAGCTAAGAAAAAATGAGATAAGACCTAAATTACTAAAATTGGAAATGCAAGAGAGGACATTATTATTTTGCAAATATGAAAGCCTATAATGAACAATAATATCCAATTACAACAATTGGGCAACCTACATGAAATGGAAAAATTCCAAAAAACACAAAACCTACAATGACTAAGAACCAACAGAACATCTAAACATACCTATAACCAGTAAGGACATTGAATCAATTATCAAAAATCATTTGACCAAGAAATCTCCTGGACCCAGTGGTTTCATTGGTGAATTCTACCAAGCTCCGAAGAAATAGCACCAATAATGGAAATAAGTCAACTGTTCTCAGACAGATGATTTAATACATAAAAATCGGTATATAACTACAATGAGATATTCTTCAATCTTAAACAGGAAGGCAATTCTGACACATGCTGTAACATGGGTGTGCCTTCCGGAATTTATGCTAAGTAAAATAAAGAACTCACAAAAGAGCAAGTATTATGTGGTTTCAATTATGCCAGGCAGTTGATGTAATCAAAATTACAGAGATTGAAAGTATAATGGTGGTTGCTAGGAGCCTACTGGGTGGAAATAAGGTGTTATTTTTTTAATGGGTGTAGAATTTCAGTTGTGCAAGATGAAGTTAATGGAGATGGAAGTGGCAATATTAGCACAACATTACAAATGCTTGTAATATCACTGAATTGTATAGTTAAAAACAGTTCAGATGGTAAATTTTGTGTTGGATATATTTTACCCTGATTTTAAAAGTGGACAGAGAAACGCATGGCCTCATAGGAAGAACAATGAGTTGCAGCCAAACAGACAGACTCATCAGCTCCAACTCCGTCATCACCAGCTGATGACCCGCAGTAAACCTCTCCAGATCCCTGTGCCTTTGTTCCTTCCTATGAAAAATACAGAAAATCACATGTGGATCACTGAGTTGTATGAAGAATGAAATGATACACCCTGTGCCAAAGTTCAAAGTGGACCTTGCACTTACCTAGAGTGCACACATTATTACAGATGACTGAAGCATGTGGAGCCAAAGCCGAAGGATTCGATCTCTTCAAAGAAGGACTGAATTAAGCAGCCACTAGAAGTGATGACGTCTCCTGCACACAGTATGGGAAAGGATATCTGAACGTTGTGAATGAGAAAAAGATAGGGCATTTTAAATTAGGATGAGCCCCACATTCCAGGGCCCATCCTTGCCGCCTTTGTAAGGTAAATAATTCATTTCTTCTCATGGCGTCTTCTGAATGACGTACCCAAGAGTCTGATTATGTGGTGCTTTCTTTAAAAGGAAACAGAAATGTCCCATAAACAGAGACAAGAGTAACAGTGACAATTGAAAGGGTGTTTACTGTATGCCCTACTTTTACTGTGTACTCTGTACTACATAGACCTTGGTATGTCATTTCAACCTGAAAACAATTTTATGAGCTCTCTATTACTACCAATATTGATAAATAAATCTGGGATAGGCTAAATAATTGGTATTGGTTAAACCAGGTAATAAGCAGTTTGCTCCAAATTTAAAAGGGGTTAAATTTGGATCCAAATATAAGAAAAAGAAGTAATTACAGTAAGACTTATAATAATGTTATAATTATAATAAGTAATTACAGTGCAGTAATTATAATGAGTTTTAAGATAAAATAAAACCGGAATCCCAGATCTCTCTCATGGAGGATGATTCTCTACATCTGCACTAAGTGTAGGAATCTGCATTCCTATTAAGCACAGTTCTTTATCATCTTACCAGTTTGGGACACACTTTTACATATTTCAAAAAAGTTTTAACTTTATTGTCTCACGGTGTAGGGAGTAATGTGAAGGAGCTAAAATTTAAGTAGAATACTGTTCTTACGTTAGTGACATTGAGATTCCAGATGAACTCTCATTAAGTGATCGTATTCAGAGTTCAAGTAATCAAGTTCATCAATTTTTTTCTCACTAGGTATTGTGACAAACAGTTCACCCATTGCTTTGGAAAGGTCAGGATCGAGTTTTCCACAGAGCCTGTGAAGTTCTCTGATCCCGCTCTGTCATTCCGCTTCTATTTATTTCTTCATTTATTTAACCTAATACTATTGCATGTGAGTGTGCCTGCGTGTTAAAAGCTGCTTAATTTTGTTGCCACAAGTAAGAAAGTAAAACCATGCAAATAGACATCAGAAAACTCATGGAGACGTTAAAATAAAGGCAGAGCGGTGTGAGACCCACTCATTCGCGAGCAGCTCTTACTCATTTCGTAGATCAAAGAAGCAGCAAGAAAAAGGAAAGGTCAGGAAATTCGGGAAGGCCCTTAGCTAGACTAAATGTAGACATAACACAGATATTGTGGCTTAATTCAGCAGCAAGAAAATAAACAGTCTTATTTAAAAATGGGCAAAGATGAATAGGTATTTATAATGAAAAGATGTATGAGTAGGTATATATAAGATACTCAATATCTTTGATCTTTAGGGAAATACAAATTAAAACCTCACCCATTTTACAATGGCCACTATAAAAGTGATAGAGGTTTGCAGGTGTTCACAGGATGTGGAAAAAGTGGGCCCTAATTCCACCTCTTGGTAGACTGATACCAACCTACGGAAAATAGTACGGAATTTCCTTAAACAACTAAAAAGTAGAGGTATCATTTGGTTAAGCAGTTCCATTCTGCCTATATCTGTATCCAAAGAAAATGAAACCAGTGCATCAAAGAGATATCTGCACTCCAACATTCGTTGCAGCACTATCCTCAATAGCCAAGAAATGCAGGGGCAGGTGCTGTGGCATCGTGGATTAAGCCTCTGTCTGTGCCACCAGCATTCTATATGGGTGCTGGTTGGTGTCCTGCTGCTCCTCTTTCAATCCAGCTCTTGCTTATGGCCTGGGAAAGCAGTGGAAGATGGCAGAAGTTCTTGGGCCCCTGAGCTTGTGTGAGAGACACAGAGGAAGCTCCTGGCTTTGGATCAGACCAGCTCTGGCCATTGCATGCATTTGGGGAGGGAACCAACAGATGGGGTAACTTTCTCTCTGTCTGTCTCTCTCTCTATATATCTCTGTAACTCTACCTCTCAAATAAATAAATAAAATACATACATACATAAAATTTTTAAAAAATGTTATGAAAGCAGTTTTAGTATCCATCAACATTTGAATGAAGATGCATGTATATACACTAACAATATAGACACACGGTGGAATAGTTTTCAACTTTTTTAAAAAAAAGATTTATTTATTTATTTGAAAGTCAGAGTTACACACACACAGAGGGGGAGAGAGAGAGAGAGAGAGAGAGAGAGAGAGGTCTTCCATCCGCTGGTTCACTCCCCAACTGGCTGCAACGGCTGGAGCTGTGCTGATCCGAAGCAAGGAGCCAAGAACTTCTTCTGGGTCTCCCACATCGGTACAGGGGCCTAAGATTTTGGGCCATCTTCTACTGCTTTCCCAGGCTATAGCAGAGAGCTGGAACAGAAGTAGAGCAGCGGGGACTTAAGGCTGGGGCTTTAACCCATTATGCCACAACGCCAACCCAGTTTTCAACTTTTAAAAAATGACATTATACTAAAAGAAATAAGTTAGACACAGAAAGATAAATGCCACGGGTCCTGTCACTCACATGTGAAATATAAAAGAGTCAAACTCATAGAACAAGAAAATAGAATGATGGTTACCAAAAATGGGGTTTAGGATATGAGTGGTAGGTGGAGAGATGTTGGTCAAAGGCTACAAAATTCCTATTAAACAAGAAGGGGTTATTTTGAAACCTACTGCACCCTTTTAAGTTAAAATTTAAACACTTAAGGATAATTGTGTGTTAATTACAGAATTCAACCAATAGTACTAGAACAAAAAAAATATTAAAAGGGATAAAGTATTACATTGTACATCAACAGTCAGGTCAAAGGCTGATCAAGTCACTGTTTCTCATAGTGTCCATTTCACTTCAACAGGTTTTCCCTTTGGTGCTCAGTTACTTGTCACCGATCAGGGAGAACATATGATATTTGTCCCTTTGGGACTGGCTTAATTCACGCAGCATAATGTTTTCCAGATCTTCCACTTTGACTATGACCCTGTCTGAATAAGATCGAAGTCAGCGAACTCAAAAGGCTTCCATAGCCATGGCAACTCATGACTAGAGCCTGGGGTGATTACTGATGCCATAAACAAGAGTGTCAAATTGTTAAGTCAACAACAGGAGTCACTATGTACTTACTTCTCATGTGGGATCTCTGTCCTTAATGTGTTGTCCAATGTGAAATAATGCTATGACTAGTACTGAGACAATATTTTATGCTTTGTGTTTCTGTGTGGGTGCAAACTGATGAAATCTTTATATATACTAAATCATTCTTCTGTATATAAAGATAATTGAAAATGAATCTTGATGTGAATGGAATGGGAGAGGGAGCGGGAGATGGGAGGGGTGCGAGTGGGAGGAAAGTCATGGGGGGGAAGCCATTGTAATCCATAAACTGTACTTTGGAAATTTATATTTACTAAATAAAAGTTAAAAAAAAAGAAAGAAACCTACTGCACCAAGATAAGAAATAGTTGTGATGGATTGATTCACTGACTAATCTTCCACAATGTTTGAAAATGTAAAACATTACATTGTACCTCATAAATATATATATATAGAATTTAATTTGTCAATTAAAATGTCTAACCTTAAACAGATGTATTCTGTTTAAAAGGTATAATTTTTCAGAAACTCAAATTCGAATACACAACTGAAACCGTTGCTGACTCCACAGCTTCCCAGCTACAGGCGACTCCCTGCTGTGTTCCTCTGGTTGTTTTTAGAGCTGGCAGTGAGACAGGAGCTACCAGCACACGACTGCATCTGCCTCTGCAGATTTTTTTTTGAAGATTTATTTATTTATTTGAAAGAATTACAGAGAGGGAGGGAGACAGAGAGAGGGGCGGGAGGAGAGAGATGTCACTTCCATCTGTTGGTTCACTCCTCAAATGGCTCAGTGGACAGGGTTTGGTCAATGTGGAAGCCAGAAACCTGAAACTCCATCTGGGTCTACCACGTGAGTGCAGGGGCCCAAGCACTTGGGCCATCTTCCAGTGCTTTCCCAGGACATTGGCAGGGAGCTGGGTAGGAAGTGGAGCAGCCAAGACAGGAATCAACTCCACTGGGGATGCTGGCGTCCCAGGTTTTGAATTTAGCAGCTATGCAACAATGCAGATGTTTTCATACCACAAGAGAGGTCAGATGCAACTTAAACATTTATCTTTTATTTTCCAGTATGTTTCTAGATTGCTGACTAAAGTCCTGGCCACTTGGCTTGTAGCTTAGGACATCATGATACATATAGTTATTTATATATAAACTTCATATGTGTGTGTTTGTGTGTGTATAATTAGAACACTTACTGTGGAACGTGATGGCAAGAGTTGAAGAAGTATTCCTTACTTTATGGCACAAAATGAACATTGTGAAGGGATTATTTGTAAAAGGCCAGAGCATATCCATCAATTACACATTTTCACTGTAAAAAGTAACATTTGTAAAGGAAAAAGAAATTCTTTTGTTGGATTGGATTAGATGTGTACCAAATTCAATGTCAGGAGATTGACTCAGTACATATATTCAGGATATTTACCAAGGAAAAGGACTTGGTGTAATTATATCAAAGGAGAGAAATTAATATTTAACGAGAGTGTACAATAGTCCATGTATTGTTCTAGAAAGTTCCACGTATCTCATCCTACTTATATTGCTCCCGTGTAATGAATGTTATTTAGTTCAACTTTCCAGTAGATTAAATAAATTATCAGATAGATTTCAAAATAAGTCAAAGTCCTAGATCTTATAGGTGGTAGTTGTTCAATTTAACTTCACCCACACCTTGCTATTCCCAAAGCCAGTTTGCCACCCAGTATCAGGTCATCATTAAAATAAAATTGCATCTTTGAAGTTCTTAGAAAGTTATTTACATGATTGGGACAATTGTAACTTCATACTATTTAATGTCGACTGTTCTTCATTGGTTTCAAATTCTTTCCTGAATTTTACAAGTGCTAGCTACAAAATTTATCAAACATCCGACTGATTTTACACTTTACTTATTATTTATGTGTTGAATAGTTTTCTAGTGGTGGAAACTTTAGTAAACTCATTATGTTTTCTTATAAATGGTCCAGAAATAGTACAATATGGACTAGCTTTTTCATCCCACCCCTCACCCCCACAGGTTTTGTGTCCACTTTCATCAAATACCATGTTTAGGTTGCTGTTCCATCTGCAGTCAAACACAAGAGTTGTCTTATTCTCCTAATGGTTTCAAGAGTATGAGCAAAGGACATCAGTCCATTGTTACATAGGATAAGGTGAAAAAGCTACTAAGCCTCTTCTTCAAATAGACCTCTGATAAACACTGAAGAACACATCAGTTTCAAGAGCTCTCTGTGTATAGATGGTGAACATAATTCTACACTGGAGAGCTATAGGATTTGGACTGTAGAGTGGGAAGTAAAGGTACATAATGAATAATTATTTCCTGGGACTTGGGGGGCTTTACCTTATTAAAATTCACAATTGTCCAAGTTCAGCTACAGGGTGCTTTGTCCATTTCTTCTAATTGTCCAGCTCTGAGTTTTACTTTGATCTCATTTGTTAATTTGCCCATTGCTCCAACATTTGCAGAAAAGGTGTTTTGTATTTGGCTGTATCATGATAGTATCACTACCAATTTTATTGCTTTGATAATAAATAAAAATTAAGTATTTGATCTTTAAAAATAATTTGCCATTTTTATCTAGAGGATCACTTAATTTTAAAGATTTATAAAAACTGGTAATTCTGCATAAATTTACTCTTATGTGGGGAGGCCACACCATATAATATAACAAATATGATCTTTGGTGTCAACAACTAGAGTATTAATATTGGATCTTCTGGTATCTTTAGGGAATTGAGCAAATTAATTTACCCTTCCAAGGCTCAATTGCCTCTAATATAAAATGAAAGGAGTAAATTAACAGACTGGGCCTGAAGGTTATACATGATTTAAAAAGCCCCAGTGCATTTTAATATTCAGTTAGTATTATGTAATGGTAATGCATACATTTACCTTTACTATTTTACTTTTATTTTTTGGGAAAGGCAGAGTAGCAGAGAGTGGGAGTGACAGAGAGAGAGAGTGGGAGATGGAGAGGAAGAAAGAGAGAGAAAGAGTGACAGAATCTTCTATCTGCTGGTTCACTCCCCAAATGGATGTGGTCAGGCTGAAACCAGGAGCCAGGAACTCCATCTTAATTTCTGACATGGGTGGCAGGGACCCAAGTACTTGAGCCAAGATCTGCTGCTTCCCCAGGCACCTTAGCAGGAAGCTGGATTGGCAACAGAGTAGCCAGGACTTCAACCTCCAGACTGATATGGGAATCTGGCATTGCAAGTGTTGGCTTAACCTGCTGTGCTGCAACTCTGGCCCCTTCATTTATCTTTTTATTGTACTTTCTAATACCCCAAACATTTTCTTGCCCATAAATACAGCAAAATCAAGAAATAGGCCAATTCTCTTTACATATTTGCTAAGTAGAATTTACACAGTTTTTAAAAAAGTGTAAAAACAAAAGGATTTATTTCACACAATTCAGCCTCACATACATCTTCTATCAGGTTGATCACATGGATACAAATACTACCTCTTTTCTTTTGTTGAAACTGAAAACATACCTAGAAAGGCTTTTCTTGTACTGCTAATGCAAAAAGTATGAGAAATAGAAGGTGTATGGCTCCCTAAATCCTCAAGCAAACTCTAGATGGGATGCCTAAACTCCTCTCAAATGACAGACTAGGAGCTGATGCTAACTGGAAATATGGTATCGGGTTTTCAGTGTTCACATTTTAGTATCTGTTATAAAGCAGTTGCTGACACAAACTGAGTGCATTCATTGTTTGGTCGTAGGTCATCAGGAAAAATTCAGCTCAGAAGTTTTGTTGGCTGATAAGGGTTCTGTAGGTCCTGCTACCAATCAGGAAAATCACTACAGATAATCACACATGGTTCAGGGGAGATGAATTTTGAAACTGGCCCTATTGACTTGCAGAAGTGGCCAAGACAGAGCTGGACAGAATCAACCTTAGACCTGTGTGAAATAGAAAATCCCAGGATGGCAATCACACTGCCTTTCTCACGATTTTTAGCAGACAGATTGACCTGTGCTTACATAGCATCTGCTCTATCTAGTATTCCATGTACCTTTGGTGTCTTTTGTTTTTATATAATTGTTATAGTGTTTGCCATTTTTTTAATAAGCAGCAAGATGCAGGTTCTATTTCAAGACTAGGCAGAGTGCAAACTTAGAGGTTCTTCAAGGTGTGATTGGCTATTTTGGTTACATTTGCTTTTGTCCTTGTGTTGAGCTACCTTCAGTCAAGCGTTTACTTGTCAAAGTGTGTGTGCTGATTTGGGATGCTACAATAACTCCATCAACTCATGGCTACAGGGGCTAGCACTGTGGCACAGAGGTTAATTTGCCACCTGCAGCACCAGTATTTCACTCCAACTCCAGGGATGGTTCAAGTTCAGACAGCTCTGCTTCTGATTCAGATCTGCTTCTGTTCCTTGCACTGTGCTTGGAAAACAGCACATACAGTCCAAGTACTTAGGCCCCTGCCACTTGTGAGGGAGACCAGCATGGGGTTCTGGGTTCCAGGCTTCAGTCGGGCCCTGCTCTGGCTGTTGGTGGCCATTTGGGGAGAGAACCAGAAGATACGAGCTCTTTCTGTGTGTTGGTTTCTCTCCCTGTATACTTCTCAAGTAAAGAATAAACACACACACACAGCGCAGACATTTGGGGCAGTGGTGAACACAGCACTGGGGGTGCCTGCTTCACACACTGGAGTGCCTGAGTTTGAGTTCTGGCTCTGGCCCTGATTATTGCTGTTTCCTATACCCTGGGAAGCAGCAGATGGTGATTCAAGTAGCGGGTCCCTGCCAAGACCGACCTGGTTCTCTCAGGCACTGAGGAATGAGAGATCTCTCTCTCTCTGCCTCTCAAATAGAAAAACAAACAACAAATAAATAAATAAAAACACATTCTATGCTATTTTTATGTAAGTACCCATTT
This sequence comes from Oryctolagus cuniculus, assembly GCF_051225735.1. NCBI lineage: Eukaryota > Metazoa > Chordata > Mammalia > Lagomorpha > Leporidae > Oryctolagus > Oryctolagus cuniculus. The sequence continues at coordinate 126,810,966 of NC_142869.1, read as the reverse complement.
TCAAAAGGACATTTATAAGACAAATAAACTAGGAAGAATTTTTTTACCCCATTAAGCAGATTTGAAAGAAGTATATCTGAAATGATCCACTTTTTATAATGAACTGTGTAAAATTGTGTTAGCCTAGGAAAGTAGTTTAACATTGCAATGACATTATTGTGCTGCCATAGAAACATTGAGTATTTCCAGGTAGCCATCAATAGAAAATCAAATAGATATTTTAAAAATCGTAACAAGTTGTACTACACACTTGAAATTTATGTTGAAATGAGAATGAAATGACTTGGCTCCTTTGCAATAAAGTGGAGCAGAACACTGAAGTAGTAAATTTCCTGATAAAACAAATCTCTATAATATAATTTTGCAAGTGATGTTAGAACCAGGAACAATTATGTAGAAACATATAGAAACAAAGAGTTTTTTTCCTTTATTGCATCAGTATTCTTAATTGTTGTCATTGCTGGGATTTTTTTTTCATCAGGCCTGAGTCACCAACATAGCCTTTAACAGCAAATAAATGAATAATCTTTAAACTCAGTTGTATTTGTGCCAAAACCTATCCTTGCTGGTATGCCAGATGGTGACTTGCAATTCAAAGCAAGGGGTACCTAATCCAAAGATCATGTGCCTTGGAGAAAACTGACCTTGGTACAGTCCTGGTTTCGCCACTTATTCACTGTGTAACCCTGAGAAAATTCTGGTTAGCTGTTTGAATTAGGACTTTCATCTCCAAAATGGCAGGAAAAATGCACTCAGGGTATTGTTGCTAAGGCCGTAAAGGCAGAAAGCGTATATTGTCCACAACAGGGCAGAGGCAAGCCCATAGCTGGGGCTCAGACCTGCCTTTCCTGTGGCGAGCCAGAGGCAGGGGTGCAAAGGGAACACGAGCATGGTGAGGCAAACAGCCTGAGTTTTGAGAACCCACACACTGGATCTAGTGACCACATAAAATGTGAACGTCCTGTTGTGATTTGTGCAGTTTCTCAGCTTTCATGCTCAAGTTCTGGGAACAATGACATGGTCTCTGAGCACCAGCCCTTGGCAATATACACGTTCTCATCTCTCCCCTGAGGCAAGGAACCAGTCTGTATTTTGTATTCCTGTTTCTCAGTGAATATGATATTATTATTTTTATTTCTTTTGCCTTATTCTATAAGTGCATTATTGATGCACTTTTTGCAATCACATATCCCTTGAAGATAAAGGCTTGTCTACATCTCTACTATATCTCTAAAGAGTACACTGAATCTATTCTAATCCACCCTCAGCAGGCTGATAAAATATAACATTGTTTATCATCCATACTATCAACTATATGTTGTTTAAAAACCATTATTTCTCTGTCACATGGTAAGACTTCAATATAATTTTCATGAAATTAAAGATACAACCCTTAGAAGTAGCTACTGATTAGGAATAATTCACTGAGTAATTTTCTCAATATCTCAGGACTTCCTCCATATCTTACTGGCCAATATTATGTCAAAACATTCTGCAGTCCTCAAGAATACATAAGTTTTAGGGTTGATATTGGTGCAAAGCATTTAAGCCACCAGCTGCAACAGCAGCATCTCTAGGTGTGTCCGCTTGAGTCCTGACAGTTCCTTCTAATCCAACTCCATGCCAATGTGCTTCAGGAAGTAGCAGAAGATGGCCCAATTGGTTTGTCCCCTGCCACCCATGTGGAAGACCCAGATGGAATTCCTGGCTCCAGGTTTTGGCCTGGGCCATCCCTGGCCATTGCAGCCATTTGTGGAGAGTGAAGGTAGTAAAGCAGCTAATGGAAGCTCTCTCTCTCTCTCTCTGTGCGTGTGTGTTTGTGTTTCTCCCTCTAACTCTTTCAAGTGGATATCTGAAATTTTAAAACAAAGTGTTGATAAGTTTTGAAATTTTAAAACCAAGTGTAGAAAATTTTGACAAATTTCACCCAAACATAAAATCAGTTAAGATGTGGATTTCTTATTTGAAGTCTTCACCACCAGTATGTTTCTCTGCTCCTTTCTTTGTAAAGAAAGATTATTCTCATGTGAAAATTAAGAATAGAAATTACCATCAATAAGTTTTTCCTCTTATTATGCCACCTTTGTGTTGTTTTTGAAGCATCAAATCAATTAACACCCACAGGTTAAGATAGCTTGTTGCAGTCATTTCACAGTGGATAGTCTTTGGTAAAGAATTAGGAAGTTGTTTGTCCTATGCTTCTCCTGCTAATTGAATTTTTTTTTCTTTATATGTATTGATACAGATTGCATCAAATACTGAATCTCTGAAGGTGACCATAGCCTTTCTAGATAACTTTGCAAATATGCATCCTAATCCTATTTATGTTGAATTTGGAGTTACTTTAGAAGCCTATGTATTTTCCCAAATTAAAAATTACTGATTTTTGTGTGACTTTTTTTTGTAACAGTGGCTGGGTACTGTGGCTGATGTACACCCAAAGGAACACACACATACCTACATACACACCATTCCTGTGACACACTGGGAAAAAGGACTCCACACATGTGCCACCCTCAAGCCTTCTCCAGGCCGTGTTCACTTCACTCTCACACTCTTTTAAGTCCCTCAGGATAAGGATGCTGTGTTCTTCCTAGGTTGAGTCTTTGTTTCTGTTAAATTGGCCCACGCTTTTCCCATTTATTTTGCTTTTTAATGATGGGTGCAGTTGATCATTCTGAACTCTGGCTATTGTGTGTTTTTGAATAATCACTTGTAAACATTGTAGCTGCATGAAGCTATTTATTATACTTAGGGTACAGGGACTTTGATGGTTTGGAGGCCTTGGTAGTCATATCAAGAGCCAGCAATATATACTTGAGTACCGTAGTGGTTGTGGCCTGGCGTTGTAGTCTCACTCACTCTTACGCATCTCTTCATATTAGGGACTCGTACTCACACACAGAGAGAGACAGATGACACCATGTAACAGGGGATGATTATTGTTAGATATGCATAAGCAGTAAGTTTGGGATAATAAAAATGATCAAATATGAAGCACACATTGTAGCAAGGTCTAGCTAGAGATTTTCATTTCAAGCATAAAGATAATCACATCGATCATTCACTTTCACTCCCAGGATGTCTTCACCACTCTTGGTGAAATTTTCATGTCACAGATTTTGTTTTCATGAATTATGTAAGTAACAGCATGGGTACAAATGAGAAGAGAAACTAATTAATAGTGAACACAGTAAAAGTTTAGATGCAGTTACCATTCTACTAAGTGCGGAGAGGTTTACCAAGTCCTATTCAGCACAGCTCAGAAGTGAGTCTTTAGGTCCTCAGCAGGGACTCAGACTTGGCCTCCTCTGAAATGTCCTAACTGCAGAACGAGGGTGCTCCATCCTGATTGATTGCCTTGGGCTTCTTCGTTAGCACTGAAACACTGAGTCAGAAGGAGGCAGTGCCTGGGAGGTTTGATGAGCTCTTTTCACATGGCCTTCTCTGCAAAGACAGTGAGGATCAAACATCCGTAAAGGTCTGCATCCTGCTGCCCATGTTCCCTCCTGTTGCTGTTCCCCCCATGTTTGTTCTCCCACCTTGATGTGTTGGGAAAACAACTGAACAGGGATCACTGTGAGTAATTCCTAACCCCAAGTCTTGGAGGTGGCTGAGGGCGACTCTTACCTGTTCCATTTCTGCATGAAGAAGTCACAAAGCTCCATTCTAGAGTGCACATAGCTGGCCTCCCTCTTCTGACCCTGCCTGATTCATGCAGCGGCCTCTTTATTTCAGGAAACTTTCCCAACCTGTAAACCCCTCCGCCCTTGTATACTCAGAGATTTCTCACAGGCTGGACTGCGACGTCTTGGTCTGGTTATTTTTTTGTGTTTTCACCCCCTCTGTCTAACACGTTCTAATTGATTGCTCACTCTTGAGCTCCCTGGCTTTCCACTTGGTTGCGAGTCAGACAGCACAAGAGAAATTGATGCAAGTGGGAAAACATGTGAGGGAAATGCTATGTCTCCAGGGCTTGTGAGAATCAGTGAAAAATGGCCCTTGGCAAATTGAGCCATAGAAACTCCACGTTTCTTTCTTACCTCCCCCCTCCCTACACATACACACACCGAAGACTCCAGAGATAAACTTCAGTTTCAGTAAATTTATTGTTGTGGTAGTTTCTCAAGCATCCAAAATGTCCTGATATTTTCCCAGGTCAGTGTTCCTGTGGGAAAATTCTGAACATGCTGGTAAAATTATTAGAAAAACCCTAGTAAATAGATCTCAGGAAACCCAGTCTAAAAGAGGTGGAAAGGCTCCTTCATTCCTTTGTGCTTAGTGAAATAAGCCAGTCCCCAAAAGATAAAAGTCTTATGTCACCTCAGATATGTGACAGTTAATATAGAATACAAAAACTGCATAGGAATGAAACGGATGTCTTGAGAGTTGATTGTTTTTAGTTCTTGTTTATACTCCTGTGGAATATGGGCTTCCTACTTTTTGCTTGCTGAATAGTATGATCAGTAGTGCATTAAGCCTGCAATTGTGGAGTGGACTGAAATTATGTTTTTGCAAATTTAAAAAAATATGAAAGGAAGAAAGGAGATTGAGGGAGGGAGCATGGGAGCAAGTGAAATATGCTTATCTTTTTAAAATTGTTTCTGTGAAATACCTGAAGTCTGTTCTGTTTATATTATTAATATTTTTAAAAAAAGATTTATCCAAAGTTTCTGCAAAACTGACAGTGAGCTTCACTTGGAACCAACTAGGTCCACATTCAATTAACACTCAGATTTTTCTGAGACCTGCTTTCTAGCATTTGAAGCCCTCAGATTCTTTTTTTTTTTTTTTTTTTTTTTTTTTTTTTTTTTTTTTGACAGGCAGAGTGGACAGTGAGAGAGAGAGACAGAGAGAAAGGTCTTCCTTTTGCCGTTGGTTCACCCTCCAATGGCCGCCGCTGCAGCCGGCGCACCGCGCTGATCCTGGCAGGAGCCAGGAGCCAGGTGCTTTTCCTGGTCTCCCATGGGGTGCAGGGCCCAAGCACCTGGGCCATCCTCCACTGCACTCCCTGGCCATAGCAGAGAGCTGGCCTGGAAGAGGGGCGACCGGGACAGAATCCGGCGCCCCAACCGGGACTAGAACCCGGTGTGCCGGCGCCGCAAGGTGGAGGATTAGCCTATTGAGCCACGGCGCCGGCCCAAAGCCCTCAGATTCTATGAAACTTCGTTCCATGGAGGAGGCAGAGGAAGCCAGTGGGAATAGAAATGGAGAGAAAAAGGTTCCTTTCTTTGCTATTTCTGGAATCATTCACATTCTAAGCACTTTCTAGCACACTGGCTTTCAGAAATCTTTACATTTTCCTGAGGGGCAGGTAAGTGTTTTTATCCCAATTTTACAGATGAAAAACTTGAAGCCCAAGGTTAAGTGACTTGCATGCAGCAGCACTGGGAGCCAATGTCAAGATCAGACTTCCACCATCAATGTTTGATTGCTCAGACCACTCAGCCACGACTCTGTCTAAGTATAACACAAATATTTGGAAAATGGGTTTAACTGTTCTTAGGAGCACAAACAGTCTATACTGTGTTCCAGGTCAGAATAGGCTTTCTAAACACCTGAACAACAGGAAAATAGAGAGTACAGCATGATTGTTCAAATGTTTAACTGAGGTTGCTAGCGTTGTACATAATTTTGGGAGTTGATGTACTCACCATTTATATCTGCATACATTCATTCAACAAACACCCATTTAGCAACCAATATCAAGATTGCAAGTTTAATTGCAAACATATACACAAATGTAAGACAAAATACCACATGCTTTCACAGCTAGTCTTTGTAGTAATAATCTATGGTCAGGTTGTGTGGTAGATGATTTATGTATGTAATAACATATATTCAAACATAGTCATCTCACTTAAGCATTAAATAGCCATGCATGATAGCTTTCTTTGTTTCATTTTATAAAAAGAAATTCCCAGTCATACAAAAAGTCACCTGATAAGCCAATAGTAAGAATTGGGATATGAACAGGAATTTTTCAAAGAATGAACTACAAATGAACAACAGATATGTGAAAAGATGCTCAAGATCACTAGCCATCAGAGAAATGCAAATGGAAACAATAGCGAAGTTTCACCTCACCCCCATTAGAATGGCTTCATCCACAAATCAAAATATAACAAATACTAACAAGGATGTGGAGGGAGAGTACCTTAAGACAATGCTGGTGGGAATGTAAATAAATGCAACAGCTTTAGAGATTCCTCAGAAGTCTGAAAATAGACCTATAATGTGACCCAGACATCCCACTCCTAAGAATTTACCCAAGTAAAATGAAATCAGTAAGTGAAAGAGTTATCTGTACTACCATGTGCATTGCAGCTCAACTCACAATAGCTAAGATAGGGAATCAACCCAGACATCCATCAACTGATGTCTGAAAAGAAATTGTGGTATATTTACACATTATGGAATACTACTCAACCATAAAAGAGAATGGAATTCTTTCTTTCTTAAAAAAAAAATGGATGCAAATGAGATCATTATATTTAGTGAAATAAGCCATTCCTCCAAAGATAAATATATCTTTCCCTGACTTTTGGTAACTAATATACAGAGTAGTAAAAAATATGTAATGTACACGAGAAAAACTGACATTTTTAGATTTGGTTATTGTAACAGTTTTTCTACTTACTACGTGTGGATTTCTTTATTGAAGAGTATAAGCTTTTGATTATGAAGTAAATTGAAAGTTAGTCACTGCACACATTAGAAGAAAAATATGAAAGGAAGGAGAAGGGAGGGTGGGATGGACAGAGAGTAGAACAAAAAGTATCACTATGCTCTTTTTTTCTTTTTTCTTCTTTTTTTTTTTTTTTTTTTTTTTTTTTGACAGTCAGAGTGGACAGTGAGAGAGAGAGACAGAGAGAAAGGTCTTCCTTTGCCGTTGGTTCACCCTCCAATGGCCGCCGCGGCTGGCGCGCTACAGCCAGCGCACCACACTGATCCGAATCCAGGAGCCAGGTGCTTCCTCCTGGTCTCCCATGGGGTGCAGGGCCCAAGCACTTGGGCCATCCTCCACTGCATTTCCAGGCCACAGCAGAGAGCTGGCCTGGAAGAGGGGCAACCGGGACAGAATCCGGTGCCCCGACCGGGACTAGAACGTGATGTGTCAGTGCCGCAGGCAGAGGATTAGCCTGTTGAGCAGGGTGCCAGCCAAAAGATAGGCTTTCAAGGGCTATGTTGTGGAACAATGACCTAAGCAAATGATTACAATGCCAGCATCCCCCTTCAGAGTCCCAAGTTATGGCTGCTCTTTTTCCAATTCAACTCCCTGATAGCGCATCTGGGAAGACAGCAGAAGATGCTGCAAGTACTCGAGATCCTTTCCACAATATGGGACACCAAGATGGATTTTCTGGCTTTGGCCTGGCCCAGCCCTGGCTGTTGAGGACATTCAGGAAATTAACAGCCAACGGAAGGTGTTTCTCACCCTCTCCCTTTCTTTCTTTGTCTCTTCTCCCTCCCACTCCCACCCTGCCTGCCCCACCATCACTCTTGCTTTCAGATAAAAGCATAAATAAATAAGTCTCTAAAAATGAATGGGCTTCTTAGGTGGGAAAGATCTGCATTCCAATAATAGTTTTGTCATTCAATTAGTTAGTAAAAATATCATCTTAAGTGTTAAAGTGACTGTACTAAGTGTTAAAGTGATCACTTAGATACGATTAAGTGTTAAAGGGATTATATAAATAAGATCAAATATCTGGTACTAATAATAAATAGAATTAAAAAGGGGAGAATGTTCCAACATCAGAAGCAGTCCACACAGCAGACGTACATAATGACAATCATTTTAAAAGCACTCTGACCTCAGAATCAGCCCTGGTCTGGCTGAAAAGCTCATGAGAGTGTTTCATGCATGGAAAGCCAAGACACTATGGCAAAAAAAAAAAAAAAAATGTCTTACATGAAGGATCCCTGTGAGAGAGATCCCAGTGGAAAGAAGTGGCCATCAAAGAAGGATGTAATTTTCTCTGAAAGGAGAAGAGAACTTCCACTTTGATTATGGCCATGTCTAAATACTGACAGAGATTGTGGATTCAAAAGACTTCCATAGCCTTGGCAGCTCCTGTCAGGAGCCTTGGGTGGTCACTGACATCACACATAAGAGTATTATTGTTAAATTAACAACAGGAGTCACTGTGCACTAACTTCCCATGCATTTTGTCCTCAATGAGTTGTATTATGAGAATTAACTGTAAAACTTGTTCTCAAACAGTTTTTTTTGTAAATGTGTGTGCAAATTGTTGAACACTTATAGAATTTGATTTCTGTGTGTAAAATTAATTGAAAATGAAGCCTAATGGAGAGTGGGACTTGGAATGGAGTGGGTGGAGGAGGTGGCATAGGAGTGGGGGTGGGAGGGCAGGTATGACGGGAAAAATCACTATATTCCTAAAGTTATACTTATAAAATTTGTACCCATTAAATAAAAGGCTTCTTTGAGGAAAAAAACAATGCAGCCATGCTTCCAGATGAACCTTTCTCTAGAGGAATCTTCCAAAGCTCTTTCATCCCTCTTGCTCTATTGCCAGGGGCTTCCCTTATGCTGTTGCCTTGAGGTGAGTCATAGCCTTGGGCTTCTTACCTCTTCCTGAATCTTTGAGGCCTGGGGAACTGGACCTGACCCAACCATGACCGTGGATGCAGGGAAGTTCTCCAGCTGGACTTGGACTTAGTTCGCCCTTGTTCCTGACTTGTTATTCTCAAAAATGACTGTAGAATATTCTGGAAGTGCAGTTCCCTAACAGAAGCAGTGACTGGCCAGGAGAGTCTGGGCTCTGTCCCTGCCAGTCTTAGAAACAGGAAGCTGTCAAAATTTTTGTCCTGTGGTTGTGTTCCCCTGAGTCTAAAACCCAGGGGCTGCATCACGTAGGGTGCAAGAGGGGCACACACAGTCAGCACCCCATCCACCCTGGGCAGCTCTCCTGAGTCTTAGATGACTGGCTAACCAGGAATCCCAGAGTTCTGCTATCCCCACACTGTTGTTTGAATGTTCTGTCTCACTGGACTCGTCCAGGTGGTGGTAGCCAGCTCACTACAGGGCGAGCTAAAGTGGCAAGCACACACAGTGACCCCACACCACAGGATCCATTCCCCAAGGCTTGTTCATCATCAGCTGTGGGTGATGAAGGGACACGAGGGACTGAAGTCAGACCCTGGATTTTTCTAAAGGCGACCTTGTGGAGCTCACCAGAGGGTATCCAGGAAGACATCACCTGGTGCACTCAATGAAAACCAAATTCGAGCTGCACATATAACTTCAAATGCTCTCAAGGCCACATTTTTAACAGAATAGAAAGAGGCAGGTGGTATTCATTTTAATAATATATTCTATTGAACCAAATATATCAAAAATATTATTTCAATTTGGCTATAAAAAGATATTAATGAGATATTTCTTATCTCTATTTTTTTTTGCACCAGGTCATCTACACCTGGTGTGCATCTTTGGCTCAGAGATCCTCTGAGTTCTCAGCAGCTACCTCTGCGGCTCCTCAGTGCAGGTGCACTGGGCCAGCTCAGACATCTAGGCATGAGCAGGAAACATCAAGCTGCAAGCCTCCTTGCCTACTTGAGGGTGATGGAAGGGAACCAAGAGAATGGGTACCTCCCTCTCTCTGTTTTTAACTATATTCTCAAATAAATAAATAAAATATTTTTAAAAATATATGAAAGCAATTTTAGTATCCATCAACATTTGAATAGAGTTACACATATACACACTCGCAATATAGACAAACAGTGGAATAGTTTTCAACTTTTAAAAAACGACATTATATTGAGGAATAAGTCAGACACAGGAAGAAATTTGTCACGTGTCCTGTCACTCACATCTGAAATCTAAAAGAGTCAATCTCATAGAACAAGAAAATAGAATGATGGTTACCAAAAATGCAGTTTAGGATATGAGTGGCAGATGGAGAGATGTTGGTCAAAGGCTACAAAATTCCTGTTAAACAAAAGGAGATTTTTTGAAATCTACTGCGCCAAGATAAGAAATAGCTGTGGTGATGGATTGATTCACTGACTAATCTTCCACAATGTTTGAAGGGAGGAGGTGGTGGGGTGGGAGGGTGGGTATGGTGGGAAGAATCACTATATACTTAAAATTGTAGTTATGGAATCTGTACTCATTAAATAAAAAGTTTCTTTGAAAAAAAAAGAGAAATGACGATCTTCAAACAACAGTGATATTTGTTAGTCATTGTATGCTGTACCTCACCCATAAAGGTTATCAGTATCATACTAAAAATAAGTTAGTGATACGTGATGTTATTTTAACTCTATGAGTTCAATTTTCCTTGCTTTTAGAATGGAAATATTAATGAGTGATATCATTGTCCAATAATATAAGACTCTTGAGAGTGTTAAGGAAAATGTATTTTTACTTTATAATCCTTTTCTTTCTCGTCCTTTAAGACCCATTAAAAATACCTTGATAGTATTTTGAATGAAGTTATTTAAATAATCTTAAAGGAACAGGTAATATTTGCCAAATAAGAGAGGATTTTGCAGAATGAGGACCAAATAAAATTGGAAATCCAGAATGATAAGATGAATCCAGCCCTTGACTTTCACTTCAAGGCATTTAATCCCCAACAGGACTTGAGACTTGGTAGTCACAAACTCCCAGGAAAGAGGGAAAAGATGACTAACTCTAGGTCTTTTTCAAAGTCATGGATCTAATGGGAATTCCTCTCTCACTGAATGGTAGTATCAAGCAGTTTTACCTCATTGAGATGATAAGCTAAACATATGTTCAGATACAAAGAATAGGAGGTGGAATGTGACTGAGAATTTGAAACTTCCAACATGAGGGTGGGCATTTGGCCCAGTGGTTAAGATGTTGGCAAGGATGTCTGGCCACAGATTAAGATGCCCATATTCTGCAAAGCATGCCTAAGTTTGATATCTGACTCTGCTACTGACTTCAGCTTCCTGCTAATTGCATATCTTGAGAGGTAAAGGTGACGGCTCAAGTAATCAAGCCCCTACCACTCATGTAGGAGACCTTGATTGAGTTTACTGCTCCTGGGTTCATTTCTAGCCAGGGGCCATTAAAGGCATTTGGGGAGCAAACAAGGAAACAGACACACGTACATACACACACACACACACCCCTTCTCTCTCTCCCTCTGTGTCTCTCTGTCTGTCTCTCTCTCTGTGTATGTGTCTCCCACTCAAAGAAAAAGATTAAAAATTTAAAAAGCAATCTTTCAGACTGAGAATTTAATTCAATATAACCTAAATTAGAACTATGCCTAGATGTTGCAAAGAAACAGATATATTCTAGATCAAGCTAATATTAATCCACCTTATGAAATAAGTATAGTAGACCAAAAAAAGCATATACTTCCAGGAAGAAGTAAGTCACCATAAAAGAGAACCAGCAGAAAAAAACGAAAACCAACATAGAACAAGAAGGACTTCAGATACTCTGTTAAATTTGTATAAAGAGAAAGATGAGCTTGTAATTACATGCACCAAGAAACTAAAGACTTGAGAAGTGGATTGGAGAAATAAGCAACATAATGGGTTTGGCGCCTTGGCACACCAGGTTAATCCTCCACCCCAGGCACCGGCATCCCATATGGGTGCCGGTTCTAGTACCAGTTGCTCCTCTTCCAGTCTAGCTCTCTGCTGTGGTCCGGGAAGGCAGTGGAGGATGGCCCAAGTGCTTGGGCCTCTGCGCCCCCACGGGAGACCAGGAGAAGGCACCTGGCTCCTGGCTTCAGATCGGCATAGCTCTGGCTGTTGCAGCCATTTGGGGAGTGAACCAATGGAAGGAAGACCTTTCTCTCTATCTCTCTCTCTCTCTCACTGTCTGTAACTCTACCTGTCAAATAAATAAATAAAAATCTTAAAAAAATAAGTAGGAGTAAAGTAGAAGCATAATTAAAATCAATAATCAGGGTTGGGGCTGTGGCATAGCAGGTAAAGCCACTGACAGCAGTGCTGGAATCCCATATGGGCGCTGGTTTGAAACCCTGCTGCTGTACTTCAGATCCAGTTCTTTGCTATGGCCTGGGAAAGCAGTAGAAGATGGCCCAAGTCCTTGGGTCCCTGCACCCACGTGGGGGACCCAAAAAAGCTCCTGGCTCCTGGCTTCAGATTGGCTCAGCTCTGGACATTGCAGACATTTGGAGAGTGAACCAGTGGATGGAAAATTCTCTCTCTAACTCTGCCTTTCAAATAAATAAATAAATCTTTAAAATAAAATCAATAATCAATTGGTAAATGTTGAGTAGTTAGGTTAGTCTTCACACACATAGTAATCATAAAATATGAACAAACATTTTAATGTATTATTAAGTGAACTAGGGAGTAATAGCAAACAGAATAGAAGTATATTTTGAAAAATTTTATAAATATAAAAAACAGATTTCAGACATTGCATGAATGAAATTCTTAGAAGATAATCTCTGTAACGTAAAAATGAGGCAGGCAAGATTTATAACTTTGTGACAGTTGTCTCAGGACATGAGCTGTAGGGAAATAAGAAAACTTTGCCTTACTGATTTATGGTTGTCAAAACAGCCTGAAAAACAGGGACTGGTCTCCGAGAATGCAATGAGTGATGCAAGAGTTGACCTAAAATGTTCTTATGAAATCCACCTATAAAATATTTTGCAGATTGATGAATTATGCAGGCATAGGAGTGATAGGCCAACACACACACACAAGAGATTGAAAAGTGAAAATACTGAAGGGTATTTTAGCTGACAGTCACTGAAGATAGGAAAGAATTTGGGATTTGGATCAAGCCAATTTAATCACCTTTTAGAATAATGACCAGGGCCAAGTGCTATGGTATAACAGATAAGGCTGCCACCTGCAGTGCCAGCATCCCATATGGGTGCCAGTTCAGATCCCAGCTGCTCCACTTCCTATCCAGTTCTCTGATGTGGCCTGGGAAAACAGTAGAAGTTAGTCCAAGTCCTTGGGCCACTGCACCTGTTTAGAAGACCCGGAATAGGCTCCTGGCTCTTGGCTTTGGATTGGCACAGTTCCAGCCCTTGTGGCAAGTTGGGGAGTGGACCAGAAGATGGAAAACTTCTCTCTCTTTCTCTCTCTCTCTCTCTCTGCATCCCCTTCTCTCTGTGTATATCTTTCAAATAAATGAAAAAACCCTTTTTTAAAAAAAGAACAATGACCATAGACTTTAGAACTACAGACTTATTTGTCAGAAAAACAGGAAAAATCATATTTGCTAAAACATATCTTGGATACCACTAAAATTTTAGAAAACAAGAAATATGGCCTTTACTCAAGGAAGTAGCTTCATGAAGTCAATACACACCAATCTTGTGAAAACAGAAAGTAGCTTCAATAAATATGTTCCAAAACTTAAAGATTCAACATGTTTATTAACGAATATGTAGGGAATCTCAATAGAGACTTGAAAATTTATATTGTGAAAAGCAAACTGTAAATTTCAGAGCTGAAAAGCTAAATAAAAGAGATTAAAATTATTGAATACATTTAATAGACGATAGGAGATGATGAAAAGAATTTATGAAGAATCCAAAGATAGTAGCCAATATGAAAATTAGAACAATCTATGATATTAAAACAAGACAATAGACAGTTGCTCAGGTGACCAGCCATCAGGGAAGTGCAAATCAAAACCACGGTGAGGTTTCATCTCATTCCAATTTGAATGGCTCACGTAACAGAAATAAGCAGATGACAAATACTGGCAATGATGTAGGTAAAAAGATACCCAGGTCTACAGATGGTAGGAATGGAAATTGGCGCAGCCACTATGGAAGACAGTTTGGAGATACCTCAGAAATCTGAATATAGACCTACCATATGATCCAGCCATCCTCCTCTGGGAATTTACCCAAACCAAAAGAAATCAGCATATGGAAGTTATTTGGGGGCAGGCACTGTTGCAAAGCAGGTAAGGCTGCTGCCTGCAGTGCTGCTATCTCATATGGGCACCGGTTGAGTCCCAGCTCTTCTACTTCCAATCCAGCTCTCGGCTACAGTGTGATAAAGCAGTGGAAGTTGGCCAGAGTCCTTGAGCCACTGCACCTATGTAGGAGACCCCGAAGAACTTCCTGACTCCTGGCTTCGGATTGGCTCAGCTCCAGCCTTCTAGTCATCTGAGAGTGAACCAGCAGATGGACGACCTCTCTCTCTCTGACTCTGCTCTGTGTAACTTTGCTTTTCAAATAAATAAATAAATAAATCTTTTTTTAGAAAAGTTAAGCTGTATGTTGTGCAAATATGTCAGTGTCGCCACAGAGGTTGATAATGAATAAAGGCACTTCAACAGGTTTATGCTTTCATTCTACAATACTCTTAGTTTTGACCTGATCCAGCCTAAGCCATTGTGGCCATCTAAGGAGTGAACCAGCTGATGGAAGACCTCTCTCTCTCTCTCTGCCTCTGCGCTTTGTTTACCAACTGTTGACTGGATAAAGAAATTATGGTATATATACACTGTGGAGTACTACTCAGCTATAAAAAAATGAAATCCTGTCTTTTGCAACAAGATGTACACAACTAGAAACCATTATATTTAGTGAAATAAGCAAGTCCCCAAAAGACAGATAGCATGTGTTTTTCCTGATCCAAAGTAACTAATAGAGTACCTGAAATGTAATGTATTGGAGTGAAATAGACATTTTGAGATTCAATGATTGTTTACAGCCCTGTCTCTTTTGTTGATACAACAGTGTTTTTTGTTTTGTTTTGTTTTCTTTTTTTCTTCATACTATTTGTTGATCTCTTTTACTAAGTGTAAGGTTAACGATATGATCATTAAGTAAACTGAAAATTGAACCCTCTTAAAATTGAGAGTGGGAATGAGAAGAAGCAGGAGGAACAGATAGAGCATGGGGAGGAAGGAGGGCAGACAGGGAAGTGTCACTATGTTCCTAAATCTGTATTTATGAAATGCATGAAATTTGTATTGTGATGGAACGAGATGAAGCTGATGAGCGAGTGTCAGTTATTCAAGAAATGGTGGCGGGAACCCACCTGGTAAAGGAGCCTGTCTAGCAACACGCAGTGATTCGTTATGGCATAAACTGCCCCTTGACCGGATTGACTGCCTGACTATATAAGCTGCTGCACCAACTGAAATAAACAAGTCTGTGTGCTGCTCACCTCTAGCTGGCTTTCACCCGACTCCCAGTGTCTGTGTCATGACTATGCATTTGCCCCCACTGTGCTTCTCCTCTCAGAATGAATCCATAGCAACATTGTATAGCTTAAATAAAATTAAAACAAGAAATAGGCCTTAAGTGATTATAAAAACAGGACAACTTCAAATATTACACTGCATTAGTTATTGGAGTCTCAGGAGAATGACAGAATGAATTAGTAAAAGACTGAAAAATCACTACTCCAAAATAGCAATACTAAAAAAAAGATAGCAGCTTTAAGAGTCAAAAAAGTAATATGTATTCAAGGGTAAAGTATGATTAAAAACATCCCAAATGAACCTAGGTCTAGGCATACTTATCTTAAAGTGCTGAAATCCAGGGATAAAGGGAATATCTAGTGTCCCAAAAAATCCAACTCTTGCACTATGGGGAATCATAACACAATTGATTGATAAAGCTGATCAGAAATTATAAAGACCAGCAAACGTGGAAATTACATTATCAAACTGATGAAAGAAAAAAATAAGTCCATCCAAATTTCTATACAGAGCAAACCTGAATTAAATTTGAGGGTAAAAAATGACAATTCAATTGAACATAATGATAGGACTAAGAGCCAAAGGGAGCACACAAACAAGACTAGTGTCTGCAAATACTAGCTGATAGAATAAAAAAGGGAGAGAACGATCCAACATGGGAAGCAAGATACACAGCAGACCCATAGAATGGCAGATATCCTAAAGAGCAATCTGGCCTCAGAATCAGCCCTTAAGACACGCAGATCTGGCTGAAAAGCCCATGAGAGTATTACAGGCATGGAAAGCCAAAACACTCTGGCAAAAAAAGAAAAAACCTAAATGAAAGATCTCTGCGAGTGAGATCCCAGTGAAAACAACAGGTCATCAAAGAAGGAGGTACCTTTCTCTGAAGGGAGGAGAGAACTTACACTTGGACTACGACCTTGTCTAAATATGATCAGAGTCGGTGAACTCAAAAGGCTTCCATAGCCTTGGCAACTCATGACAAGAGCCTAGGGTGATTACTGATGCCATAAACAAGAGTGTCAATTTGTAAGTCAACAACAGGAGTCACTGGGCACTTACTCCTCATGTAGGATCTCTGTCCTTAATGTGCTGTACATTGTGATTTAATGCTATAACTAGTACTCAAACAGTATTTTTCACTTTGTGTTTCTAAGTGGGTGCAAACTGTTGAAATCTTTACTTAATATATGTTAAACTGATCTTCTGTATATAAAGAGAATCGAAAATGAATCTTGATGTGACTGGAAGGGGGGAGGGAGAGGGAAAGGAGAGGGTTGCGGGTGGAAGGGAAGTTATGGGGGGGGAAGCCATTGTAATCCATAAGCTGTACTTTGGAAATTTATATTCATTAAATAAAAGTTAAAAAAATGACAATTCAAAAAGAATAACAAAATTTATCCCTTTAAAAGAAGAATTACAAGACATATTTTAAAAATTCCCTGAGGATAAATAATTTACAAGATAAAGAATTGCCAGGTTCATTGGAAAGGATGAGGAATAATGTAAATGATAAGTATATGATAGTAGTAGAAACCTCTATCTTCTGTCTGTTCATGTACACCCCTACATATATTTAACCTCTCAATTTCCTTAAGGTTATAATTGTATTACTGCCTCAAGCAAGCAATTCTAGGGTTGCATTTTGGAATTCACAAGGGATTTGTATGTCATTTCCATACATTTTGGGAGAATAACCTTCAGTCTTTTGCAATGAGTAAGAAATTTTTATCTCGGCTGGCGCCCCTGCTCACTAGGCTAATCCTCCACCTTGCGGGCTGGCACACCAGGTTCCAGTCCTGGTCGGGGCGCCGGATTCTGTTCCAGTTGCCCCTCTTCCAGGCCAGCTCTCTGCTGTGGCCCGGTAGTACAGTGGAGGATGGCCCAGGTCCTTGGGCCCTGCACCCCATGGAAGACAAGGAGAAGCACCTGGCTCCTGCCATTGGATCAGCACGGTGTGCCAGCCGCAGTGTGCCAGCTGCGACAGCCATTGGAGGGTGAACCAACGGCAAAGGAAGACCTTTCTCTCTGTCTCTCTCTCTCTCACTGTCCACTCTGCCTGTCAAAAAATAAAAAAAGAAAAAAGAAATTATTTTCTGGTCTATTCATATATGACTTTTATTATGTTGATGCAACATTCTTGTATCCTATTTTATTGAGCATTTTTGTCATGAAATTTAACTGATTTTTGCTTTGTATGGATTAAGATTATAATAAACACATTATATATGATATATATTCACATACATAAGCTTTTAATCAGAAATGTATTTAAGCATAATTTATCAAAGAAAATTTCATTGAAAATTCACAGGGTGGTACTAGGTTAAATAAAATCATACTAGAGATTAGTTAATAACTAAATTTGTGTTAATTTAATTCTAAATGGATTTTATTAAATTATAAATTCCTATTGGTTTTCCCAGAATAATTATTAAAAATAAATGCACAATTCATGCTATGAGCCATCATGACCCTGACATGAGAGTCAAACATACACTGCAGATCAGTGGACCTCACGAGTATTACAGCAAAATTATCATATAAATCTAGCAACCTGCTTCATTAACATACTAAAGGATTATGTACCACGACCAAGTAGAATCCATTCATAAAATGCAAAGCTCAGTGGACATCTGAAAATCAGAAAAGAGAATACACCACATTATCAAAGAAAGGGAAAAAGAAACTTCATGATCATTTCAAATTATTTTCAACAAGACCTAAACTACCAGATATAAATGCTTCTTTATCAATAATCACATTAATTATAAATGGAATAATTAATGATTTCAAAAGTATAGCAAGAAAGAATAGATAAAATAATGATTCATTTATATGCTCCCTAACAGAGACTTATTTAAATACAAAGGCACACATAGATTAAGAACAATAGATTGAACAAGATATTCTGTGCAAATAATAAGCAAATAGTAAGATAGATGATCATACTAATATTGGTATATGCTAATTATTAGTCTAATTAAACTAATTATCAAGGTTTATAAAAATATTAATTCAAAATTCACTAGGGGAGGCCAAAAGGGCTTTGTATATTGATAAAGGAACCAGTTCATCAAGATCATATAAAAACTATGTGCATAGATTCACCAGATAGCAAAGTCATAAAATATATAGATCAAACACCAACAGAATAAAAGAAGAACTGGGTCTAAAATAGTATATAGAGAGCACTTTCATTAATGGATGCAATAATCAGACATAATATGATTGAGGAAAGAGGACTGTAATAACACTATGACCAAAGCACACCCAATGGTTATATACAGACCAGACTGCCCAACCACAGAACATACTTTCTTTGAAAGGACATGGTTGAGTATTCTCCAAAATAGATATATGTTATGCCATAAAACAAGTTTCAATAACGTCTGCAAGCAAAACAGAATAAATATGGAAATTCATTACAGAATAAATAATAAAAAGTTCATAAACTTGGGAATTTTAAAAGTTTTAAACATCAAATAAGTCAAAAAATAAATTTCAACTTATATTAGAAAATAGTCTTGTAAAGGCAGATGGAAATATTGCTTGCCCAAACTTCTGAAACAGTAAAGCTTTTTTTACTACAGTAAGTAGTAAAGCTTTTCCTTGTCCAAATGCTGATGGAGACTGTGGACTCAAAAGGCTCCCATAGCCTAGGCAGCTCATATCAAGAGCCTTGGGTGGTCATTGACATCATACATAAGAATGTTAATTGTTAAATTAACAGCAGGAGTTACTGTGCAGGGCCTCTGCCTTCAATGAGTGGTATTAGGAGAGTTAACTGTAAAACTAGTTCTCAAACAGTTTATGTGTGTGTGTACAAATTGTTGAAATCTTTACTTAGTATAGAGTTGGTCTTCTGTATACAAAGTTAATTGAAAATTAATCTTAATGGAGAATGGACTTGGAAGGGGAGAGAGAGGAGGAAGAGAGGTGGGAGAGTGGGTATGGTGGGAAGAATAAATAAATTCCTAAAGCTGAACTTATAAAATTTATATTCCTCAAAATAAATTTAAAAAGTAAAGCTTAAATAGAGCTATGATTTAAAAGCAATATTCTTAGCTTTTAATGTACAGCTGTAAATGTTTGCCCTAAAAAGAATATTTCGATTTTATAATGCTACTCTATAACCAAACTATAAAATGAAAGTTAACTAAAACCAAACCTATCAAAGAAAATAATAAAGATCATAGTAATGATATATAAAATAGAGAACAGAAAAACAATAGATAGAGAGAATTGGCAAAATGAAAAGCTGCTTCTTTATTAAGCTCAACAAAGTTGATTAAGCTTTAGCTAGACTTACTAGTAAAAATGGAGAAAAAACTCAAATTACTAAAATCAGACATGAACTAGGGACATTATTATCAACCTCTCAGAAATTAGAAAAATGGTTATAAGATTATTATGAGCAATTATCCACAATTGAGATATTCAGAATAAATTGGAAAAATTCCTTGGATCATGTAAATAACAAAAAACAATGGAAGACAAAATAGAAAATCTGAATAAATCTACACAAGTACAGAGATTGAATCATCTATAAAAATCCTCACAACAACAGAACACAGAGAATCAGATGACTTCACTGGTAAATTCTAACAAACTCTAAAATTATTTGTACGAATTCATCTCTAAGTCTTACAGAAAATACTAGACAAGGTGGTAATTCATCACTCATTTCATGGGTCCTGCATTACTACAACAACAAAGCCAAATGAAACCACTGCAAGGAAAACAAAAATACAGACTCACATCCTTCATTGTTTTGCATGCAAAAACCCCAAACAAAATAGTAACATAACAAATCCAGCTGCATAGTAACAGGATTGGAAGCCAAAATATGTGGAATTTAACTCAGAAATACAAAGGATTCGCAATCTAGGAAATTCAATGCAATTAACTGAATTACAAAGATGAAGAAAACACACACATGTGTCAACTCATACCCAAGAAACATTTGCAAAATTCAAGTCTTTCAAAATGAAAACACTCATAAAATTAAGATAGAAAGATTTACTAAAAATGATAAGGGGAATTTGTGAAAACACCCTACAGGTAACAGCATATTCAACTTAAAAAAATTATTTTCCCCTACAATCTGGAATAAGACCACTAGTGTTATAGATTGTTATTCAACATTCGACTAGAAGTTCCACTCAGAGTAACTAGATTAAAAAATCAAGTATCCAGGCCGGCGCCGCGGCTCACTAGGCTAATCTTCCGCCTTGCGGCACTGGCACACCGGGTTCTAGTCCCGGTCGGGGCGCCGGATTCTGTCCTGGTTGCCCCTCTTCCAGGCCAGCTCTCTGCTGTGGCCAGGGAGTGCAGTGGAGGATGGCCCAAGCACTTGGGCCCTGCACACCATGGGATACCAGGATAAGTACCTGGCTCCTGCCATCAGATCAGTGTGGTGTGCCGACCGCAGTGCGCCGGCCACGGCAGCCATTGGAGGGTGAACCAACAGCAAAGGAAGACCTTTCTCTCTGTCTCTCTCTCTCTCACTATCCACTCTGCCTGTCAAAAAAATAAATAAATAAATATCAAGTATCCAAACTGGAAAATAGTAAACCTATCTCTATTTAGATGGCATGACCCTATAAATTGAAAAATTTTAACAATTCTACTAATACTACAGCAAATATACAAATTCAATAATGCTACAAGGCATGAAATCAGGGCATACAAATCAGTTGTTGTTTTCATACACAAGTAAAGGAGAATTTAAAAAGGAAACAAATTGGTGATGACATACCTATGAATAAAATACCTAGGAGATGAAAGGTGTTTGCTCAGGAAATTATAAAAGAAATTATAACTGATTACTGGATAAAGAAATTGTGGCATGTAATACACAATAGAATGCTAGATAGCTGTAAAAAATAATGAATTCCTGTCTCTAGCAAAAAAAAAAAAAAAATGGATGCATCTGGAGATCATTATGCTAGGTAAATAATAAGCCATTCCCAAAAAGACAAATATCATGTTTTCCCCAATTTTCAGTAACTAACATACAGAGTACAGAAAAGGAATATGAATATATATGAATGAAATTGACATTTTGAGATTTGATTATTGTTAATAATACTTGTCTATACTCTGTGGAACAGTGTTTATTCAACTTACTACGTGTTGAATTCTCTATATAGTGGAGGGTTCAACTTGTGAATATGACATAAATTAAAACTATATATGCAAAAATTAAAAGAAAATTAAGAAAGGGTAGGGGTGAGAAAGAGGGAGAGTAGGTGGAAAGTATTATTTTGTTCTTAAATCTGTATATATGAAATACATAAAACTTGTTCCCTTTATATAAATAATGAAATTTTAAAATAAAATAAACTACAATAAACCAAAATAATAGCAAATTTTTCATGTTTATAGGTTGAAATATCCATTATTAAAATGACCTCTTTTAGATTCAACACAACCCCATCAAGATTCTAGTTATGTCCTTTGCATAAATAGAAAAGTAGCTCTTCAAATTTTCATGAAATTGCAATATATTCTCAACAGGTAAAACTATATTGAAGAAGAAATAAAGCCATGCATCTATGACCAACTGATTTTTGACAAAAATGCTAAGCCAATTCATTGGAGAAAGAATAGTTTCTTAAGCTAATAGTGCTGAGAAAATTGGATAAACACATGAAATATCACATTTTCTCTTATTTGTGGAAATCAATATAGACAGAAAGAATAAAAATTGTGTGGATGTCACAACATTAGGTATTTAGCTGTAAATTTTGCTTCACCGACTCATACCATATAAATAAAAATACACTCTTCTTTCTCATGTTATGATCATTGTTGTGAATCCCTCACTCTGTGATATTAATATCATTATTTTGAAAAAAAATAGAATATATATGTATGTATAAAATGTCTACATTTGCAGTGGATATGGCAAAATATTTAAAAATTTTAGAATAAAACTAAATACCATAAATTAGAAAAGAATACAACAGTTAGGATCCTATCAACACTACATTAAAAAAATAACTCAAAATCATTCAAGTGGCAAAATGTAAAAGCCATATTATAAAAACCTTTAGAACAGGAAAAAATTCTTGAATTCTGGGAATCATTGTTAAGTACAAGAAAAAAAAATTAGGAAGTTTTCAATTTTGACCTTCCAAGAAATTATAAATTCATCCTGCAGAATTAGGAAGATATTTTAAGTCATATATCTGATGAGTGTCTGCGTCCAAAATATTTAAAGTATAACAACTCACCAAGAAGAGATAATCCATGTAGAAATGTATAAATAAATAGACACTTTACAAAAAAAAAAAAAAAAAGGTAACCACATGGAAAGAAATTCTCTATCTTCAGGCACTAGGGAAGTGCAAGTCAAAACAAGAGTTGCCACTTCTCAGATATTTTGATGATTGTAAACAAATAAACAGAAAGTAATAAATGTATGGTGAAGATGTGGAAAATTCAGGGTCTTCATACATTGGTGGAAGTGCTAAATTATTGAACCACTGTAGGAAGTAGTATGGCTGGAGGGAGAAACTAACATGCAGAACACCAAGGATTGTTGAGGTAGTGACACTGCTTTGTATTACTATGACTGTGAGTATATACCATCATATTGTGTCAAAACTCACAAGGAACAACACCAAAAGCAAACTGGTGCAAACTGAGGAGTTGGAGACGATGAAGTGTTGATGAGGGTTCAACAGCTTTGACAAATGTACCCCACTAGTGAAAAATGTTTGTTGTGTATGTATGGGTAGAGGGGAAATACAGGAGTCTTTTGTACTCCCTGCTCAATTTCTCTATGAACATCTGCTATAGATGATAAATTTATTTTTACAAAAATATAGAATTACATATGACTATTACATACATTTGACCCAGCTATTCCATTCCCAGGTATATACCCAAAATAAACAAAAACAAGTCCTCAAACAAATACCTGGATGTAAATGTACAGAGTAGTATTATTCATAGTATCTGAAAAGTGGAAACTATCTAAATGTGCATCAAAGGATAATTGGACAAATTAATGTACAATGTACATACCATAAAAAGGTATGGAGTATTGAAACCTTCTACAACATGAATGACCTTCAAAACCTTACTATAAATGAAAGCAGACACACACACAAAATCACATAGTGCACGATTCCACCACATTGAATACCCAGAACAGTGAATTCATAGGATCAGAAAGCAAGCTGGAAGTTTCTGGGTGCAGGGGAGAGCAATGCAGTCAGTGTAACTGCTTTGTGCATGCTTTTTTTTTTTTGTCAAAAAAGTAAATAAGAACTACATGTCAGGGTCAGTTGCAGACTATTATACATATATCTGTGACACTAAATTGTACATTTTAAATGGTTAATTTTGTGTTATATGAATTTTACTTTAAAAAACTCAAGATAGATTAATAAGGAACAAAGCTCACATGGAAAGTGACATGTGTTTATTACTGATCAAATCTTCAGGCAACTTTCGAGGTAAGAAACCTTAAAGGATTTAATAAAAGTATGTCCTTGATTATTTTTCATGAAAAATAAAGCCTTTAAACATGAGAAACCGTGCTTTAATTACAAGAGACTTATACATGATTGTTGCAAAACTTACTGTACTTTCTTTGAAGATAGTATAATTTCTGAGTTATGTGAAGAATTTTTCCTGGAATTTGATGAAACTATACATTGAATCAGTGAATATTTTAAGACAAACCCCATATAAACTCTTTTTTTTAAAATCTAAGCTATTTTCATATGATTAGAAGAACGATAGAGACTGCAATGCCATTAGACATGTGAAATTCAGAAAGATGAAGCTAATTTCTCTTGTCTTTCAAAGCCCAACCATATAACTGAGAGAATTCTGGAGATGATACAGGATTTCACTTACTACAAAATTCGTTTTCTTTTCCACCTACAATATACTCTGATGATGCATTTCTATGATAGTCCAATATTAGTTTGTGTAACTCTA